>NC_067118.1:22777212-23101379 GCF_021347895.1 Acanthochromis polyacanthus
ACACACTGATTGTCTCAACCCTCTGATATGACATTAGAGCACAAATGTTTTTCAACTGGGTTAGATTTAGACACAAAAAGTAACCTGGTTACATTTAAAGGAAGATAAGCATGTGGGTTCCAAACAGAGGATGCTCATTGCCATGGTTCCAATAATAAACATGTGCAAGGTAGTAATCTTCAGTCAGTCACTGGGGGAAACCAGGTTTCTTTGCGCTGCTAAAAAAAATCACTTCCATAATTCCAAACCCGTAGCACAGCTAAAACTCTGAAAGGTAATTTTGTGCATAATACCAGGCTTGTCGTCTCAGAAATGTTTCTAGAAGAGTGATGGAGCTCAGGATTCACCCAGAGAAGTTTTAATACAAACAATTCTGCTTTAGAAACCTGCAATCTGTTGGCTGGATGAAGAACACAAAACATTGTTTACAATCAGATGCTGTGTCCATGAACTTACTGCTGCTGTGCTACATGTGCAAACAACATCACATTAGTCTGTTTGAATCAGCGCTTGTTGTTTCTGCTGCTGTGTGACGCTGGTCATCAGCACCTGCATCTGTCGTTCTGCTAAATCCTGAATGACAGTTACTGGAACTGGAACATTTTGCTTTCAGACGTTATTTTAAAAATTTTCAGCCAGCATCACTAGAGTATGTAGCTGAAGTTATGGACTCTATAAAAGTTATAACCAGTGTTTTTTGGCCCACACATCCACCCTGACCTTCTCCTCATGTTAACTCCAAGACAGGGCAGATACTGAGTGAACAGATAATTTTTTTGAAATCCAAATACAGTATTTGCAAACATATGTTCATCCTCACAAGATGATGAAGAGAAAATGGCAAACAAATTAAATATCCATCTTATGAACCCTTCTATTACCTTCAAATTTGCTAACTTCTTTTATCCTTGGGGTCAGTTTGACTCCAATATTTGAAACTCCAGAAAATTATAATTATTAAAATTGCTCCCCAAGTTTACATGCCAGGTACTTTATGTCTTTTTTTTTTTTTAACTACTTAAATAGTCCTTTCAGTGAAACAGCCCCCACCTACACCCCCTCTCAAAAGTTTTGAGACAGGTTCTAATCTATTTGAATGAGAAAGTGTCTCAAACCTTTTGACAGGGGGTGTACTTCCCTCATGCATCCAAAATAGCTGGTATGCGAGTATGGAGACATTTGCAGATCACAATGAAATCTCACTGACTGACCTAAAATTGGACAGAGATATCTTTTTGGTGATTTAATGGCTTAATATTATTTCATAGTACAGCTTTTTGTTATCAATATTATTTGAAATGAAAAACTATTTCTGTTATCAAGAATAGTATGTATTGTGTTCAAGGTCAATTTGACCCTAGGAAAAATGAGGGCCCTAAAGTTTTTTTGAAGATTATAAAATTGCATGTTATAGTGAACTCACTATCATCCCAAACAACCAAAGCAAAATTCCATAAAATGTTCATATTTCTTATATCTTTTATACAACTAAAAGTCTGGGGCCAAATTGACCCCAAAGAACACTGATGCTTGCAACATGTGTACACAACATTGAAAACATATTATCACATTAATTTTAAGCTTATCCAGTTGTCCTCATTAAATTAGGAAAAGTCATGAAATATGAAGAAAAAAATGCTGTCAATCATTTGTTTAGAGACATTGAATTGGGTCAAATTGACCTCCAAAATAATAAGAGGGTTAAGCATAGTATCTTCCTTCCATTTCCAATAATAATGAGTACTGGAATTATACCCGCTATCAAATCCACACAAGAAAGACACATTATCTAACACTGAGCATATTTCAGTGATTCAAGATCCTTAATATCTTTGAATATATTTAGTGCATCACCATGTTCAGCTTGTTAGCATGCTCACATTTGCTGATGGCAAGGTATTTCGTCGACAACCAAAGGATAAGAAGATTTCGTTTTGGCCTGATAGCAGTGCTTAGATGAAACAATGGCAATCCATTTAAAGCTCCAAGCAACTTCATAATATTAGTTTGACATATTTCTGTGTGTATGATTTTCAGCACTGCTGTAAGATCACATTGTACCTGATACATCCAGGGACACATGTTCACTTTTGCCTCCCTTATTAGTGTCAGCAGAGGCAAGACCATAAAGCAGTGATTGAGTTTTCCCCAATGTACCAATGCATCTCACAGACAAATACAGGACAGATTACAGTATCTGTCACATACTAGTGAAATGGAAACTGTCAGTTTAGCACAATAGCTGCAAGAGCAGCTACAGTGGGTACGGAAAGTATTCAGACCCCTTGAAATTTTTCACACTCTGTCAATGCAGCCATTTGCCAAATTCAAAAAAGTTCATTTTATTTCTCATTAATGTACACTCAGCACCCCATCTTGGGGGGTCATTACACTTTTTGAAGGTAGTCACCTTTAACAACTAACATTTCAAAAAGAACAAAACATACATAATACTACCATTGGAATGACTACTAATACTTGTATCCCAATTTAAGTACTGAAAAGCAAAAAAGTGTAATGCCCTTTTTGTGTCACAAGGTCTAGTTTAGAGCCATACCTGTAGATATCATGACATGTTGACACCCATTTGCAATGCGTACATGTAATATAACATTCACATACAAATTAAATGTACTAACTTGTATTCAGGGAGCTCTGTAGTAGTTTATGATTGATTAATTTAAAAATACAACAATAACGTTGAATTTTACAGTATCAGTGCAGTGGGATTAAGCATGTTAAATTTAATTGTACCATGTCATGTTACAAGCAAAATAACCTATTCCTAAGCTATAACTTAGGTATACCTAAGTTATACCATTACACTTTTTGAAGGTAGTCACCTTTAACAACTAACATTTCAAAAAGAACAAAACATACATAATACTACCATTGGAATGACTACTAATACTTGTATCCCAATTTAAAGTACTGAATAGCAAAAAACGATTTTGACATTACCCATGCCATTTTGAGTAAGAATATCTTAGTAACTACAAATATAACCCTGCTGCTTTTTTGTACAGTGGTAGACGACAGATAGAACTGTCTTGTCTCTGGTACCTGTCCCACATTGAGATTTTTGCCACCAAAAATACCCAATTAAAAATGTCGTCCAACTTTGGGAACTCATATTTTCCAAACTGAGGTACCTAGAAAGCTCCAGTTTGCTAAGTTATCACACAAGTTTGTGTAGAATGGAACCCAGGGGTGTTAGAACACTTCTGTGCAGTATTTCTAGTACTTTTAAGGTCCCAAACCCCACTCATGAGTAGGTTTTTCTGAATTTTTAGCATTTTTAGCAAGCCCCCATGGCCTGCAGAGTGTAGGGAAACACCTGGGGATGTTTGTGGGGCACTATCTACATGCAGAGGCCTTGTTTACCAACTCACAGCTCTCTGGTATGTCTAGAGGCTGAGAAATAACAATATCACTTAAAGAACGCTGGTAAGGCTTTTTTTATAGCCCAAATTCTGAAAATTTCAGACCCCCACAACTCAGACACTATTTGAGCTACAGGCCTACAATTTTGCATAGAAAGTACTTTTGTGACTATCTAATGGCATGCAAATTTAGGACTAATTTGAAAACGGTGCAGCAACCACCATCTGGTGAAACCACGTGGAATGACCCTATAGACAGGCGTGTGCCTTTCCTAATCAAGTCCAATCAGTTTAATTAAACACAGCCGGACTCCAATAAAGAAGCAGAAGCATCTCGAGGAGGTTCAGAAGAAATGGACAGCATGTGAGTTAAATATGAATGTCGCTGCAAAGGGTCTGAATACTTCTGACCATGTGATATTTCAGTTTTTCTTTTTTTAATAAATTTGCAAAAATTTCTACATTTCTGTTTTTTTTCTGTCAAGATGGGGTGCTGAGTGTACATTAATGAGAAATAAAATGAACTTTTTTGATTTTGGCAAATGGCTGCAATGACACAGAGTGTGAAAAATTTCTAGAGGTCTGAATACTTTCCGTACCCACTGTATACATCTCTGCCTTTGATATGAAGCAAGACGGTACTGTCCTAATGAAGTCATCAGCCCTCAGCCACAACACAATGTGCATATTTGATTCTACTCACAGAGTAGCAGCAGATAAGATGACCCTAAATACAATACTCCCCCTTGAGAAAGAGGAATTGGTTATGAGAAGGCACAATTTAGCGTGAATGTTTTCCCGCGTTTGAAGTTTCCACTTGAGTCTCGACTTCCTGAGTGCATATAAAGTGGTTTACTGTGATGTTTCCTGAAACGTGTGCGTGTGTTGTCTTTGTTCGTTATTGAGGATGACAAAAGTGTCTCATATTCCCTCTGGCCCTTGAATCTGTCTGATGTTGGACACGCTCCTTTCATGAGGCTGGTCACACAGTCACAAACCCCAAATAATAATAATGTTACTGTATCTCTACCCTTTAAGAGATAGATTCATTTGCATTTTGATAGATGTTCCTGCTTTGGTAGTGAACTAGTCTACTTACTTTTACTTCAGTCAAGCTGTGCAGACACATGAAGCAATGTACGCTACAAAAAAAAAAAACTCAAACTAAACTGATTTTCAAATAGAATCTAAGATAGAAACAAAGATCACCTGAGTAAATATGAAAGTTTCAAGCAATAATTGTATTCAAAGGAGCAAAAAAGGTTATCAAACACCTAAATTACCAATGTGAAGAAACTTGTTAGCTAAATGTGCCACCACAAGCAATAAGTATGCCATACTTCTTCCGGTAACTGATCTGAAGACGTTCTGCTTTTCTTTGTAAAACCGTTTTAGTGCAACCACACTGGAGCATTTGTGAGCATGAAGTGCTCTTCAGAAGGCAGTACTACGAAGCTAGATTACGAAGCTAGATTAATGGGTTAGTGATGTACGCTGAGCCGAAAGTTTTCAGTGTCATGAAGGTGGTCCTCTTTTTACCTGGCTAGATCTCCATGGTAACATTTGCTGTGGAGCTACCCTGGTCAGCAGCAAGTTATGTTTAGAGACTGATTTAAAGCGGTTTTAACAAGCATCTCCCTTTAACCAAAGTGTATCCCAACCCAGCATATATTTAGTTGGTCATGCAGAAATTATATAATTATGATTCTATGTTTGGTTCTGATTAACTGTCAACACAGATTAGAAAGTTGACTAGTTTATTACTGTTCATTATAAATGATATTCAATCAATAACATTAACTTCATTTTGATTTGGTCACAAATTAAAGTGACATTCTACAAAATGGGACAGTGTCAGACCTAAATGCACTTCAGTACAATATCTTATTTAAATAGAAAGTTGTTGCCATTAACACAACCTGATGACAGAAGCAGGTGCACACAATGGTTTCATTTTGTAACGTGTTAAAAGCTCCTTTTATGTGAATGTGTACGAACTTTGAAGTAGAAAACCTGAGTTGATAAAGAAAGTTGACAACCACCTTTGTCATAACTCTGACTGGGGTTTTACTTTTTGTAGCCGACTTACACAAAGAAAGCCCGACTATGTCAAATCTGCTTTGTCGTACAGCCCTCAGGTCCCACCACAGCATCTAAATGAAGTTCCGATCCGAACTACGCCAGTCCAGAGCTTTCAGTTTATCTCTTTGGCGCTCTTTTGAGGTGGATTTACTCACGTGCTTGGGATCATTGACTTACTGCATAATTGAGCTGCATTTAGGTATAATGATCTCTTAGTGGAATTGTGTGTTTGTTTTACCCCAGACCTTTATCTTTAGGACCTTTATCTTCAAAGCAGTTCCGCTGTTGACTCGTCAGTCCACAGGACACTCGTAAGAGGTCTGAGGGTCATCAAGGTGTGTTGTGGTAAAATGTACATGAGTAATTAATAGCTGCTTTTATGATCAGAATGGTCATAAAAGCAGCATTTTGTATCACTGAATAAATCCTATTTATTGCTGGGCCAGCTGGCAAATATCATAGATTTACAAGCTGTAATGTGAAAAGCACTGATCAAATGTACATGTTTATTTCATCCATTAACTCTTAAAAGAGACAACTGTTTTAAAATTTTCGGGAAAGGTAGCATAAACATAGTCTGACAGTTAAACTTTAGAAATGATCGAACTTGCTGCAGAGCTCTGCCATTGAAACCATTGATTTTAACATTGCAGAGCATGTAAGCATTATAAAGTACCTGCTCGCTCCTCTCTGATGCGACTTCTCTACCAATATCTTCTTCATTGCCTGCAGACTGATTGAATACATCGTTGTATCCTAGCATACTTTCACACAGCAAAACCTTTTTTCTTTACTCAACTCCTTTTCTGCACCACTACACACAGGTTTCTCTTTCTATCCACGTTTTAGCAACAAGTGACAGATACAGTTCATGAATAACTACATGAGTGCTGACGTTTCCAGTCATGATGACAACTGCTGAAGCTGCAGCTATGGTGACCTATGGATGGATGGAAGGAAGGGTGGATGGATGGATAGATATGGTTCAGAGCAAAACTGGCAGCTGCTGGCATGTTTTAGGTGTGAGTAAACCTGTGATTCATAGATGCTTCATCCAAAATGTATTCTTTACATCAGACCAACTGCCCAACTTGTGCGGTTCAGCTCTCATTTTTAAAGACAACAGCTGGATCTCTGGGGTTCTTTTTACCTTGTCCTTGCATTCTTCAGTGGTTCTGTTAAAACAGCTTGCATCGAGGTATTCACATGTCACCAAAACCCCCAAACATTTTCTTGATATGGGGTTTGATGGAAGTACCCAAAACCAGTTAGAAATCATAAAAATTAAATTTCATTCAGAGGTCGTAGCGATCCTTTAGTGGTGGCCGTGTGGCCAAGTGTCTGTCATTTCATGTTGATTTCATATCCACAACAGCAGCACAATATAGGCTATTTTGCAGTTCTCTACATATATTATGAGATTTCAGATTCAGCACATTGGTATTTTCCTTTACAAGTCAGCCCACACATTTCCTTTTACTCCAAACTGTTCAGTGTTTGGGTGAAAATATGGCATGTGCGCAGAGCTCTTTCAGTGATCAAGATTGTTTTATAATCTTAAAATTTTCTGGATGTAAAGAAGGGTCATACACAAAACATTTCTTCTGTACACTGTAGTTAATGTTAAATCCATTCCGGCATTCCTAAAAGTTTGCACGTATTGTCCCGCCTTTGTACATTTTGACAAATTACCATTTTCAGCAATGACTCAGAACTCAAAGGACACACTTCACGAGTCTTGATAAACTGTGAGCTCCAACCGTGAAGCTCATCGTCACTTCCATTCTTCTTTCACTTCATCTTCAATATAAACCTGTCGAGCTACATTTTCTATCTTCCGCTCCTGTCGGCCTCAAACCCTCTATTTTCATCACATTGTTTTGTTGACCACTCATTTTCCCTCATAACCATCAAAGTCTCTCTTCTATTCTGCCTCCCTCTGCACCTGAAGTATGATCAAAATACCTCAATATTCGACTCAAACAAAGTTACCGCTGATTTGCTGAAAATGACTTCCAATTGGGCAGCAAGGTGATTACTAGTGAGTGTGCAAGGCAAATGGGAATGCTGGAAGTTGCAGGAACAGGCTGAAAGTAGGAAAAAAAGATACATTTGAGTTACTGGGTCTGTAAAGTTACAGGAAGATGAGACACTGCAAGCTTGTTTGAAGTCTGATGGATTATGTTAATTTAGTTTTTTTCTTACAGCAAAGATGAGCAATTCTTTTTTGCAGACAAAGTTAATAAGGGTGAGTTTTTTTTACCTTGTTAACATGTTCCGACTATGTCTGCAGCCTTCCTCAGCCTCATCTGACATGCGATCACGAGTTCTTTTTGTCAGATGGCAAGTCAAGAACAAAGAGAAGAAGCAAGAAACGGACAATAAAAACAGAGACTTAATCACCATAGCATACATCCGAGGGATAGCAGAACCCATACAACGGATAATGCGAAAGCACGATAGCAACACAGCAGTAAAGCCACACACCAAACTCTGACAGTTATTAGTTCACCCAAAAGAGAAAAAAGAACCATACAACAAAAACATCATATATGAAATACTGTGTAGATCATGCAAGAAAACATACATAGGAGAAACAGAGCATTCAATAGAAGAAAAAAGGAACAGCAGAGAGCACGTGAAAAAGGCACAGTAGGACGCCTCTCAAGAACACTAAAAGAAAAAGTTGATCAAGAAAACAAAAAAATCAGCCATCACAGACCACTGGAAGAGAACAACCACAATATGGACTGGGATGAGGGCAAAATTATAACATCGGACACCAGTGAGCACAAGAGGTGGATAAAAGGGGCCATTGAGGTCAAGAAGCGCGCCAACAATTCCATGAACCAGGAAAAAGGGGCTTATATCCTCTCACACACCCGGGACTCCCTCCTCCAGAGACCATCAGACAGCGGCCCTGATGGATTCTGACAGATTTGATCAAAATGACACATCATCAACACGTTAGATGACGCTCTGAGGAGGACTGCAGACATAGTCAAAACATGTCAGCAGCTAACTTTGTCGGCAAAAAAGATCTGCTAATCTATTGGAAGAGGTCTGCTAAGTGTTTTCATCTTTGTCTGCCTGCCTGATTCCTTAAGCGAGTGATACTACCAGGTTGTCACCTCTGGTTAGTTATTTAATGAGCAGAACGACAGCTTTTATTCCCTTGTTGCTCCCTTCTCACTCTCGGGAGATCACAATTTCTCATCCCTTCGATGCCGCCTGCCCTCCTCTTCACAAAGCGATGACATTTGGTTGGTTGGTGAACCTGAGAGGCATCTCCAGCATTCACATGAATCTTACGGTGCTGAATAAATTACACAGCAAACGGTCTGATATGCTAATGCTGATGTTACACAAGAGGGGTGAACATAACCTGCATTTGATCATTCAATTTCATGGTTAAGGATGCGTTTCAATTGGTTTGTGTCATCAACTGTCAGTAAACCAAGAGGTGAGGATTTGGTAGTTTTACTCGTTGAGCAAAACAAGTGAGAGACAATGGAAAGCATTAAAAATGACAGGAGAAATGTGGGAGAAATGTGGATGTCACACACAAAGTCTTGAACGGTCCATGATGTAGAAGTGGCCCTGACAATCAATTGACCATGAATACACATTTTTCTCATGGATGCACGATCCTCCTTCCTGTTGCTGTCTGTAACTCATTCAAGTGAAACAAACAGTGATTGGATGAACTCTGAAATATCATGTCCAGCTAAGTGATGCATGAGCTGCTTTATTAAAATTTGTTGGATTAATGTAGAAGCCTGATCATGTAAGCCTGATTCTGACGTGACATGAATGATGCTGCTCGGTTAGACATACTGTAAGATTGATTTAGTATCTCATAATTCTGAAGCTGTATGTCAAAATTTTGACTTACTGGGACATTTGACATAGTGGAAAAAATGCTTATTAACTACTCTCATATTTGTGAAACTGAATTACTGCATTGTCACTGAGTTACATTCTGGACTGTTTCTTCCAGTGCCAGGAGCTTAAGCTTCAACACCGTCTGCTCCCAGATGCAAAGTTATTGTATATTTTTTTAATATGCATGGGACAATGTACATTAATCCGGACTTGACATTTATGTACTCTTACATTATTTGACATATTATGTGCCAAAATTGGATGAAAACGTTTTTGCTGTCATATCTGCTGGTGAAAGATGGAGCTGTAACTGTTTAGTTTTGTTTGTGCTTGTTGTTCTCACAACTGAAAACATATATTAACATTCTGAACTCGAAGCAGTTTCTGAGTGTTTCTTTGCCCTTGTTATTTTTCCCACACTGTGGCTCATTTTTTACTGCAATGTACAATTCTGCACCTCGATGGAAAAAGCTCAACCATGGCTAGAAGGAGAACGAATTCGGAAATATCTTGTGGGCACTATGAAACAGTTATAATGCCATAAATTGTCAAAAAACAACTTGAAAGCATTTTTCCAGAGTCCACATATGTACATGATGTCAATACAAAATCCTTTGAATCTCTGTAATTTGTTCAGTTTGTCTCCTTTTGTGCTCTGTGTAAACACTGATTGCAGTTCAGCTGAAAGTTCACTGTTCGTCATAGCTCCTTTTTTAGAGAATGATTCTGAAAATGAAATTGAAATACTAGGATTTAAAGATTAGGTTTGGCTAATTTTACAGGCAGGACTGCACATCTCGTTGGTTGAAATGGCATTGGAAAAACATAAAGACTTGTCGCATTTTCAGTTGCCCTGATAAATGGTGTAATTTTGGTATTTTTTTCAAAGACTATTGGTCTTGAAAATCTGCCACCAGGTTTTGGGGTTCAGACGGTTTAGGAAAAGCTTAATGCATTTTGGTTATTCATTTGATGAGGCTTTGTGCCCATTTCCTGTGATTTCGTTTCACTGCAGTGTAAAAAATAAGCCACTAAAAGGAATATGCTGAATCTATTTCACTCTGCTCTTTATCTCACTATACGTGCGAAATGACTATAATTACAAGTGTTTGAAAAAGGCTTGTTCACAAAACTGCAGAAGCTCAACTGTGAGGTGGTGTTACAGAAAATGTTTTTTTTTTTTTTGAATAATAATTCCCCTGCTTTTTTTTTAGAACAACTCATCACACATCTCCAACACGCTTTCTAAAACTATTTTCATTTTCTCAGTGTTTAATTTAATAATGACTTCCCCCTCTTGGCTCATATTAGTTGGACAGAAAGCTGGTCCTTTGAACTTTTACTCTTTGCGCATCTGAGTTATAATTAATTTTCCATTTGTCCTGCTCTCAGGTGTCATCATTGCCCTTCAGCCTGGCCAGCCAAAAGCTCTCTCTGAAAGTCCTCAAAAGTTTCATAATGTCTTCTGGGAGATGCCTCCCCTTCTTGCACTTTAGGTCATTTCACATGATTCAGCTGAGAAATAAGATAATAACAGTCATTCTTGTTCATTCACTCAGGGTGAAAGAAGCCCAAAAGGTTACACCAGCAAAATTTGTGTGTGAATCAACAGGTTTGCTTCTTCCTCACCGTTGTTTTGCCTCTCACTCCACTTATTATTTTACCCTAATGGGGTTTTCCCTTTGTATTCATCATGTCTCTCCTCTTACCTAAGTTCTTTTCTTCCTTTACAAGCAAGCTGTCTTTCTAGTTAGCTGTAGTTGGGTTATTGCTCCAATGTGAAGTCCATGACCCGGTTAAAAATGCTGTTTGGAAAATTTATTTTATTATGTTTCTGTGTGACAGTTTAAAATGAGAATCATGTAAAAGCTGTGTGAAATATGCACTCATGACCACCTGCTCATACTGCTCTAAAAGGCAAAAGCTGCATCCTTACCAACGAAACAGTATTGTTGTTGAATTGCCTGGATCTACAGTGCAATTGTAGCCACAAGAGAAATAGTCAAATTACCAACAGGGCCACGATCTTTCAGAACATTTAAACTTTCCTGAATCAAAACTTTAACATTGATATAATAATTAACAGAGCTTATGCCAAGAAAATACAACATCTTCACCAACTCCTCGACCTCGGAGGTAATGTTTTGGCTACAATGGTAAATAGTACAGTTGGCAGGACATGCAAGTGACTGTCTTAGCTAAGCAATTTTAATCCATCAATTACATCTGGTCTTGTAAAAGCTAAAACATACATGCATCATCTTGTTTGTCGTAGCGATTATCATTGGGATCAAAGAGGCAAAGGCTGGAGTTACAGTTCCTCCATTCGAAAGTGCTTGAAGAACCACAAAGGGTTACACAACAAGTCTTCTTTTCACATGTCCACATGCAGCCCAAAATTTATGTACACTGAAACTATAGCTACACAGATAATAGCACGTATGCACACAATACACAGATACAACCTCTTGCACATGTATGCAATGAAGTGCTATAAGTGAACTTTCCCAAGCTAGAAAAGAAGTTAAACAGTCATGCATCTCTGGGTCTCTACATATGTCTATGTGTATGCCCACAACAGAGTATAATCAAGGCTTCAGTATCAACACAGTGACCCAGTAATAGCTCTCTGATGGAGCTTGGTTTTAAGAATGTGGACCTGGTTCAGACTGGGTTGAGAACTGGCTAATTTGGCAGCATTCCAACTGACTATAGAGCTGTTGTAGTGCCCTGAATTTGTGCAGGAACTCCTTGGGAATCCGTTTTTAATTTTGTTTTTTGCTGTTTTTGACAAAAGGAAAAGTCCTCAGGCGCAGTTTTAGAGCTAAGAGAGGAGACAGGCAGTGCACTTGCCTTACTACCTGAAACACTTTGTTTGTGGAGGAGGTTTTGGAGTGGTGGTGGGTGGGGAGAGTAGGTCAAGGGAGTGAAGTGAGATGAAGTGGACAGAGTTAAAAAAGTCACAAAGTGCTAAGGTCAGTGGGCCTTCAGAATATAGTCATCCATGCTTCTGCACTCCCGACGGTTTGTTTAATGGACTAAGTGAAAGTAAAAAGTCATGGCCAGTCCACGCGGTACACTGCCTGACTAGGAATTTCCACCATGCTTTGTATAACTTTTGCATTGCCTTTATTTAAATTATTTGCAGAGTTTTAACCATCTTCATTAGTGTCCAGCTTTCAGATGTAATTTTACATTTTTGTTTTTTAGAAAAGGGGCTGCATAGTGGTGTAGTGGTTAGCACTTTCGCCTTGCAGCAAGAAAATCCCAGTTCGAATCCTGGGGTGGGCCTGGGATCTTTCTGCATGGAGTTTGCATGTTCTCTCTGTGCATGTGTGGGTTTTCTCCGGGCACTCCGGCTTCCTCCCACAGTCCAAAAATATGCTGAGGTTAATTGGTTACTCCAAATTTCCCGTAGGCGTGAATGTGAGTGTGACTGTTTGTCTGTATATGTAGCCCTGTGACAGACTGGCGACCTGTCCAGGGTGCCCCCTGCCTTTGCCCGAGTCAGCTGGGATAGGCACCAGCACCCCCCGTGACCCTAGTGAGGATAAAGCGGTTTATAGAGAATGGATGGATGGTTGGATATTTTTAGAAAAGACACATTTTCACAGCAAACTTGTGCACAAACCAGAGAAACGCGCCAAAGAAACAATTGTGGATGTGGAACACAATATGCCATCAGCTTGTAAGGATTACAATGATTTTACATGTAACCCACTCAAAATAACCAAAATCAGGATGAACTATTTTCATCTTTTGAGATGTAGTACCCACTTTGCGCCAGCAGGTGGTAGCGCCGCAGCTAGAGAAAGGATCAACCACTGCTGTAGGAGAAACAGAGAAAGAAACGGAGCAAAAAAGACCACGTGGAGTTTATGAGCAAGAAAAATGAGTAAACTTAAGAGGTCTTCTGAACAAACTGTATTTTAGAAAGAGTAACAAGGAGTATCTCGTCGGAGTTCCATCAAGGATTTAAAGGTCTTGTTTTCCTATTCTCCGGTGAGTGTTGTTAATAACTTTACATGCTATGCTAGCTAATGTAGCTTAGCTGGTGTACCGTCTTACAAAGAGTAAAATGTAATTGGCATGGATAAATGTAATTTGCTTGCTATTTTCTCAAGGTGACAAATATATTTTTGAAAGTTAGAGAGAGGACGGACAGAGGACGTGCCACAGACTAACCTTAGCAGGTGTGAAGAGGATCGCTTTGACGATTAGGATGACTTCACTCCATGTTCTTCAGTTCATCTTACAGATAAGCACTGAACAATCATCACACTACAGTCAAAGAAAAAAAAACATACTATCCAGGTAGACAAACTTTGATCTAATTTTTTTTATTTTGTTATTTTGTCAGAGCTCTGATTTGATTTTGTTTCTTATTTCATCTTCTCTCCAAGCTGAACTGATTGAGAGGACAATATAAGGGAAGAGTTGAGTTTCCCATCTTAAAGGACAATATAAGGAAAAGGACGATTTGAATCCCAACAAATTGAATCCTACTGGACTAAGTTTTGCTTTACTTGAAGTGTTGTCATCAAATTGCACAAGAGGTAGTAAGTGTTACTGTTAAATAAAGGCCGGCTATATGTTCTAAAAAATCTATGCAAGTGTTTAAATATTTTCCTCTACTCCTCTTTGAAAAGTACCTAGGTTAAGGGATCATAGAGCTTCCTACAGTGTACAAAGGAAGTGCTACATACATATAAACCTTTTGTAGAAATTTCAGAGAATGAATGTGTCTCAGTAAAGCTGCACCATCTATTTTTTTTTAAATAACAAAAGGAAACAAGAAAAGCACTCAGTACTCCACCAAGGCTGCTCAGTCATTGTATCATTCCCAATGGATAACTCCCAATAAGTCTGCAGTTGTACTAGGATCACAGTCATGTGATCGTCAGCTGATGGAGTGTTCACTTGTTGTCATTAGTTACAGTGACGCCGTGCCGCTATCTTGCAATGATACAGAAATCTTTAACAAATCCGTGGATCCAGACTATCACTGCCAAAATCTAACCAACTGGTCCTTGTCATTTCTGACCTTCCCTGAAAATTTCATCCAAATCCATTGGTCCAGACAGATTAGCAGAAGGACAAACGTATGCCCACTGTCACATAACTCAGCCACATTCCTTGGCAGAGTAAAAATGCAAACGACACTGTCAGTTTTGCTTCACTGTACAGTTTAAGAACATTTTAGTGCCCTTCACCTAATGTCTGTATTTGTCAGGTGTTTTCTGATAAACCCATTGTTTGCTATGTACCCTTTACCAAAAGACTGACAAAGTTAGTGACTTGCTGGTCTACACTGTGGAGCATTTTACTGCTAAAGAGGGAAATGTTTTTCTTTGAAGCTGGCAAACAGTCAAACAGAGCTAATAGGAGAATGAATACTGAACTTGCATTGATCAGGTGATCAAAACGAGCGTAACACATGTGAATGCAAAGTGTAAATGCAGGCACAATATGTCGGGATTGGAATGCGATCCCATCAGTCAGACCAAAATAGGCTAGTATCCAGCTACTGTTTTTCCAGTTTCCATGACAAGCTCTACCTGCTGTCTTCCCCCATCATAACACCTCCACATGTTTATCTCTCTATGCAAACACCCTGTCCCAACTCCACTTTCACGACATTCTCTCTACCGCCGTACTTGACTTTTTATGCCTTTCCTGGTTGGACTCTGGCAAACCCAGTAAGCTTTTAGAGCTTTGTGCGTAATCAAATAACCAATCGGCAAATACAAAAGCACTGCCTGCAGACCATTCAGTTCTTTGGAAAGTGGCATTTCTATTCCTGGAAGATCCTGTGGAATTTGGTGCACAGATAATGACAGAGCACCTGAGGAGGGCAAGTGTTTTGAGAGACTGTCAAATCCCTTTGGCACTTCCTAATGACTATTTGTACGACAGATTTAGATTTTTGGAAGCTTCTTGAGCCTTATGTTGTCAGTGCAACACATGTGCCGACTACCCTACAGTCAGTGCGCACTGCTTTGCACTTGTTTGCATCAGGAGCTTTCAAGAATGATGTGGGTGATGCTGAAAACACAGTCTGGACAGCATCCACAAGGTGCCGCATGGGTTTACAGAGCTTCTGGAGCTTTTGTGATATTTCCCAGCCACTTGCCCACACGAGTGATAAAAGACAGATTATATGACATAGTAGCTATACATTGATCTATGAATCATTTTAACATTTATTGCTCCATATTAAATTCAAAATGATCAGTGCGATAGATTGCACCAACATTCAGATCATCACGTCTTGAAGAGAATGAAAACAATCGTATCAATCGCAAATCATTCACAGCCTCATGCCTCATCAGTTTGCACTTTCCTAGCAATATCTTGCCTAAAGTGTGAACCGTTACCACTTTTAATTTTCTAAAGTAGCTACCTGTATATATTAGGTCGGACGCACAGGCACACCTCATTGTGTATAAGCTGCATGTTTCTATTTTTATTTTGGATATCATAATTATAAAAAGGGATATTTATTCTCATTGGTTATACGGGTACATGATCACTAAGAATTAGCAGAAAATGCAGCAGCCTGAATAATTAGGGATATTCTAGTGCAGACAATAGCAAAGGTCTTGCCTTCTACCTGCTGTGCTTTTTATGGTACAAATACCAATATAAAAACTGTCTGAAACTATTTAGTCAATGAGTTATTTGTCACTTGGTATGAATTGTGCTTACAGTATCTCCTGGATCTGGCTCTACAGATACAACAAAACACTGAAATCTCCCCAAACTCTTTTGACATTAAATTTTGTCAATGTTGTGTTTATGACTTGCTGCAAATTAGCTGTTACACTCTATTGTGATGACATACACGAAACAAAGATTGCTGTGCAAATGTTTGTTTGCTAACAGCAGGCTCTATTATCTTAAATGGATACACCTGTGTGACTGCAGTCTCCAGCGCAACAGTTTTGACACTGATGAAGGTTTTTCTACTTTTATTTTTGGAGGTAAATTTAGTTGTAACTCTGTCTACAATTTACAGAAAATTGGAAGGACTGGGACAAAGCCTGTTAACATGCGCGACAGGACTCAGCAGGTGGGTGATTCAAGGACAAATTCGTGTGGCTTGGTTCAAAACATTGCATTCAAATTGCATTTGTGTGAGCTCTGTGGGTGTGAAGGAACAGAACGTTCTGCGTACTGAAGTCTGGCGTACACAGCAATGAAATAAACAAACCGTAACACATATAAGTAAAAAAATTACGTTTAGATGATAATATGGTAGGAATCTGGAGAGACGTGGGGTGTTAAATTGCTGGAAGGCAGGTGGTGCAGTACTGAGCAGATGACTGAGACCATAATCATGTCTGTACGCTAAATCTGAAGCTACATCCTGGCAAATGATCTGGATCAAGACATAGCATGGCATATAATGCAATTTAGATTTATGTGCTGAATTAAGAAAGAACATGTAATGTGTTTATTACTAGTGTTTAGAAGTGACAGACATTCAGATACCTATAGTTTAATCTTGTATTACATTTGCATGACTCATCCTGCTGTCTTGTCATTAATACTAAGCTGCTATCATATGTTGTCATGATTAACCCTGCACAAATTCTCAAATTAAAGATGACACAGAGGTGCTGGGGTAATGACTATGGAGTCGAGGTGTTAATCAGTTATGCATGGCTGATGAGAGTGAATGGCAAGCACATTTAATCACTCCACACAGCTGTCCATTTTAACGAACCAGCTGATTTGAGGTGTGAAAAGATCATCGGTGATGCTTCTCATTCTCGCAGTGGGTGTCTAATTTATGAGGATTTTCCACGAAAACACACAATACTTTAAGTGGCTTCAAATTCAGGGTCGCGCTTTGTGATGTCCATAAAAATCATCACCTTAGCATGGTGGAGGGGTTTGTATGTGTCTGAGAGCAGGGATGAATGATGACAGCTTCAGGGATTCTCTGTCCAGAGACACTGAATGATGACTGATCTGTAGCTGCAAGCAAGAAGGTTGAATCAAATGGGAACCAACAGTTGTGGTGAGCAGGTTACCAGTCAGTAGTAGAATGAATGACTGAAGGATTTAAATTGCCAATATTTGGCTCCATTAAGCAAACTATTTCCATTCGTGCCACATTAGTATTTTGTTTAATCTTGTAAGAAATAGTGTCAGCCAAGGCTGTCGGGGTGTTCAAGTTTTTTCCTCTGGTATCTGTCAGTTATATGAGAACAGCTTAGTTAATACCTTAGTAACATAATTTGCATATCGTTAAACAGGAGTTTCCCTTGCAGGTGTAGAGGAGTCAGGATTTGTTTTCACTAAATCTTTCTGGCAGCTGTAATGTTGCTGCAACTGTCAATAACTCTGGAACCAGGGCACCTCCTGGTCAGTCAGTCTTTCATTTACATTTACTGTTGCATCATCATAAACAAGAAAAGCACTGAGAGAGCACAGTGCTCCACCAAGGCTGCTCAATTGTATGATTTCCGATGTATAAGTCCTGCTAAGTCTGCAGTGGTTGATTTGTAGTAGGATCGCAATCATGTGATCGTCAGCAGGCAGCTGATGTAGTGTTCACTTGTTGTCGTATTTACGGTGATGCTATACCATATCTCACCATGATACAGAAATCTTTAACAAATTTGTGTATCCAAACTATAAGCTGCATCACTGCCAAAATCTAAAATCTTGTGGCATTTTTGACTGAAAATTTCATCCAAATCTGTTTTTGAGTAATGTTGCACACAGACAGACAAATGAACACTGATCTTCAAAGAACTCCGCCGTGTTTCTTCGCAGAGCAAAAAGAACTCTTTACAGCAGTTGCAAAAGTAAGCAGTAACACAGACTTGTTGTTTACCTGCAAGCTTTTAGATTTGTATTTAGCATCCTGCAGAGTTCCATGAGGCATTTATGAATACTAGGCCGAGACATGAACACACACGAGATGTGGTTTTCTATTGGTGGAAATGTCACCGTGGAAATTTATCAAAGCAGCAACTTGAGTTCAAGTTTTCATCAATTGTCATGTGATGAACATCCCCACCTACTCAAGCAGCTCTTAAAGAAACCATTAGCGCACTATTGTGTCTGACAGCTCAAAGCTTTTGTTCATTTGTGTGTATGCATATCAGTGTATGTGTTAGTCCAGTGTTTCTAGGCAGGCAAGCAACATAACTGCACAGGCACACTATTTCTGTACCTTCTGTATCTCTTTCTTCCTGTCATTGTCAACCACTAGAATCAGTCTGGTAAGAAGTTATAAAAAGTTAAGGGAAACTCTCCTGATTCACTTACAAAATGATCTGTGCCACGAACTCTTTAGGATCCCTAGTGGGTCAAACTCAAAGGAGCATTCTGAATAGAATTCTTCAACTTTATGCCCAGTTTTCAAAATGAGGTAATACCAGATTCCTTGTATCAAGCTGAGCTCAATGCACTTTATGATATTAATTTCTGCCTTATTTGATTTTGTAAAAAAAAAAAAAAAGTTATCAGTTTTCACTGGCTACATCTTTTTTCTAATCTGCTTTAAAATAAAAAAAAAGAAAGGTACAGATGATCTTTGCGCCAAGCCTGGTTAAATAGATTTTTGTTTTCTGAAAGTAACCCAGTCATGAAATCCTACCTCAGCTGTGCTTCAATCCGCCAAAACCAAACTTGGTATGTGGACTGGATCCCATGCTGATGAAGTGGGAAAAAAAAAAAAAAGTAATTGCAGTATTTGACCACTATGGGGTGCTGCAATAAACAAACAAACAACAACTTCTACTGCTGATGTGTTCTTCTCAAAAGTGATTCTTGTGTCAATCGATACTTTGGTAAAGATGATACTTGACAAACTGTACTATCAACATTCACTATCTGTGCTTACAGCGAGGCTTTTAACATGGTCAGATGAAGTTGCCATGACAACGGTGTCCTGTTGAACTGTTTGGTCCCCTTTATCATTGCTAGCTACTATTTTTGTCATATTGTTTGTTGTTTATCACTCCTCATCTTTTCTCTCACCTCAGCCAGTCAGGACAGAAGATGGAATCTGTGAGTCTGGTTTTATTGGCAGGTTCTTCTTGTTGAGATGGAGTTTTTCCTCGTCACCGTTTCAAAGTGCTTGCTCAAAATGAAAGCGTTTTCTTTCTAATAATGTAAGGTTTTGATTTTCTGTAACCTGAGATGACTCATGTGATAGGACACTGTCAGTCAAAAACACAGTTATTTGTAGGTATGTGTGGATAATGATTGAGAGAAGAAAAAAAAGTGCTGGATGGTTAGAGGCATGTTGAACCTTTAAATTGTCTTATTTTGACTGTAAAACACATTCCTCTCCACTTGGGGATTTGTAGGTGTGGGGATATTCTCAGAGACAGAAATCCACTTATTAAGGTCTGATAGTCAGAGAGAGTTTAGAAGAGAGAGAGGGAGTTAGAAAGCTCTGGAACTTTCCAGTGAATGTGACAAAAAAGGAATTCAAGCCACTCTGTTGTGGATGAGTAGCACATGCTTTTGTATGATTTCATAAAATTTTTGAGAGTAGAGTCAAGCAAGCAAACAATAGAGAATGAACAGCGGCCAATGGTGTGCCCTGTTGTTTTTAGTGGTGGTTAATTACCTTAATTACGTGACTTAATGAAATTAATACATTAAACATTATGTGGCTGACAAGTAGTTGACTGCATGAAGAGACTTTACTCTCAGTAATCCCTTTATTCTATACTTTTTTATTATTAATTGAAATTACATGAAATGTTTCACTTTGACTTTTGTGGGGGTGAGTATTTTTGTTGGCATTGTAAAGGTGATGATTATCTTTAGGTTCTTAAATGAGACTAAAACTGTAATCTGATAAATAAAAGTAAAATTCAGTATTGCTCCAATCTAGGTGTCTTAACATCATAGTTCACATTCTTGCATTGCTAGCAAAGACAAAATGGAAGAGGCTAGAAAAGGCATGTTTTTTTTTAATGCTTTCAGTAATTCAAAGAAAATAGCACTGCTTTAAGTTGGTTCAGTCTTGTGTACTCTCGGTGACTTAGAATGCGGCATGGTTGTTGGTGCTAGATGGGCTGGTCTGAGTATTTCAAACACTGCTGATCTACTGGGTTTGTCACCCACAACCATCTTTAGGGTTTACAGAAATTGGCCTGAAAAAGTGGAAAACATCCAGTCACTGGCAGTTCTGTGGATGAAAATGACTTGTTGATGTGAGAGGTCAGATGAGAACGGGCAGACTGGTTCCAGATGATAGAAAGGCAACAGTAACTCAAATAACCACTAGGTACAACTAAGGAATGCAGAACACCATCTCTGAACGCACATGTCTAACCTTGAAGAAGATGGTGCCACTCCTGTCTGCTGAGAACATGAAACTGAGGCTACAATTCACACAGTCTCAACAGAATTGGACAATAGAAGAATGGAAAAATGTTGCCTGGTGTTACATCCTCTGTTACTTGTGTTGGTGATGGATTTTATACAGCCTCTGCGTATCTGGATGACATGTGGGGACCGTATTGAGTACAGCTGGCTGACGATCAAGCTCCAATTTCCACCTGGGATTCATGAGGACTGATTAAGTCTGTTGCTCCAGACCTCCTCCCAGCCCTGGTCCTACACACCTCCCAACCCATCAGATTGGCCTTCCACCATGACGCCTCCTCCCACAAGCCACACCTGAAGAGCTTAAATACTACAGCCAAACTTTCAGTCAGGGAGGCTGCTATATAGAACCAGTTTGCCCTGGTGCCTGTGTGTAATGTTTGTGGTCCTTTGGTCCGTAAGTACTTGTGGTGGGTGCTATGGACAAATATAGAGCTTCTGTTGGTGGCTGCTGATTTGGTGTGGAGTCCAAATTCTCAGTGGAGATTGAGGCTCCAATTAGAAGTCCACCAACTTGGGGAAGAAGCTACTTAGTATTTCGAGTCATCGTGTACTGTGTGTACAATGTGTGAGCATTCAGAGGGACCAGTTTTGTTTAGTTCGTTTTTGTGCACTGTTGTATTAATTTTTCTTGCTTGTTGTCAGTGTTGTTTAAATTTAGCTATGGAGTTTAGTAGTTTTCTTTTTGCTTAGCTTAGTTTGAATTCTGTTAGCCTTCTTTTGTTATATTCTGTTCTTTGTTTTAGCAACATCCATCAGCCTTGTTTTTCTTTGTATGATCATTTTTCTGTTCAATTAGCTACTGAGCAGTAAATTAATTTACCTGAACCAATAACATCTGGTCATTTTTGCTGCATCCAGCCGACCCTAAAGGTTGGATCGTAACACCTGGTCTGAGTGTCTCTTTCATCTGCGACATTCAGATGGGTCAGAATTTGACGTAAACATGAAATGTGACGGTGTAATGCTGTGGGGGGGTTTTCTTGGCACACTTTGAGCCTCTTAGTACCAATTGAGCATGGTTTGGCCACAGCCTGTCTGAGTATTGTTGCTAACCTTGTAAATCCCTTTATGACCACAGTGTACCTATCCTTTGATGGCTACTTCCAGCAGGATAATGCACCATGTCACAAAGCTCAAATCATCTCAAACTGGTTTCTTGAGCATGACAATGAATTCGCTGTACTCCAATGGCCTCCACAGTCACCAGCTCTCAATCCAATAGAGTACCTTTGGGATGTAGTGGAATGGGAAATTGGCCTCATGGATGTGCAGCCGATAAATCTGCTGCAACTGCATGATGCTATCATGTCAATATTGATCAAAGTCATTGAAGAAAGTTTCCAGCACCTTGTTGAAAGTATGCCATGAAAACTTAAGGCAGTTCTGAACTCAAAAGGAGGCTCAACCTTTCACTAACAAGCTGTACTGAATAAATTGGCCAGTGAGTGTGGGTGTAACATGACATCCTAACACTTCCCTCTACAAATCTGCCTTTACAAGCTTGCCTGCTGCTAACTTCCCCTGCCATACACCAGCTCATCTCATCACCTGCCTTAACAGTTTCACTTCTCATTAATGATGACCCTATTATAAGTACCAGACTACCACCATATTCATTCTCTCTCAGTTGTGTATGTTCCCTCAGTTTTTCAGTCTGGCTGATCGTATCAGTGGCAGCGGCTGTCAGTCCCCAAGCAATCAGTTGACAGTTTGATATGTTCAAAAGCTACAGCCAGTAAGACCATTTAGTTCTGTGGTGTTTTCTCAGTTCCTGACAGTTATTTTCTGTAGGATCTGAAGTCAGCAGCAGAAAGCAAAGCAAAAAAGGAAGAAAAACAAAACAAGAAAGCTTCCACAATGTCAAAATGCTGCAAAACCAAAAATCATGCAAAGACTTCCAGACCATCACATTTCAAAAGGAAACTATTGCACATTCAAAACACAAACTGCACAGAAACAAAAATGTATTTTTTACATAGGAATGATGCAATGGCAGTTTACAGGATGATATGACAAGAATAAAGATGTGATTAGTGTAAAAAGCCTTTCACTGCTATGGATTTTGAAGTTGAATTTGATTTCCAATGAAATTTGACAGTTTTTACAATTACTGTTTTTGTAAAAAAAAAGAAAAAAAAAAAAGGACCAAATATACCAGCAATACTGTATAATGCTGTAGCTTTAATATGTGTACATGCATTTTTTTTAACACCCATGAAATAACAGTTTAGATGATAAATTGTACATTATACACATCCCTACATTTTCTTGTTTTTCTTTCTTTTTGTTTTGGAAGTCAAAACAAAAGTTATTAATGTTCTCACATAGTTAACATTAGAATTTAAACAAAAATGTTTTTTCCTGGCTCTAAACTCATTCTAATTTTTAGGCTATATTTGTAAAGATCTAGAAATTCTGCTTTTCCAAACAATAGCAATAACTAGATAGATACCAGATGTGCTACATCAGTGCAACGACTGATATTAGTGATGGCTGCAGTGTAAATGGGAAAAGTTTCACTTCTGAGAAACAAAAAGAGATAATACACATCTGTTTAACTTTAACCCTGTAGAAATAATCACGAGATGTTCCATTCAAACCCATCAGTCTGCGACTCTCTGCTGTCACCAGTTATAAACTGAAACTAAACACTCTTCAAGCACACAGCCTGATAAACATCTATGATATTTGGTTAACATCCATTAATACAGAGAAACAGAGTTAGCTATCTGATCTTAAAATAGACATTTATTCCTGCAGTTTCAGTGCAAAACAAAAGCATGGCCTTCATAAAATCCACGGCTCTGAGAGGATGACTAGAGTTAATAGGGAGCCATGTGCTCGGAGCTAAGAAGCAAATGTCCTTCTTGGGAAAATGAACATTTTTTGCCTGTTTCCTTTGTCATTAGTTCAGGATTAGGCACAAAAACTGCTTTTATATGTTGGTCTCCTTCATAAGCTCTCTGTCATTTTTTGAGATTCTGTGCTGTTATCTACAAAACCTTTGATTTGTCATAGCAGGAAATGTACAGATGGAACAAATGCTGTTATTGATGGACCTGTTCCATTGGAGAGTTCCTGTAAGCTAAATCTAAATGGAATGCATTCATCCACAAATGTTGATTTTAGCTGTTTTTTTTTTCTACTGCAACGTGTGAACTGTGTATAGGAAATCATTTTAATAGTACTGGAAAGTTGTTTGTTTCTTTTTAACGGAAATCTAACTAGTATGCCTTTTTCTGATGATTCCTTTGTGCATTGCACTGTGGGACAATAGTGTACATCAACCTCAGGAATATAATTACTATGAACTATCTGTCTGCTTATGAGCAGTTTGCAGTATAGTATAGACATGGCCCCTGCAAGCATAGACCTACTTACATTACTCCTGTTCTATCCTCTCTTCACTGGCTTCCAGTGAAACAGAGAATCGATTTTAAAATACTTCTTATTGTTTATAAATCTATGAATGGTTTAGCTCCTTCCTACGCTGTTGACATGCTCACTGAATACATACCGGACAGATCCCTTAGATCATCCAGTAAAAGTCTTCTTATCATACCAAAAATTAATTCAAAATCTGCTCATGGTGCTTTCAGTCACTACGGTCCCACTCTCTGGAATTCTCTACCTCAAGAACTAAGGTCTGCTACAACAGTGTCTTCTTTTAAAAGCAGACTAAAAACATATCTTTTTGCACAAGCCTTTGACTAGGTTCAAAATGATTGGCTGGGTGATAGCATTTTATTATGGAATTAATGTTATTATTATTGTTTTTATTTTTCTTTTAATATTATATCTTAATACCTTGTAAAACTGTTTGTTTTATTGCTACCCTTTATTGTTATTTAATTATTTGTTCTTAAGCACATTGAGTCTGCGCTTGTCGTATGAAATGTGCTATATAAATAAATGTGACTTGACTTGACTTGACTTAATGTCACCAAGCTTCTTGAGTAACATTTCATGAGGAATTATGAATAAATTTGGCCAAGCCACTTTTTGCTGTTTCTATGTTTAACCTAAGGAATTCCTTGAAACAAAGGACAGGTTTCAGGCCAGTTGATGTGGTTTAAATGGACTGGAACTATCACCATCCTGCACACCGCCTGTGTGACCTGTTGTCCTCTGGAAAGCGCTACAGGTCACTCAAAGCATGAACAAACAGAGAGTCAGGGACAGTTTCTTTCCAAGAGCTGTCACTATGGTGACCAGTCACTAATGGAGCACATATCACTACTGATTCCTTTAAATGTGAACACTTAAAATGTATGTGCAAAAAACTTCTTCAATGCGGAATGTCTGTGCAATAACTTTTACAAATGTGCTGTACCTGTGATTTTATTTTTTTAACCAACATGAAATAATTGTATCATAACATGTGCAACACCTTATTACTTAAAAAAAACAAACAAATGCATCTCCTGATATCTGTAAAGTTTGGGGTCATCCAGACAATTCCATGTTTTCCATGAAGCCTCACATTTTTATTCATGTGCTAACATAATTGCACAAGGGTTTTCTAATCATCAGTTAGCCTTTCAACACCATTAGCTAACACAGTGTAACATTAGAACACAGGCGTGATGGTTACTGGAAATGTAATATGCAGATATTAAAAATCAGCTGTTTCCAATAGTCATTTACCAGATTGCCAATGTCTAGAATGGATTTCTGATTACTTAAATATTATCTTCATTAAAAACAACTGCTTTTCTTTCAAAAATAAGGACATTTATAAGTGACCCCAAACTTTTGAATGTATATAGATGCATCATCTGCAGCAGCACTCCTAATTTCCTGATTCTATTACTGCTTCGAGCATAATCTCACCCTAATGCAGCAAAGATAACTCAACAGTCCAGGGCCCCATTTTCCGAGAGAGTCCTAAGATTTAAATAATAAGAAAATCCATGTTCTGAATCTTCTCGGCCTTAAAAGGGGTTTCCCAAAAGCATCAGAACTTCAGAAGCTCATAGGAAAGATCTCTAAATGAGGGCCTCCTACAACTTATAAACAAACAAGCCCAAGAAACTGTGACACTAACTGGTAGCCACAGCCCTCATTAGCAGTTTTCCTGAATTTCTCATGTCTCAAGTTGAGGTTAGGGTTACGGTGAGGTAAGTCAGAGTTAAATCCCTAGGAGGTCCTCTGAAGTGATGAAAACATGATTTTCAGGATTCAACTGATCAACTGTTAAAATGATATAACACTGATATAGATTGTGCAAGCAAATTTATTATGATCTTAAGTTACATTTAAAGCAAGGGTTGTGATAGTTGTTTCAGAAAATGCCCAAAAACATGCTCAAGTGACACCTCCCTACTAGTTCCTAGTAGATTTAGAGTCTTGGTTGGCGAAGAGAAGAGGTCGGGGTGGATGGATGGGTTGACAAAACATTGAACCTTGCATGTATTAGCCCATGACAGTTCAGTCACCTTAAATTGCCCCCCTGGGGACAAATAAAATGCTCTGAGTCTGAATGTCTGTTTATAATTGTAAGAATAAAGACAAAAATGGTGTAACTAAACAAAAATACTGATTTTACCCCAAAAAAAATGATCTAAAATGAACCAAACCTTTGTCACATCATCAAAGAGCTTTGTGTTATATTTTTCACCAAATGGGTGAGACAAACCAGCTGCTTGGTTGTACAGGCCAATAAAACCAAGCATGTGGTTGATGGGTTAAGTGCTAATTTTCAAAAAAGGCATTGAAAATGTACATCAACATCATCAGCAAACAGGGCCCAGGTTGCTTTGTGCAGTTACTGTTACTCATGTTTTAATCTCAGTTGTATCACGTCCTTGTGGTTCAGCCTTGGATACATGCAGCTACCAAGCAGTGTGCTGCAATAAATAAACTACTGTGATTCATCTCTTAAAGCTGACAAATACCACTGACCAGAACATGAGCCTCCTTTATGCTTCCATATGTATGAATGTAGAGTTTGTAAAGTACTGTGAATGAATATGTGTGTAACTTATTTGGAACAAATATGTTATACTGCTTTACACTGCAAAAAGAACAATATATATCTACACCAAGGTACTGTAAGAATCACCTTGTAAAATAAAGAAGGGATTATTTGTTCAGAGTTACATCTAACTTGTCTAAAGTAATGCATATTTGTTTTAAAAATATGAGAAATAATATAAAAAGACTAAAATGAAAGCAACATGTCACGAAAAAGACACAAAATGTCTTCATGTTTTCCTCGTCTATAACCTGTATACAATCTCACAGAACATGCGATCTGTCTCTCATCTCTTTGCTCTTTTGTCTTTGTATTCCTTATCTCCTCAGCACAGATGAATGAAGAACAGCTCATTAACAGTTTCTATACCATGACATATTGAAGCACATATGCCTACAAACACCCCCCACACACATATCTATTACCTAACATGTATAATTGCCTCTGGTTTACATTAGAACCCACAGTGACACCAGTGTAACAAGCACTTTGAGTGCCACAGTCTCTTTCTTGTAAAGCTTTATGTCTGACATTAACTCATTAAGTCCTTTAAGGAAAAATGGGTCTGGGTTTTTATGGGTTAACATGACCTGATCACCTCCACTTTTTTTGCAATGAGAAACTAATGAAAATCACTCAGTGTTTCAGTATTGATGGTTCAACTTTGCTGCTGTCTATGCTGCACTCTATCATCACAACTGTGTGTCATGGTCTGGGTGCCAGACTACCCAACCATGTTGGTCAGAATGTAAACAAGCTCATGTTGAATTCAGAGTGTGTGGGCTGACTTGCGGGAGGTCACGCAATATATTCCAGAGGAATGATGGCATACTGAGTGTGTGTGTGTGAGAGAGAGACACACACAGCGAGAGGGAGAGTATTTATACTGACAGACCTCTGAGTGGACATGGCCCTTGTGGTTACTCAGCCTTTCAGTCTCTCTGCTGTGGTGACGGCCCAAGCAAAGTGCAAGAAGCTTCTTGAAACTGCTTTGAAACTGTTCTGTTTCATATTGTTCTTCTCTGAAATCAACTAAAAGTTAAAGACTGTCCTCTTGTACAAAATATTAAACCTATGGATGTTATTTTAATAAATGCTCCAAAACATTTATATGAACTGGTGACACCTTCTCTTCAGTTCTTAGTTGGTATAATGCCACAAAGTCAGCATAGGGAGGAGATTGGGGTGGATGGATGGATGGACAAATCATTGGACTTACTGTTTTTGTATCACACTTGGGCATGCCTGTGACAAAATGCCTCACTAACAACCCCTAGACAATTTCAACACGGTAGTCCTCATGCTGCAGCAAGAAGATCCCCAGTTCAAATCCTGGCCTGGTCCTGGGATCTTTCTGCATGGAGTTTGCATGTTCTCTCTGTGCATGCGTGGGTTTTCTCCAGGTACTCCGGCTTCCTCCCACAGTCCAAAAATATGCTGAGGTGAATTGATTATTCTAAATTGCCCGTAGGTGTGAATGTCAGTGTGATTTTTTTTTTGTCTGTATATGTAGCCCTGTGACAGACTGGCGACCTGTCCAGGGTGTCCCCTGCCTTCGCCCGAGTCAGCTGGGATAGGCTCCAGCACCCCCCGCGACCCTAGTGAGGATAAAGCGGTGTATAGAGAATGGATGGATAGATAGTCCTCATGCAAAGTTTCATCTTCATGTATGAAATTAGGTAGCTGCATGTACCATCTCAGGATTATTCTGACTCATTGGATGTAGGATGTAAGTATATGCCACCAATTGTGTTAATCAGCGTTATCTTTCCTTACGCTATCTGTATGTTACCATTTTTTCAATACAGGAAACGACACCAACAACCTCGGAGCAGCAACCTATCACACAAAATCTTAAGTTTCCCTGAGGTTTTAGACTATGCAGTAAAGTAGCACGGATAGCTTCTTATTAGGAGGATTATCCATTTTAATCACAGTGCATGTTTATCTGCTTGTTAAATTTAACAACCTTATAGCATGGGGTGATATACACACCCTGCCATAAAGCATCCGTTAACAACTACAAAAAGAAACTAGTTTAGTTATGCATGACATTAGTTTCACTTCACTTCCTAAGACCTTTCACTTGCTTTCTGGGTGGCACGCCAAGAACGGGCCGACCAGGGACTGATGCAGCTCTGCAGTCCACTTCTGCTGTGTGCTGCTGGTCTCTTTCCAGCTGAGTTTGATACATTCTGCATTATGCCGCCTGCTCAAAATTCCAGTTGTACCGCCTAATATTGCACATTCATTTTATATGTTGAATTTTGCATGATTTCTGCTATATCATGGGTTGGATGTTTGCTCATTAATATTCTTGCAGTAGCCGGTAATTCCTGCTGACTGTAATAAAGACACAGGTCATTCACATTTGTGTTTTCTTCTCAGTGACAATTTTAAACTGGTGATGTGTGACTGAAAAACATCCACATTTACACAGGTGTCTGACAGAGGGGGGGCGACCACCAACTGTGCTCAACTCAGCAATTCATTCATTTTGATTCTGCCGCCTTGGTAACAGTGGCATCAGTACAACACATTACAGCTGGTGGATGGCACAAAGAATGACACACTGCAACTTTTGAACTGCATACTTGCTTCCACAGGTTTTCAGTTTAATGTGCAGGATAAAAAATGATGCAGTAGTGTTTATATTACAGTAATGCTTCCACAGCAGCATGTCTGTCCTTTAAAAGGCCTCGGCAGGTTAGCAAACCAATCCACAAAACAGTCTCCTGCCGAGGTAGCGTTGCCATCCATTATGAAATATCTGCATGAGATACACCTGTAGTTCCTCTGAAGTCTACACAGTAAAATACTATGTTACTTATACAGTACATTTTCAACTTTCTTAAATTGTATACAGACTTCAGTAAAATGACAACAATTATCTAGTACATGGGGAACTGAAAGATGATGAGGTCTGCCTCAGTGACTTTACGTTGCTCTTCAGTGATGTCAGAAGACAGTCTTCCTTCCTCCCAGGCCACTTTGGTCTCCTGTGCGTAGCGGAAGTGTTCAGCATTCTTGACTTCTCCATATTTAGCTCTTTGTATAAATGTATCTCCAAACTATCAATTTAACATTTTTCTTCATATTTAAAAAAAAATAAAAAATTCATCAGTGTTTGTTTTTCTTGAAAAAGAAGACTCTTATTTAATCATCTTGAGCGTGTTAAGAGTTTATTCAAGGTGTTTCATCATCATTTGTAAAATAAAACCGTTTTACTGCCGAAATTTTAGGTGTGTCAATTTGTTGAAGCTGTTTGATTGTGATCATCCTAGAAAATAAAAGTAAAAGGAAAATAAAACAGTTTCTCCGTAAAACATACAATGAAAGTGTCTAAATGTGTTGTTTGTTCAGTTTAAATCGGGCAGGATAATTTAATATTATGATTTATATTTGGTATCCATTGCTGTCGGGGTAGTTTGCTAATTTATCTTTATTATTTTTAACAGTCTAAATAACTTCAAACATCTTCCAAAGATGCTGTTATGGGATGGTCGTGTCCTCATGGTGATCACAGAAGTCAATTTCCAGGTCACAGGTCTGAGTACAGAGCACAGGAAGTATGATGAGCTGAGTGGAAAGGCCCACAGATGGATGTGTTGGCCTGCTTCAGAAGGTCAGAGCGAAATGAGAGCATCCTGAACCCCACAGTGTGGAAACTGGGGACCCACTTTGATCCACACTACCAAGTTTCCAATTTTTTCTTTCTCATAATGTAACAAAGCAAACACTTATTGCTGGTTATTGTCAGCTGTTATCCTTTGTTTTCTAAATAGAGACAGAGAAAACAGTCAAATCTCATGCAGACACTCTGAGGTCCTGCTACATATGCTGGTTTTGATCTTTCTAGTCGCTTCTCTTCATATTGTCCATTTAGCAGATATAAAGAGGATATCACCATGGAGACCAGGGCTATGCAGGTTTATGTATAGTTTCAGCTTTCTGGGGGCTAAGAGGTTGTATGGGTCAGTGCAACTGAGGAAGTTTGAAGTTATTTATTTTTATTACTGTTTGTATTTGCAATAAAGCAGAAAAGCATCGATGTGTGTTTGCTATTTTTTCACAGTATGTGGTGATCGGAGCTAAAGTGTTCCACATTGATAGTCCAGTGGCTGCTGAAACATTGTGGCTTAGCACCACCTAGTGGGGAGGATGAGGCAATGAAAACAACAGGACTGAATGATGCATAAAAAGTTAAGAATTTGTATCAAAGTAAACCTCCAAAACACTCTGTGCCTACAAAGTTTAATCTCTTTGAAGGCCCTCAAGACCTTAAAATGCATTGAATGGCTGGCCAGTTCTGTGTTTGTTGTTGTTCTTTAATCTTTGCCTCTAAACCACTTTTAAAAATCACTTTGTGTTATAAGGTGCTATAATAAACTGCTTGGTCACTTCAGAATGAACTCAGCTGTGTTTTTGGCTCTACTTGCATCATCGCCTCTTTATTGACATATAACTTGGTGTGTCTGTCTAAAAGACAATTCTTAACCTTCAGACCACTGTGCAACGGTTGTTCATGAATTATTATGCAGACAATCTACAGCTGCGAGAAACATTAAATAGTCAAGTGTCCAACAACCTCGTCACCTCTGATCTGTGAACACTGTGTGCTGGAACAAGCGGTATCTTTTAGACACGTCTTTCTACATTGACATATGGTCAGAAACATGGCACTTAAATGTCAAATTAACTTTTCAAGAGACCTTAAGTGGTAATGATGCAATTGATGAAATAATGATGTAAGCGAGAAATAAGAGGGGGAGCGATGATGGACAGGAGGAAGGAGGAAGCAAGAGACGAGGTGTGAGGAGAACAGGGGCCAGAGCAGGGATCGTGACACATAGTGTCCACTGGCATCAGGTTTCTGTAGCTTTATCATCCTTTACTGTAAATACCACAATTCTTGATGTGAAAAAGTCCCAATAAAAGTGAACATTTTAAACAATAAAAGGCTAGTTTCAGAACAAATGTATTTATATTATTGAATTATTTCTGCAGAGCTCACCTCAGGACTGAAACTTCCATAAATCTGCTTTTATTTGCTTCTTCAGGTCATTGATCATATTTGTACCTCTTAATAATGCTTCTATTGGACATTTTTACAGCATTCCTAGGCTCTACAGAGTGGTTTCTAAATTCCATACAGAATTAATAATTTCAAGAACAAGTGAAGAGATGAACTTGCTTCCTTCTTGTTTTGCCATAAACTGCACAAATTACAGAGGTAATGCAGGGACTCAGTTCAGCATCCCAGTGAGGCTTCCTCCTTCACATCCAAGTGCATAAATACTATTATTAGTATCTAGAAATTTGGACACTGATTTTGAACAAGTTCAGGGATAATTTGCACTCACATTGTTGATTGTGTGCTCAAGGTTGTCTAAGTCTATAAGGCTTTGTATGAGACGTTTTGAAGTTGGGTTAGAGTTTCAGGGAGAAACTTGGAGCACAACTATGGGGATTTTTCTTGAATGAACATTTCAAGAAAGGCTGATATGCAGCGTCAACATTAATCATGAAACTGACTCATTCATTTGACAGCAACATGAAAGATATCAGACTCAAAGTAACATCACTTGTGTTACAGTAGTGGTGCTACATTAACGTTAATATATCTTTTTAATAAATGTTGGTTGTTGTCTGCATGGTCTCACTTTGTCTCAGCTGTTTTGTTGCCACTTTTTCTTTAATTCTCATTGAGTACAACAGGTCAGCTTCGTCTAGGCAGACTATAAATTGAAATGCAGAGGAAACTTTCTAATCAAGACGCTGCAGATTACTGAGTAACACTCTGGATCAGTAAATTTGTTCAGTCTCCTTTCTTAAACACTGTAGCTAAGCTTGGCTTCCATGATTAGTTGTAGAGAAATGTGAAATATTTCATCAAAATGAAAAACTAACACAAGGTTTTCAGAATAACAACAACGCAGAATGGGAACACTGGATGTCGTCTACCCATGTCTGAATTGTAAGTACTCTCTCTCTTGGGGATTTGCTGCAAATGAAATTAACTATTGCTTCATTTTTCAAAATAGAAGATCATCTAGACCTTCCTGTTCTACTGCAGTCTGAAATTCTGAGCAGAATAACTCAGAAAAAGAATCAGCAGCTGTCATGCTGAAAAAAGACCTACACTTTCCCACAGCAATGGCTCTCTTAGTTTTACGTTGCTGAGATATTGCAATGAAAGAAAATACGTGTGTGGTTTGTGCTGCTCTCGGTGTGGCCCATGATGTGTGGGGAGAAGAAAGTTTGCTGACTTATTGGTTCATCTGTGTCTCATCCTCCAATCAGCCCCTGTGTGGAGATATAATGTCTTGCTTGTTTACCTGCTTGTCTGCCTACCTGTGTTGTTTTCTACCAATGTCTGTGCTCCTAGTGTTCAGTTTTCTTCTTTTGTTTCTCCAGACTTTGCCTATTTTCTAGTTGTTTTGGATTATTGTGTGTGTTTGCTGGACTGAGCAGCTGCCCTCAATTGAAGTGTGTTTGCGTGCTTTTATGATCTAACATCTAACTGGTGAGGTCATTAAGCTTAAATCTTTGCTTGTTCAACCTTCCTGTGAGCTGTATCCTGTATTTGAGTCCTCCTTCCTGAATTACTCAGGACACTAATACTTTCACACTGCCCAAATGAACATCATCGCAAAAGAACAGGGAACCCAACAGCCCTGCCTCTATGAAAAATAGTTACAATGATGGAACGGGCTTTCTATGCACACAGGACTGAGTCTGAACATCAGGTTTATAGCATGTTTTAGCACTTACACTGGTCCAAAAATATCACACAGAGCCCAAAATGCAGTTTCCTGGCTTTTAAAGATTCTGGAGAGATGTGTTGGCATCTCCATCCACTAATGTTCTTTAATGTTCACCAGTTGACTTTGCAATACAATTTCACGTTCTTACAAACTGAAATTTCACAAGATTTCTGGAGATTTCAGAACTCCCCACTGTGTTTGGGCACTGTCAATGGAAAGAATTTGCCAATCAAAGTCCACAGTCCAGCAGTATTTGCTTTGATTGCAGCTTTTTCAGTGATGACTGATGAAAGGTGTGAATGAAAGAGAATTTTCTCAAACAGTCTCTCTTCTTAACAAGCGTTTGTTTTGATCACCATTTATTTTCCTGTGCTGTAAACAAGCAGCAATATCCTCAGATGATGCTTGTGCTTGCTTTGGAAATCACCAAAATGCCATGTTCATGTGTGGGTTCTGTGTGTAGTGTTACATTTTGTTGCACACTATGTGAAGTATCTCTTCTATTCCCATCAATTGATTAAATGCACAACTGCAAGATAATAATAATTTTAAAAACTGATTTAGATGTTAGATTTTTGACATGTTTTTGACAAGTTGTGATCATATAATAATGTTAATAATGGCATCAACTCATTATTGTGTATGATTTATATCGAAATGTCTGCAGTAGTTGAGTCAAACCTAATTTCAAGTTGAGATAACTTGATGAAATTGCCCTGATTCCTGACAAGTTCAGGATTTCAAGTGTCCTCTTCTATCTTAATATGCCTGGAGAATTTCATACAAATAAGGTTGTTTATTAAAAATATATCCTTGATTGCAAGGGAAAAGCTAATTCCTCCAACTCAGTAGAGTTTGCTGGTAGAACATAATCTTTTTAAAAGTTGTGTTGTTGTTCCTTCAGCTTCTGAAGCTAGGTCAGTCAGGAGATTTGAGAAGTTCTCCCTGCAACACTCTTCACCTGAACACAGTGTTTCTACAGGCTCCCTCGTAAGTATCCCTCTGGATCCAAGAAACGACAGAGAAAATCCAGGGTGACAGTCTCGCCTGTTCTGTTTTACACAAAGTGTACAGTGGAGCAGCGACATAACAAGGTCCATTTCTGACAGTCTGGTGTGGCTAAAGGCTGCACTCAGCAGAGGTTGAAGGAAGAACGCTGAAAGGGTCAAAACATGTTGCTCTCTGTAAAAAATGCTTTCTACAGTAACAGAAAGAAAAGTCTCTCACAGGTCAGTGATGTTTATGATAGTGTAGCCAAGTGCAAAAATATGAAAGAAGTTTTTTTTTTTATATAGCCAAAGATGCATTTATAGTTTTACATAGAGACTTTCTGTACTTTTTAAATATTGGTGGTACCATCCATTGCTAACGAATACAGTATAAAAAAGCAAATAAGCATTGAGCAACTACATAAAGGTCACATAATCATCATTAATCCAAACTGCCATTAGCCATGAGAGCAAAGCTTTTTCATGAACATGTAATGAAACTGAAGCTTTTTAAGATGTGCCATGAAAGCTGCTGTGATAAGTCAACATAAATGTCAATACTTTTAACTATCGCATGATTTTTTCCTACTTCGATTCATTATGACCAGGTTTTGGCTCCAGTCATTGGTCAGCTGCAGTCAGTTCTACAGTTTTAAACGATGACAGTGGCTGTAAACACTGCAGTTCACTGTTAATGTTTTCAAAGGTCCAAGGCTTTAAAAGTACTTCAGATTTCTGCAGAACAAAAAGGCGATTTTTAAACTGTGCAGAGTTCGAATAGAAGTAAAAGATGACGGTTATGCTGTGAATTTGACTTTTTTTTTTTAAATGCATTCCACAGCTATTATGAAAGTCAGAGAAAAACTAAACAGTAAGCAGAAAAGGTGTTGCTTTAGCTGTTTGTAAAATCTCCCCTGTGTCCACATTGCAACTTTATGTAATATACAGACCACCCAACCCCCTCACACATTTTGTTCAGGTGCTTTTTGTTGGAGTTGCACTACGGACTTGAATAATATGCTCTATTTTTAATGTATTTTATCCCACAGTTTTCACTAATGTGTAAACTTTTGTTTACATTGCATACTGTGTTCATTGTACAGTGAAATACATAAAATGAACTTAAATGGTCACTTTGTGGTTTTGGAGGAGTCATTCAGTTTCATTAACTAAAACAACTGGGAATAATCAATAAAAAATTGATCATTGATTGCTGACCTAAATGTCATGGAACTGTGAAAGTGCTCCCTTTTAAAAAGATTATTTTCATTCATGTTTGTTTCAAATATCACTTTGAGCAAAGTTACAATCCCTGCATAGATCCACATGTACCTGATGTCTATTTTACACCCTTGATAAACCATGCTGGAGTCATATTCTTCAAGGAAGTTATCATAGCCTTTTGCTGCATTTTGCTTTCATTGATAAAATTTTTCCACCTCTGCATTTCTTTATTTGGATTATACTGAGAGTTTTCGGCACCGACATTGACTTTTTAATACTTAAAGGCATTATGTTTTTTTTTTGTTTAATTTGTCTGATTCACATAAAATGAATATACTGACCTTTAGTGGACTTGTATGTATGGTCTCTAAAAGAATTAAAAAAAAAAAAAAAAAAACTGTGGACATGGCAGGACCTGAAAAACATCAGCCAATCAACGCGCTCGGACCGAGGCGTTTGGTTTGCTCCCTTTCTTGTCAATCAGAAATCTTCCGGCTCAGGCCTAGTTATGTAGATTACGTACGCCCTGGACTTACGTGTTTTCTGTATGTGTCGCTTTGGTATAGCTTCATAGTTAGCTGGCAACTTGTTTTGCTCATGTTTTTTTACATAATGGTAGATAAAGATCCAGGGGGACCCAGCCGTAAAAGACAACTTCATGAGTGCTATGCAAGTTTCTGGAGGGGGGCGTTTCTTCGTAAATGTTAAGAGGGGGGAGGTAAGAGGAGGGTGAAGGAGAGGTTGTATGTGTGCATGCGCATGCTACGTTCAAAGTCGTAGGAAATTAAATGTCCTCTAATGCTTTTAATTGAAAATGTGCATAAAAACAGGTGGATGGAGGCTACTGTCCAGCCAGTGCTTGCAAGGTTACTTCAGGAATACTTATTGGTGAACGCAAAGTTTATTTTTTCATGCATTTGTCACCAATATTGACACTGATTTGCTTCCATATATGCAATCAAAAGCAAGACTTCAAAGAATATCAACACATTGTGTCCAGATTTAATACTGTTTCAATCAATTTTAAAGGGTTAGGCATTGTTTTGGTGTTGGTTAAGGTAAGGGTTAGGGGTTAGATATGAATGGGAGTAAATGGTAGATCCCCACAAGGATAGGAAAACACAGAGTGTGTGTGTGTGTGTGTGTGTGTGTGTGTGTGTGTGTGTGTGTGTGTGTGTGTGTGTGTGTGTGTGTGTGTGTGTGTGTGTGTGTGTGTGTGTGTGTGTGTGTGTGTGGTTTCATTCACATTGGTTTCAGCAGCAGTTGTTACAAAGCAACCATTAAAGGAACATTTCCTCTCTGCCTGTCCAGTGATAATATTTCTCCACACTGAGAGTGGATCATTAGCACTGAAGACATTGCAGCTTGGAGCACCATCTGATACATTGAAGTGGGGTCTCCAGCTGTCACCGAACATTATTCCTTTGCAATTCTGCACCTGACCGAAAAATGAGGGAAGAGATGAGCTCCTTGCAGAGAGAAATCTAAGTGAAGAAACAAAAAGAAACGTCAAGTAGAAAGTGTACATGAATTTAAATGCCTGTGATTCTTGTTTTGTTGATCCGCTGTGCTGTTTGTTTCCAAGGTGAGCCATAAACGGACAGAATGAAAGGGCTCCTCTCAGTGAATGACCGTGCGTCACCGCAGCAGCGCCAATAGCAGACGAGCCTCCTGTCGTGCCAAATATAAAAGCTGCTCTCCTCAGACTTTCACTCATCAAATCCGTTTTACTCCAAATGAAACTCAACATATGGTCCGTATAGTTTTAATAACCGCACTTTCTGTTTACATGTTCTCACACATAAAAGAGAAATGGATTTAAACTTTACGCTCTCGAAACGCGACTTTGGCGCGCTGGCGGTGAGACTCTTTGGGAATAACTCCCTGTTACCGTTTGATAACATCACCGCCGCTTCCAAAACGGAGGAGGAAGACTTGGAAGTGAACACGGTCATTTACTCTAAAGTGATAGTCACTGTCATCTACGTGGCTCTGTTCGCTGTGGGCTCTCTGGGAAACTCCATCACCCTGTACACCCTGCTGACCAAAAAGACCCTGCAGAACCTCCAGAGCACCGTGCACTACCACCTGGCCAGCCTCGCAGTGTCCGGCCATGTTGATGCTCTTCATCATGGGCCAAGCGATGCGTAACGACGAGAAGATTTGCACCGCTATCGTCTCTCCTGTCACCATGAAAACTGTGCTTCAGGTGAGTATCAGGAAAGTGTCTTATCGCTGGTTTGTGTGGTCACTTTACGCACACGTCATGATTTCTGTTTACGCACTGAAATGCATTACAAGGGGCAATATGAATTTGGAGTCTGCACTCGAATGTGGCACACAAGATAAGTGTGAGGGTTTAACATATGTGTGCCATCGGGTTTGACAAATTAGGAGTTTACACGCTTGTGTGTCTCCAATATCCCCATTAGAGCGCACAGAAACGTTCCTTTTATTAATCCATTCCGGCTTTAATTCAGCATGGTAACTCTAATCTTGCCACAGGGCTGCAGTTATTCATTTTCCCTCTGTCAGGAAATGACCAGCAGACCGACCCCAGCAGGAGGGTTGTGTGTGCCAACAGATGAAGGGAAAATGATCACATCTTTTTTATTTTCATCTGAGTTAAAGCAAAGATTTGTTGAGCAAGATGTTCACAGAAACAGAAGAGAAAGTGTGATCAGAAGCAGCAGCATGGCCATCATCACAACCACGGTTAGTAATCCACATCTCGGATATATGAAGCTGATTACTGCAGCTGACTCTCATTGCTGCAATCAGACTGCAGGCAGAAGATACAGGGAGCAGAGAGACACAAAACAGAGAGAGAGGAGGGAGAGACAGATGTCAGACAGGTACAGAGAAGGAGGGAGATAAAGAAGAAGGAGAGGGCCTGGAGCGGGGATCATAGCAGAATTAGCCTTTAGAATTTCCTTTTTCATTATGTAGCTCTGGATGTACTGATAAGTGTCACTGAATTGATTCTGAATAAAGCTTAAAATACCTGACGATTCTTAGACAAGTTCTGAAGTGTAGTTAGGGGGCTGCCCTTGAATCATTATTATCCTCTTCATCCTGGTCCATAAGGGGTATACCTAAGTCTTAAACATATTGCAGGAAAGATGACCAGCTCTTTGTGAAATGTTGTTTGATTTTCCTGGTCTGTTTTATTACTCCACCAAGGAACGTGGCAGTTATGTGACGATCGGCGTACATCATCTGTCTGAACACAACCTTACTCAAAAACAAACAGATTTGAATGAAGATTTCAGTGAAGATCAGAAATGACACAAGGACCACATATTTAGATTTTGGTAGTGATGCCATATCGTCTGGATCCATGGATTTGTTAAAGATTTCTGTATCATTGTGAGATAGCAGCATGTTATCACTGTAACTATGAAAACAAGTGAACACTATGTCAGCTGCCTGCTGACGATCACGATTGCGATCCTACTACAAATCGACCACTTCAGACTGATCTGTACTTATCTGTCAGAAATCATTCCATGACTGAGCTAGCCTAGCTTAGCTAGACTTTGTATTCCCGTTATAAGGGATATACGGGAATACGGTCTAGCCCTCCTCCATTGACACATTTTGACAGGTTGTCAAGCTCCGAGCAGATCAGACCGAACCAATCAGAGCACCAGAGGCGGGAGTTAACGATGCGTCATCTTCAGGGCCGAGATTACCCATCTAACACCTGTGCACCTCCCGCATACAAACGAAATGGCGACCGCAACAGAGCGAGGTTTCTCTCGTGCGCTTTCCTCTGTTTTGCACGGGCTGAATTTGTCCTTAAAACTGGTCGCCATAACTGTTTGGACTACTTCTTCTTCTTCTTCTTTTAATTCCGGTAGGCTCTACGATAGAATGCGTAATGCTGCCCTTCACTGTTGAAAGGGAGAGCTTAGATTTTCCTCAGGACCCCTGTATGGTGAAGGAAGCTGTTAAAACTACAAAACATCATGGCGAAAAGGCAGTTGTTAGGTCGCTTAATGATTGCGTCACACATGTGTTACGCTGATTGGCTCTCTCCAATTCAAGCTGTGATCGGTAGTCCCGCCTCTGGGCTAGATTTGGTTCAATGGAGCAGTTCCAGACTGACTTTATGTGTATTTGTAATACACAATATAAAGGCTGTCTGGTCCCCAGGCAATGACTGAGCAGCCTTGGTGGAGTACTGCGCTCTCTGAGTGCTTGTCTTGTTTTTACTAGTTGCAGAAAGTGTATAGTTACCCTTATCCACCTTGTAAAACTGGGGGGGAGGTTGCTTCTTCCAGCAGAGCAGAATAATTCGTCTTGCAATAAAAGTCATAAAGGATATGACCTCGCAGGTCTTGCCAGTAGTACGGCAATTTTGTGGCCAGCCACCAAATATATTACAAAGGGGGTTGGGTAAAGTTGCCACTCCATAAATCTTTGTATAGATGGCAAAAATGTTGAGCCAGATTGTGTGGAGTCACAGACAAGACCAGAACATGTGAATATGGTCTGCAGTGAGGACAGGATGGGTCTGTGTTGGGGATATATTTTCACCAATCTCACATTGGTTAGATGGGCGCGCAGCACTATCTTAAGCTGAATTCACCCATAATGTGAACATGGGGAGGATTTGTGAATCAGTCTAAGAGATGTCTTCCATATATTGTCACTTAATTCATCACCCAAGTCAATTTCCAGTTGTCTCCTAATTCTGTCAACTGAGAGTGGCAAGATGTTGTAAATAAATTTCTTTCAAGTTGATCTTAAACTTCCGCTGACTGAGATGATATGGTCTATGTCATCCTGATCTGGTAGGTCTGGGAAACAACTGAAGGATTTCTGGACATAATGTCTAACTTGCAAGTATCTGAAGAAGCAGTTTTTTGGCAAATCAAACATTTGTGATAATTGCAAAAATGAAGTGAACTTGCTGTCTACAAAGAGATCCTGAACATTTTTAATTCTCTTATTATGCCACATTAAAAAGAAAGTGTCAGAAGTGGCTGGGGGAAAGTTTTGGTTTCCCCAAATGAGGGAGTGCATAGAGGGCATATTTACTTCAAAATGTTGTTTACATTATCAACATATTTTGTTTGATTGGTGGACAATGGGATTAGGCCACTGTTTGAACTTTGAAAGTTCAGCAGTTAAGAAGGAGCTCAGGAAAAATTTGCTGGTGGCCTGATCGATGTGAACCCAAGTCTCCTCTTGATTTGCTTAATCTGTAAGAGCTCAGTATAACATTTTCTGTATACAGGGGGTCCTCGACTTACGTCAGAGTTCCATTCCTACGGCCTGATGGAAATCGATTTTCGCTGTAAGTCGGAACTCTGGGGAAAATGTAAACTAAACCATTACGTGCATCACAATATCGATCAGTCCTTCGGAAAAGTCATGAATACCATTGACTTCCATGCACATATGAGTCATTTTACAAGAAGATAACAGAACATAATGTGAATACAACAACAGCACTGCCATCAGAAGAGTCTGACTTACACTTGGAAGCCATAGTGAAGGGCAAAAAGTTAGCGAATGTAGCACAATCCAAGGTGGCGTAATGCCAACAAATGTAAACAAAGCCTTCTGAGAGCGCTGAGTGATGACGTATTTGTCCGCTCTGCTTGGCATCTAGTTCTACGTAACCAGTTCCGACGCAACGTCGAAATGATATATAAAGACAGGGAGGGCGAGGCCTGCCAGCTTCTGCGGATGGTGCTCTTTTATAATAACATGTCTTTTGCCTTTCCAGAAAAGGAGGAAATCACTCAAATAGTGTGAAGAAGGATTTTTTTTTTTTTTTAACTTAAAACCCTATAACTATGAAGATATTCACAGTCTGACGGAAGCATTTTGCGGGGCTTCATCTGGTTATTTTATCCAAAATAATCTGTTAAATAAAGATGGTGAAAGTAAGCAGTGCTTCTTTTCTAATGGCTGCTACTTTGCTGCATTCATTGGAAACTTCTCAGTTATTTGTTTGCACCACCAGGCCTCTAGGGGGCATAATTCTTTCAGTTTTCACTTTTTCAGTCAGTGGTGACATGTTGCTGCAGCCTCAACCAATGGGAGGCTTTGACAGGAAGTTCCCCCAGCTTCATTAATGCTAAAATGCTAACTTCTTTTCTTTTACTGTCGGCTTGCTCCTCGCCGTTCAAGAGGCAAAATTAGTGAGTTGATGTGTTTGATAATATTGCTAGAATGTATATTTATAATTGTTATGACATGGTTACAGTGTTGTGACTGTCACTCTGTTAGTATGTTTATAGTGTAAATGGGGATTCCAGGTTTTGGGTCTACCTTCAATGTAATTTACTTTAATTCAACTTGCTTACCTTATTACTTACCTGAATATACCAGTCACCTGTAATTTTACAACTTCACCCAATACTTACCTATATTACTGATCTGCATAATATGTCACAAGTGATTTGTATTGTTACTGACCGACGCCTTTCTGTATTTTTGTATGTCCATTTCAGTTTCACACTTTCTTGTATTACATCCATTTATCTACAACACTGGCCTGTTCCTTGGAGGGTGCGGTACAAGGTAGAGTTTACCTGCCTGTGAATCCCAGTATAGGACAGGAGTCACACTGGGTGCAACAATACACTGCATATCATCAGATTCCTGCCTTCTTGTGATCGATGCTCTTTGTGTACTGCCACACTGCATGGATTTACTTCTTTAGAAGTTTCGTCTGATGAATGTTTATTAAACCAGCACTCTATCTACCTGGAAAACAGTGAGGAGTGATTTGCATATTATGCAAATTAACCATCTTATTTAGTTCACAAAGCGTTGGAGTATCTTGTCCTTCATGTCCTTTCGGTCACTTTGTTTTTGCAGAATCAGAAGCGGACGGAAACAAGAGAAGGGGAAACAGCAGCAGAGCAGACAGCAGTGAGGCCTCATTGCCGTGCAGGTGAGTGGGAATGGACAGTTCTGTCTGTTGCTTGTGGGGCTAGTTGATGTTTGATCTCAAATTTTCAGCCAAGTGAAAGAGCAATATTGGATCAGTGCCTACTTTGTCCCTCCCCATGAATTCCCCACAGTGACAGTGAGATCCTGCAGGATTAGATTACAGTAAAATGACAGACTATTGTACTTTGATGACTTGCACTGGATAGAACAACAGATAAGATAATATGAGATAAGATAATCCTTTATTGGTCCCACAGCAGGGAAATTTGCAAGAATCAGCCTTGGTGATATGTACTGCAATAATTCCAATTTGCATGTAGACTTATCAGGTTGATTTATTACTTTCTGCAGTTTTGGATAAAGCTAAATTTTCAATAGAAGAAAATTAGTTAAGAAATACTTTTATTACCACAAACAGTGGCTGTGTCTCACTGTCATAGTGCCTTGAATATCCATGGAAACATGTAATGTTGATAAGACCTTGGTTTGTTGGCAAAGTGCTTCAATTTCAATATACACTACCAGTCAAAAGTTTGGACACACCTTCCCATTCAATGTTTTTTCTTTATTTTTACTACTTTTTACATTGTAGATACATACTGAAGATATCAAAACTATCAAGCAAGATATATGAAAGTATGTAGCAAACAAACAATTGCACAATCACTCAAAATATATTTTAGATTCTTCAAGGTAGCCACCCTTTGCGTTGATGACAGCTTTGCACACTCTTGGCCTTCTCTCAATGAGTTTCATGAGGTAGTCACCTGAAATGGTTTTCACTTCACAGGTGTGCCTTGTCAGGGTTCATTTATGGAATTTCTTGCCTTCTTAATGGGGTTGGAACCATCAGTTGTGTTGTGCAGAAGTCAGGTTGGTGCACTGTTGACAGCCCTATTTGACAACTGTTAGAACCCATATTATTGCAAGAACCAGTCAGCTAAGCAAAGAGAAATGACAGTCCATCAATACTTTAACAACTGAAGGTCAGCCAGTCCGGAAAATTGCAAAAACTTTGAATGTATCCCCAACTGCCGTCACAAAAACCATCAAGTGCTATGACCAAACTGGCTCACATGAGGACCGGCCCAGGAAAAGAAGACCAAGAGTCATCTCTGCTGTTTGAATCACCAGCCTCAGAAATGGCAAGTTCACAGCACCTCAGATTAGAGCCCAGATAAATACCACACAGAGTTCTACTAGCAGACACATCTCTACATCAACTGTTCAGAGGAGACTGCACCAATCAGGCCTTTATGGTCAAAAAGCTGCTAAGAAATCACTACTATAGAAAAGCAACAAGCAGAAGAGATTTGTTTGGGCCAAGAAACACAAGGAGTGGACATTAGACGACTGGAAATCTGTGCTTTGGTCTGATTAGTCCAAATTTGAGATCTTTGGTTCCACCCACCATCTCTTTGTGTGATGCAGAAAAAATGAACGGATGGTCTCTACATACATGGTTGCCACAGTTAAGCATGGAGGAGGAGGTGTGATGGTGTGGAGGTGCTTTGCTGGTGACACTGTTCACTCTTTCGTACATTTATCCCCGGTCTCCTGGATATAAACCATAATCTGCTGGGTCAAAAATATACATACAGCAATATTTCGTTATGTGTTCACCAGCCATTTTTTACCTCAGTTGTTCGTATTTTGTTAACCATCCATGAGCTTATACTGGTATGTCTGACCACTCCTCAGAAGTGATGCAATTCTATTTATTTGACTTGCTGACAGATTTGTTTCCTCAGACCATCTGCCACTGGTTTCCCTCCATTATTTAGTTATCAAGTTTCCAACAATATGTTCTTCTAGGACACTTTCTAAGATGAGATCGTGCAGCTTTCTTTACATTTTACAGATTGTATTTGTCAGTTTGTTGGATGTCATGTTGTCAATAAAATACAAATTTACCCACACAATTAAACTAAAATGTACAAACAAAAATTAAGTCAAACTAAGCATAACTGACTCCAAGTAGCTCTATTTCACTTCTATTTTTCAACTCGTATCTGACAACTATTTGACAGACCATCAGACCGTAGACCTATCAGGAGAGCTGGATACGGTGTTGCTGCTCAGACTTGCTGATAGGTCCCAGTGGTTGCTTGTGTTATTGTACCAATAAAATCCTATAAAAAAATCATTTTCACCACCATTTTAAAAGAGACGCCTGTAAACATGTTGACAGGACACCTTCAATTGCAAATAAGACTATTTTATTTACTCTTTGCATTATAAAATGTGAAATTCATAGAGGCTTCATATTTGTACAACCTCGCAGTCCCTGGAAAAATTCATTTTATTTTCATCACATCTTCACAATGTAAAGTCTATGGGCTGAGTGGGTAAACACAAGTGCACACAGAAGCAAGTCTGGATACCTGAAAATGTTTTTGGCTCATATCCCAGGTGAGCAGTTTTGAGTAAATGATCAGGCAGCATATTCTTTGGCATCAGTTCTCTAAAATACAGACAGAACCACATGAGAGCACTTCATAGAAACATGTTCGAGACTCCCTTTGAGGAAAATAACTTAAAGTTAGTGCGAAACATCAGTTGGCAATGCTGAATACAACCGCCCAAGTCTTGTGTTTAGTAAATCAGCTGGAGGGAACAAAGTACTTAGTTCAGGAAGGGGACAGCTCAGAGTTACATTATACAACAGAAGTGAGTACACCCCTGTGTAATGTCACTGAAATGTCAAATGATTCAGCATTGTATAACCGCACACTAACTTCATTATTTCTGATTTAAAAAGGAACAGTTTTGTCGTTCTGTACAGTTAAGAGTTAACAGTTTAGATTTACTATATCAAAATACAGGCCCCATAGTAGGAACTGCAAGACAAGTCAGTATTGACATTTAAATCTTTTCTCTTTTTTATTAGTTTGTATGTTCAACTTTCTATGGAGGATGCAAAAATTCTGGAGAGATGTTCTACCTTCCAATAGAGACTATTTTGTTCAGGTGCTCTTTGTTAGAGGGGTTGTGTTCTATAGGATTAAAGTCTGACAATATACGTGGCACAGTTAGATTTTTTATTTTATTCTTGTTTCGAAACTCTGGTGTTAGTTTGATAGTGTGCTTTGGAAGGTTTCATGCAGGAATATTTATCTTCTGCTGAGCTTCTGCAGACAAAGAATCATGTTATCAGCAGGTACTTTGGTATATCCACAAACCTTCGTGGTGCCATCTATTAATAATATAATCTCCCTCAACACCTTGTGTCAACCCATATTATCACCCTCCCACCTCAGTGCTTCATTGCAATTTGAAATTATTTGACTTCTAAGTGATTTTGCATATGGGTGTACTCGTGTTGTTGACTGTGCATACTGAAACATATGTAGAATTGTTGTCAATTTTTGACACCACTGATGAATAGTTAATTTCTATAGACTGTATGCAATGATAGACATACCCTCCATAACATTTTAACAGTAGGGTCTCTAAGGATTGGCTCTCTTTTAGAGCAAGCCTCTAGTGGCTGTTCAAGAAGCTGCAAGTGTTCAGCACATTAAGGTCATTTTGCAGCAGCAGAGGTTGCCACTTGTTTACTTCATGACTGACTATGGAAAAACCAACCTTGTCCCAGCAGGATCCATCACTTTTTAATGTCTCTTGGAAACATTTCCACTGTAGCGTATGCGCTTGCAGCTTGATTGTGTACTGAGTTGCATTTTTTCTATTTGAACGTGTTTCTAAATGGCGTTTGTGCTTGTGGGTTGTCGATTTGCTCGTTTTATGAACCAGCAGTGTGTTAACTTCTGTCAACCATAGCAAAACAAAATAATTTTCTGTCTCTGAATTACTCTATGTAAACCAGAATGTATTTTCTAACCTTATCCAATGAAAAAAAAACCCCTCAGGTTAGAGAAGCATGACCCTATGGATGCAGCGTGTATCTCTGTCATGAATTTATGTTTTTATTTGAAACAGAAGTTTTCTTTAAAAAAAAAAAAAGTGGTGCACAGGGATTAACTCTTTAGTATTATTCAGATGCAATAATTCAATGTCAGTTGGAAAGATGTCATTGTTTTAGTTCACCACCAGTGACTTTTTATAGGTCAGCCCACTGCTGGTTTCCTTCTGTGGACTGCAGATGCAAATAAGCTTTTAGTGATGTGCAATAATTGTGATATTTATAGTCTCTGTTGCGGATACAGTAAAATAAGTCAGACATAGAAACAAAGAAGATGGAACCAAATGACTCATAAATCTATGTTGACAAGTTCAGGCTTAGGTGAATCAAGCTGACTGTTTGTTCCTGCTGTGTAATGAAGAAGACTAAGAGCAATCAGGCTGTGATTAACTTGTCTCTGGTCAAATATATGTAACATTAGCCTCAAAAACATGCATGAGGTCACTGAGGCCAAATGCACAATGCTGCAGTAGTTTCATTTAGAAATGTATGCTGTTCTAATTTGAGGTTCAAAGAGGAAGTTCCTGGAACTACATCCTCACTGGGTTCAAACAGGGTTACCTGTTATTGCAGCTGACTCAGTGAGTCCCACAGTTTGTCCTGCGCTGCTGCTCAACCAGACGGGTCCTCTGCTGCAGTAAATATTGCTTCCATTGTGGTGACATCTCACACACTCAGCAAACACCAGTGTCTCTGAGTCAAATTGGCATTTCAGCTTTATCTGAGTCTGCTGTAATTACCACATGAGACTTTCTAGTGATACTTCAAAAGCCTTTGTGTACCACAGAAGAGGAAAGACTCTCCACTCCAAAGTAAACAAATTTCTGCTGTGAGGATAAAGGACCTGGTAGGTAGGGCAGACCCGGTGCTTGTTAATATTACAACTCCTCACTCTGATCTCACTTTGAAAGCAGAAATGAAAAGACGAGATGGAGAATTGGATAGAATAAAATCTAAAACAAGCCCATTGAGAACTTCTGTGACTTGCTTCAGAAAAACAAACAGCAGGGCAGGAAGGTGTTACCTCACCACGGTGCATTGTTAACGGAGTGGCCTGGTTCAACCTTCAGGACACTCCCACCTCTGGTCGTATCATCATCACCTGATATCGATCCCCTCCCCACCTTTTATGATCTTTTTAAAACTCCACTCGGAATCCCCTGCTTCACTAATTCCCACTTCACCCCCGCGTCCACACTGAGACCACCAGGAACAGGAATCTAGGCTTAATTTCATTTGGACACCAGTCAACCTGTCAATTACACATAATAAGATTTTAATTGGATTTCATATTCTGGCTTCCCTCCCAAACCTTATTATTCCTGCTTATCATGAGTGATCAGCTGAATAGACAACAGCTCCCTGCGTGGTCGGACAGTCCTATTTATTTCTGTGTTGCTCAGCAAACAGCTCTGCTTCTCAGGAACTTGTGGTGTTCTGCACTCAGAGATGTTCAAGGAGAGTAATGAGCTGGGGTAGCTTTCCACCAGTCATCTGTTAGACTCTTTAGTTTTAGTTCTTAAAACACTGACAGTAATTCTCTGTATGCATGTTTGTGTTTTTTGGAGTTTAAATATAAAAAGGCAAATCTGTGTGCCACTAGCTTCTGTAACTTAGTATCATGCAACATTTCTTTCATCTCCCTTTTAGAAAACAAAAATTAGGCATATTTTCTGAAGTTTGCTGTCCGCATTCTAAAAACTACTGAAGCAGACACTATTAGGAAGACACCTTTGTGATTTTAAATAAAGATTTTTGTGGACACAGATAAAAAATACAGCACTAAAGAAAAAACAATTAGCAGCACAAGTGACTTATGAGTTTTCATTTAATATAATAATAGATATGCAATTAAAGTGAAACAAGGAATCCTTATCATTGAAGTATTATAAACATCCACTTTGAAAACACTGCTTTTAGACATTATTGATGCAAAAATGGAAGTTTGTGCAACGCTAAAACAAATGATGCATTGGTTGACAAATATCTTGTTTATTATGTTATTTCCAATGTTGCTGGATCACACAAAAAAAATCACATTTCTTAATAATGTCTGAAAATGAAATATTTTTGTATGACGGTAAGTAAACAGTTACATAACATCGTTGTGCTTCAATGTGATTGGTGCTTATCAGCGATCATGTTTACTTGTTTATTGTTTAAGATATTTAGTCAGTGAGGGAAGTACTTGTTTTTCCTGTCTCTACTTCATTAAATTGATGCTATTGTTATAAAACAATCTGTGCTGGTTTGGAAAGTTCATGTCAAACTGTTTATACCATCAAACAGACATCATATGACGAGGAATACATTAACTTTTTTCTCAGGTTGAAGAATAACTGTGTTTATCTGACTTTATTATGGCTGTTGTGGTTACATTGTGCAAACATTGCACTGTAGACAATGTTTGCACAAAGTGAAGATTGAAATAACCCATACTTAACCTTTAGTGTCATTTGGTGTACTTGAAAAAATGATAAAGCGTATCTGATGTTATATCATACTGGTTTATTACACCATGCTTCTATTGTTTTATTGTGGATGTTGTGACTATATTGTGCCAACTTTGCACAGCATGTTCCCTATAGAGCAAGTTATAGACACAGTAAGGGTGAATCTACTGTTACTTGCTTTACTGAGACGAAATTAGAATGCAACAGCTCTATCTCTAAAATCTTTATCAGGGAACCTTAAAAAGCCGACTTCACATTATGTACAGTGCCTTGTGAAAGTATTCGGCCCCCTTGAACTTTTCAACCTTTCGCCACATTTCAGGCTTCAAACATAAAGATATAAAATTTTAAATGTTTTGTCAAGAATCAACAACAATTGGAACACAATCGTGAAGTGGAATGAAATTTATTGGATATTTTAAACTTTTTTAACAAATAAAAAAACTGAAAAGTGGGGTGTGCAATTTTATTCGGCCCCTTTACTTTCAGTGCAGCAAACTCACTCCAGAAGTTCAGTGAGGATCTCTGAATGATCCAATGTTGTCCTAAATGACTGATGATGATAAATAGAATCCACCTGTGTGTAATCAAGTCTCCGTATAAATGCACCTGCTCTGTGATAGTCTCAGGGTTCTGTTTAAAGTGCAGAGAGCATCATGAAGACCAAGGAACACACCAGGCAGGTCTGAGATACTGTTGTGGAGAAGTTTAAAGCCGGATTTGGATACAAAAAGATTTCCCAAGCTTTAAACATCTCAAGGAGCACTGTGCAAGCAATCATATTGAAATGGAAGGAGTATCAGACCACTGCAAATCTACCTAGACCCGGCCGTCCCTCTAAACTTTCACCTTGAACAAGGAGAAGACTGATCAGAGATGCAGCCAAGAGGCCCATGATCACTCTGGATGAACTGCAGAGATCTACAGCTGAGGTGGGAGAGTCTGTCCATAGGACAACAATCACAAACACTGCACAAATCTGGCCTTTATGGAAGAGTGGCAAGAAGAAAGCCATTTCTCAAAGATATTTCTCAAAGATATCCATAAAAAGTCTGGTTTAAAGTTTGCCACAAGCCACCTGGGAGACACACCAAACATGTGGAAGAAGGTGCTCTGGTCAGATGAAACCAAAATTGAACTTTTTGGCCACAATGCAAAACGATATGTTCGGCGTAAAAGCAACACAGCTCATCACCCTGAACACACCATCCCCACTGTCAAACATGGTGGTGGCAGCCTCATGGTTTGGGCCTGCTTTTCTTCAGCAGGGACAGGGAAGATGGTTAAAATTGATGGGAAGATGAATGGAGCCAAATACAGGACCATTCTGGAAGAAAACCTGTTGGAGTCTGCAAAAGACCTGAGACTGGGACGGAGATTTATCTTCCAACAGGACAATGATCCAAAACATAAAGCCAAATCTACAATGGAATGGTTCACAAATAAACGTATCCAGGTGTTAGAATGGCCAAGTCAAAGTCCAGACCTGAATCCAATGGAGAATCTGTGGGCAGAGCTGAAGACTGCTGTTCACAAACGCTCTCCATCCAACCTCACTGAGCTCGAGCTGTTTTGCAAGGAAGAATGGGCAAGAATTTCAGTCTCTCGATGTGCAAAACTGATAGAGACATACCCCAAGCGACTTGCAGCTGTAATTGCAGCAAAAGGTGGCGCTACAAAGTATTAATGCAAGGGGGCCGAATAATATTGCACGCCCCACTTTTCAGGTTTTTATTTGTTAAAAAGTTTAAAATATCCAATAAATTTCGTTCCACTTCACGATTGTGTTCCCCTTGTTGTTGATTCTTGACAAAAAATTAAAATTTTATATCTTTATGTTTGAAGCCTGAAATATGGCGAAAGGTTGAAAAGTTCAAGGGGGCCGAATACTTTCACAAGGCACTGTAGCATCATTCATGAAGCGCAAACTTTTTAAAATTTAAGTAACTAAGTTATCTGCAACCTGAATGCCATTTGGTGCACTATAAAAGTTTTATATGGGACCTTTTCCCACCATATACTTAGATGTCACTGGTCACCAAAACAACACTGAAGCTTTGGCAAAAGCAAAGAAATATGGATGTTACACATAGGCCGAAATCCAGTGTTGAAGGCAAATAGCTGAAATGAAATAGTTTCTGTACAGACTAAAAATGAACATTTTATCAAGGGACAGGATGTTTGTTCAGAATCAGAAGTGGTTATGCATGGCTTTTTCAGGAGTCAGTATTAGGACCATTCTCCATCATTATGGACTACATTATGCAGATGACACAGAGCTTTATATTTCTACAAAGCGAAGCAGGTCATGTTCTCCCTCTGCTCTCAGCGGCTGTCTTTAGATCAAAAACATCTTGAAAAATGTCCTCAAATGCATAGTTAAAAAAAATGGAATATTTCTTATCAGCTTGGCACACTGTTGACAAAGACTCTTTTCTGAAGTTGGATTTTTAGTTCTTCATTTTTACTGACAAAATTTTCTCCGCTCTCTGATAGTTGTTGTGGGATTTGGTAAAGTTGGTTAACCCTCTCCATAGAAATGCATGTCATCATTAAAAAGAATTGAGAAAAGGAAGCCATTTACCAAAGGCACAAAAAATACCTTTTGACACAGGCCAGTTTTGTAAAAAAACAAAAATAACTCATAAAAGTATTTGTAAGTCAGCCATTACCAACAGTCATAGGACTAAAGTTCAGGACCTGTTCAGCTGACCTGGGCTGAACTGCAGGGTGTGTTTACAGAGAGCAGACAGGGGACAAGTATGGAGACAAATTAACAGTGTGAACATTTATAGCATAGAGAATCATTGTTTGTCCCTGCAGTAGTAACAACGTTCGAGACCTGAAAAACTGTTGTACAAGTAGATTCCAGTTTTATTCTTCAAATTTTGTCAATGAATTAGAGAACTTCCACTTACATTTGTTAGTTCTGTCCACTGTGAGACATAATTGTGGTGTTTTCATGAAGGTACAGGACTTTATATTGCAGTGAAATATGACAGTGAGTGATAATATAACAGGAACAAAAGTCACTCAGAAACTGCTTGAACCTCAGTCAGTTAAAAAAAAAAAAAATTAACTGCACTCACAAAACCGTAGTGACAGAAGCCTACTGGTGTGAAAATTGTGTTTCCACACCTCTCAGATGGTTTGGTGCTACTATCATCTATTCAGCTTGAGTCTAGCTTTCCTTCCTTTTTCAAAAGTGAAGTGACCGACAGTCTTGTGCACTGGTGCCAACTTTGCGTGCAGATCAAACATTTTACAATAGATTAAATGACACCCGCATTTAAAGACTAGTTACAGCCATATTCTGAATGAAGATTTCAGCTCTGGCTCAGTATCGTGAGCGCTTATCTCTCAGGTGGATTATGTGGGCTGGGAGTATTCTCCTCCCTCCCTCCATCCCTCCCTCCCCCGGGCTGCCTGCAGGACTCCGCTGATTGGGGGGACGGGCTGTGTGTGACTTTGCTGATTCAGATTATAAGAGATTTGAAAGACGGGCTTAGGACCTAACATGAATACCACTGACTGACTCTCCATCTTTATTCTACTCTGTCTCTCCTGCTCCATTTCTGTCTTATGTTTTTTTCTTTGCTTGTCTGCACTCATAAATGTTGCCAGGCCTGCTGAGTATCAAATAAGGAAATGGAGGTAGGAGGCAAATTATATTTATAATTCGATTGATTTTGCATTTTTAAAGCTTTGTTCAACTTTCACAGGGTAGAGTTTTATACTCTTATGGGTTGTCAATTAGCATAATGTTAGCATGTTAGCAATTAAAGGAAAACCAGCAGAAAGTGTTCTTTTCTCGTGTGGTCCTTGTCAGTGAAAGACTGAAAGTAGACACTTTGGAAACACTGCTCTTAGACATTATCGATGCAAAATATGAGTTTGTGCAACCCCAAAAGCAAATCATGCAGCGTGTGACTAACATAATTTTCATAAGAAGATTTATTTCAATTTTGCTGTGTGTTATAACAAGAAAAAAGCTTTCTCATTTCTCATTTGTGTCTGAAAATGAAATATTTCTGTACAGTCAGTAAGCAAGGATTAAGGTTCTTTGTTGTCATACGAGCACATGTATTCACAGGAGGTGGCAGGAAATTGGTCCTTGGGTCCTGATTGTAAGTCAAGGAATTAATCAATACAAATGAGTGAAATTACACAGCAATATATAGAATATACACAAGTGTTGACCAGTGGTAAACAGTTAAATAGGCATGTGTGCAAAAACTGTACTATGAGGTCGATGTCCATTTGGCCAAGTGTCTTGAATTGCACATGTGAAGAGTGTCTGTAGTTGCAGGTAGATGGGTGATAGGTAGAGAGCTACAGAGCACCACCAGATGTTTGCGCAGGTTCTCATTCATCCAGGTCATGGTTATCCAAAGTAGTTTAAATCAATCCACTGGACTTTAAGAAAGCTCCTTGAAGACGTTTCACCTCTCATCCAAGAGGCTTCTTCAGTTCTGAACTGAACTGAGAACTGAAGAAGCCTCTTGGATGAGAGGTGAAATGTCTTCAAAGAACTTTCTTAAAGCCCAGTGGATTGATTTAAACTACTTTGGAGCACCACCAGAGTTCAACAGTTCCTCAATCTGGTGGTCCAGGAGTTGCCTCACATGGCTTTACTTACTGGGAGTTGAGTTTATCAGCGATCATGTTTACTGGTTCATTGTATGAGAAATTTAGTCAGTGAGGGAAGTGCTCTTTTTCCCTTTTTCTACTTCAGTAAATTGTTGCCACTGTTAAAGTTGGTTCTGCACAGTATACAATCAAACAGATATTATATGTGGAACACAGCAATACATTAGGGTTACATTACAGTTGATCTGAGCTTGAATAGAGGTTGAAGAATAACTCTGGTTTACTGTAACCAAGTTTATTTCAGTTTATTATGGTTGTTGTGGTTTCATTGTGCAAACTTTGCATTGCATGGTAGATAGAACTGGAATAGAAACACTGAATGAAATACGGTAAGCTGAAATAACCCAGAGTTAAACTTTAACTGTTACTGTGCACTCAAAAAATGACAATGCAACAGCTCTTAAATTCCAAGCTCTATCTTGGAACCTCAAAAGGCTCATTGACCTCATTCTTTCTGAAATCTTAAAAAAAAAAAGAGAGAGCGAGAGAGAGAGAACTGTGCTTGACTATGTTATGTGAAACCTCAATGCCACTTGGTGCACTCTAAAAGTTTTACAATGCATGGTTACTAGTGAAAAACAATTACTGATTTAGATAAACCATTCAAGTTGCAAACATTATTTTAATAAGTTTGGTTGATATAATGTTAGTAATTGTAACTTGCTTTTTTATGTAATTTGAACAAAATGTTTTGAATTTGTTGATTTAAATCTCAATTCAAGTTAAGGTAACTTAATGAAAATGGTTTGGGAACAAAATGTTTCTTCCCCATGACTTTGAAGTTTGCTTCTTTACATGCCCGGACAATTTAAAACAGTTAAAAGTGATATTTTAAAATACCTGTGATTGTAAAGGCAAAGCTAATTCTTTGAATTGAACATGGTTTGTTGGTTAAATATAGTTTCATTGGAAGCTGTCATAACTCAAAAACACTGATGCAAACTGTTACATTATTTCTTTATTGAGACCAAACATTTTTGTGAACAATATTCTGTCTAAACTGGTTATATAATAACAATATTATGTGTCACAGTCTCTTCCATCAGCTGTGTTTTATAGATGTATCCAATTAGGCTCTGCTTGCACAGCAAATAGTTTTTCACAGTTGGTTTGAGTTTGCATGTTCAGTGCATATCCTGAATTTATCACAGCAAACCTGAACTGAACTCCTGATTGTTCTTGTTCTCCTGGACTTGATTGAGAGCAGAGTAAAAATTCTGATGCTGTAATTTGAATGAAACTTACCCACTAAATTTGACCAACACTGCAGAGCAAAAGTCCCTACTACAGTATCAGAGCTGTGTATCCAATAATATTCTCTATAGGCATGGAAAAAGTGGCCATCTCTGACAGCATAAGAAACGATGCAGAGCTCAGTTGTTTCAGTACTTGTTGTAGTGCTGGTCGCTGCTATGAACTGATCCTGGGTTTGTGTCGACAATAAATCCTGCTGCCCCTTCTTGCTGACTCTTCTGGTGATTTTTAAAGAATCTTTTTGGACATTTGAACAAGGTCAAGTCTGAGACTCGGGCACTTGATTTGGGACTTAATTGCCACATCACAAGCTGTTCTAAATAATCACATTGTTTTAATGTTAGTGTTAAAGCGGTGATTTGTGTTTGAGATTGCCGAAGCGGAGAGCGCTACTTATGTTTCATTACAGCTGTGTAGCATTGGAGGTTTGATAGGTTGTGTGTGTGAGTGTCTGTGTGCAATGTCTGGTAGTAATTTCTTTGTTGACTGTGTTTGTAATTAGAATGTTTTTAGTGGAGGCACACTACCGGAATCTAAATTCACTCTCTCAGCTCGCACATTTTATTGTGCAGCAGCCAAGGTCACAAATATCACTTCTGCAGATATCAAATTTCTTTGACAAGAATCACATTGTTCTCAAGTGACATACAGGGACACTTATAAGTTTATGAACCCTTTAGAATTTCCTATATTTCTACATAAATGTGATCCAAACCATCTTCCGATTTTCAGAGAAACCCTATAAGCAGACATTCCAGAGCTGAAGCTGTTCTGAAAGGAGGAATGGAGCAAAATTACTCATTTAGTCATAGTTACTGCTCCACAAGAGAATCCCACCAGATACAGAAACAAAGGTTCATGTTTCTGCCATTCACAGATGTTTAATTTCGGATTATTTTCTCAATAAAGGAAACACCAAGTTGAATATTTTTAGGTCATTGGTTTGATTTGATGGCCCAGAATTTCCATTTGTTGAAATTCAGATATTGTTCAGACTAAAAAATAGTCATAACTCACAGGTTTCAGTGCACAGATGTTTTGTGGCTTATTAAAAATGATTGTTTCATAGTTTCCTCATTCATCTTCTCTTTTGTCTCCACAGGATGCTATTCCTCAGCACCGCTATGAAGCAGTATTTCTACCCTGTGCAACCTTGTACCAATAAACAGGAAAACCTGAAGAGCCTTAACACATATTCAGCACCTTGGACAAGTAAAGTGCACACTACGAGCCAAAAATAGATAATTCCAGAGACGAACCTGACATAGGTCTAACCACAACAAATTTGCATTAACCCTGCATTGATCTACACTTCATTTCTATATTGGTGGTGGTGGTAAACATATCACTTCATCACCTCAGTTCATAGACCCCTCCACCCACAGGACCCTCACAGTGCCCCTCAGAGGGGCAATGCCAGTCTTGCTAAATGCCGACTCCTCCTTCAGCTCCAAACAGGAGCTCCTGGACCTGCAGGACTGCCCTCTCAGCGGGGATCCCTCTCTTGACACTCCCAGCCCTGTGGATTCCCAGATAGGCAGCCCTGTAGGTTCAGGGCCCAGAAGCCCTGACACCCCAGGGCCTGATGTCCCCATCCAGCCCCACATTTTCACCGGGGCTTCATCAGTCCCTGGGGAGACGTATGGAGTTGAAACAAAACCTCATGCAGAAACTCCTTTGGGGTTGCAGGTGATATCCCCTGACTCGGATCAGCTGTGTGGCTGGGGGGCTCTAACACCCAAAGCTATGCAAGTTTTCAACACCCCTCGTTGGGTGCTGTTCTTCCTTAGTGTGGCTGCTTTTCTCCAGGGAATGATAGTCAACGGCTTAATTAATACCGTGATCACTTCCATTGAGCGACGCTTTGACCTGCACAGCTATGAGACCGGCCTCATCGTCAGCAGCTACGACATCGCGGCTTGCATCTGGGTGGTATTTGTCAGCTACTTTGGGGGGACGGGGCACAAGCCTCGCTGGCTGGGATGGGGGGTGCTCATCATGGCGCTAGGTTCTCTGGTGTTTGCCTTGCCTCACTTCACTTCACCGCCCTACCAAGCCAGCCTACCTGAGCAAACAGGAATGTGCTCAGCAAACCATACCAGCTCATGCCAAGACAAGGAGGGAGGAGAGATGTCCAACTATCGCTTCGTGTTCATGCTGGGCCAGTTCCTGCATGGGATCGGTGCTACACCTATCTATACGTTAGGGGTCACATACCTGGATGAGAACGTCAACTCCAAATCTGCGCCTGTTTATGTCGGTGAGTCACACCACATCAGTTATTCATGAAAGTTGTTGCTAGAGGTACGGACCCGTACCCGTAGCCTGTGGACTACAGATACGGCACTTTCCATTTGCCAATCAGATACGCGAGATCTGGTCATGTGACTCCCGGTAGACGCTAGCGGTACGGACCCGTAGCATCGGTACTACAGGTGCGGACCCTAAACCTAACCCTAACACTAACCTTTGCTTACCTTTCAACAGTTTGCAGTGGTTAGCAGCTTCTTGACTCGCGAGACTCGCGTACGGGTCCGTATCTGTCTGGCAAATGGAAAGTGCCGTATCCGTAGGCCACAGGCTACGGGTACGGGTCCATAACTGTAGACACTACCATTCATGAAAGCCAGTGCAGTGCTGTTTTGTTTTGCTTCATTTACATATTTTAGTTATTCTAATAGCAGCATGCAATAATCTCATGTGTCAATAAGTATAAAAATGCAGATGATTATTTGCTTCAAATTCCAAAAATCAAGTTATGTAAAAGAATGAAAAGAAGTCTAATATTCTTTACATGTACTCTCTCTTGTCCACCGTTTCTCGTCATTTTTCCCAAGGTTAAACAATACCATATAGTTAATTTGAGTCATTCAATTATTTAGCAGTGTTACAAGCTGTCAAAAGTGAAAGCTCTACTTGATGACAAAAATTACTACTACTGTCTATGATTAATATGCCCTTTGCATGCTAGTCACAGTATTTATGTTCAGGACTTGCATCTTTGAAATTGTGGTGGTTGAAAAGTAGCCCTGTTCAAAAACACCAACAGAGTGATGGTTCTCAACCTGAAATAATTCCGGTGATCTGGGGTCCATGTTAATTTCAAACAAGTAGTTGACATGGAGCTCCAGAGTTTGAACAAGTAACAACACTGAGATGCAGAACAGAGTTTTCCCAATGATCCTTTCAACATGGTATTTTCTTTCAGTCTTTTATCTTGAATGTTCTAAAAAATAAGACTTAATCAGTCTAAGCCACATTATCAATCAATAACTGATATTAAAAATGATTAAATTACAATTAGGCTAATACACTTTCATTGTTTGTAAGTTGTCCATCCACTACAAGTGGTTCACAGAAACACTTGTAACTCCATGTCATTAAAAAGACTTTTTTTTTTTCTGGATAGAAATGGTACGGTGAATTTTCTAAATGTTTTTTTAAACGACAAACGTCACTGCCCGTCACAAAAAAATTGCACACTCTAATATTTTGTTGGACTGCCTTTAGCTTTGAGTATGGCACTCATTTACTGTGGCATCGTTTAGATAAGCTTCTGCAACGTCACAGCATTTAGTTCTGTCCTGAGATGCATTCATTTTTCACTAAGATCTTGTATTGATGATGTGAGAGTCAGACCGCTGCTGAAAGTCTTCTCCAGCACATCCCAAAGATTCTCGATGGGGATGAGGTCTGGACTCTCTGGAGGACAATCCATGTGTAAAAATGACGTCTCATGCTCCCTGATCCACTTATTCACAATGTGAGCCCCATGATTTCTGGCATCGTCTTCTCAGAACATGCCCACACCATCAGGGAAGAACAACTCCTTGGAAAGATCTGATCATTCAGTATATTCAGGTAGTCAACCGAGCTTATTCTTTGAGAAGATAACGTTGCTGAACTTGACCAACCCCAGATCATAACCCTAACCCCCACAGGGTTGTAGGCACTAGCCATGATGAGTACATCACTTCACACACCTCTCTTCTTACCCTGACGCCCCCATCACTTTGGAAATATGGACTCGTCAGACCACATGACTGACCACATTTCTTCCTCGAAGATCATGGTTCACCACTAACCTTCAGGTTTTAATAGTGCGTTCGACGGTTCTTAACCTTATTTTAGTAGTTTCAGAAATCGCCTTAGTTGTCTTCTTTGCTTGATGCAGGCCAAAAATCTGACCCTTCTGAGACAGATTAACATCCTTTCCATGACCACAGGATATGTTTTCTGACATTGTTTAAGAAATGAGAAGCTCCTCACTGCAGCAGCTAGAGTTCAATAAGTTGTTGCAGCTGAAACATGTTCATCACTGCAGTAATTATTCAAAGGCAGGCTCTTGCCTATTTGCTCAACTAAGTCCAGGTGGTGACTTTTTTTTTTGGCCAGGGAGTGTTTGTTCTATTCACTTTTTTTGGTATTTGTGAAATTTCAGTCTGATGACTTTATTATTTATTTAACTAATGGTTCAGGAAACACTCACAAGCTTCTAAAAACAGACTTCATACAGACCCAACTAAACTTTCTGCAGGAGCTTTGGCACTTCGTGTATTAAACTGTGGTTTCATTATCAGGCTGTTGCCTCATGTTTATTTACTTAAATGATTAGATAAGTTTCATTCTTGCAATATCTCCCCTTATATAAATATTGGAGTAAAACAACAGCTCTTATATCTCCCTGTAGACCAGAAAAATATTGTGATTCTCCAGAGGAAACAATATTTGGGCCTCTGCTGAAAATAAAAAGTGACATCTTGAACATGAACCCAACAATTTCACTGTAGAAAGTGTGAATGTGTCCACAGCAGCTCTGTCCACTGTGCAGTAAAAGCATTTAGATTAGTAAAGCTACATATTATGACTATGACGTGTTTAATGAAGTTACTTCTGGTTTAGCACCTGCAAAAGGTGAGCACAGTTTTTCTTTTTTTCACAAATTGGAGAAACCTTAGATTCTGCTGCTGTGTGATGCTGCAACTGTTTAATGAAATCAAAGAAAAGAGAAACGTTTGTTTGATTTACAACAGAGTCTGCACTCTGATTTTAACACCTATGTTAGTGTGTGAGGTTATTATCCCCCGCCTCCACGAAGTGGAAAAGGGGATATAGGTTTGGCCTCCATCCGTCCGTCCGTACGTACGTACGTCCGTGCGTCTGTCCGTCCGACATGAAGGGGACAGCTTTTCTCGGAAACTATTACAGCTAGGATTACGAAATTTAGAGTGTAGCTTCACACCATGGACACCTTGATCAAGTTCGAAAATGAGACCTGTGCAATAATACTTAACAGAGTTATGGCCCTTCATCACTATTTTGGATATAGACTCATAGACATCACATGTGGCGGGGGATACTGATGACCATATCGTCTTGTTAAAGTTGTGATACTGAATGAGCTCAACTCTGATGGGCACTGACCCAATTTAACTGCTGGTTACACAGCTCCCCATCTTCTTTATTATCCGTATTGCTGTCAGCAAACGCTAACTTAAGTAGTAGTACAGAGCCAGCTGTCAGATATCAAGCAATGTGAGACTTTTGTTCAGTTTTATTGGAGATAAAACACACATATCCAAACACAGTAGTTTGTCAGTGTCATTTATTGATATCAATCAATAAATGTACCACTTGACTTGACATCCAAAAACTGTGACTATTACTGAATAATGGAGAACAGCTATGGATATGTCTGTACAAATATGGGCTTAGCCAGTAACAGTAACTTTTTTGTGTTTTACAGAAAACAAATTTATTTAGAAGTAGAGGGGTTTTTTTTACTCTTCTGGACTTTGAGAGGAAAAAACATGTAGAAACCAGTCTAAATCTGTAAATTTTTAGATTTAGGGGGAAATAAAAGTCATCCTAACTTGCGTCACAATATTACAACAGCAATATCAGGTTATTTTTTCCATTATTTGGCTATGTTTTCATTTATACTGTCTAAAAGTCACGGAGCAGTCACAAATATCCATCAAAGTCTAACATAATGTCAGGTGTTCTTGTTTAGTTCAGCAATCCAGATTACTATCATAAAACTATCATGTATTTACAGTTGAGGGTCTGAAACTAGTGTAGTAGTAACTCTGGACTAACTGACTCACTGACAGGTGGTCAGAAGGTTTGACTCAGTATTGCCTGCTCTGTCGTCTCTGCCAAGACACTCTCAGCTGGTTCAGGTCAAGCAGTAAGGAGACTGCAGGCCACAGTTGTATGGACTCATGTAGAGAGCAGAGGTGTGTTTATTCGGTTTCAACTCATATTGGCAGCTGGGCACTGATCAATCTCTCTGAATGTTAATTGTTGTGAATGTGCTTTGATTACATACCATAATGACAATACATTTGCAAACAGGAGGTCTTTAACACGTGTCGCAATAAACTCTGTCCTTCTTTCCTCTTGTTTTAATTGTGTTGAAGTTAAATCTCTAACTGCAGGATGAGATAAAGTACTTTTGTGACCCGATGGAATATTGCCAATTAGCAGCAGCCATCAAGAAGATTGTAAAAGAATTTGTCTTCCCTCCATTAGGAGAGAATTGGATACAGATAAGAGAGTTTATTGGGTAGAAATAACCACATTGACTCATAAACTCACAGTAACACAGTCAATGTGGACATTATTGTGTTTCCATCAATAAAGATTAAGTGCCAGCCCTATAATTTTTTCTCTTCGACTATGTCACCACCCATCTTCACCATTCAGCTGTTCCCTATTTCAAATGGCAGCAGTCTTCTCACTAAGACACACAAACACAACAAGCACCCAGTTTCCCACTTGAAGCTTCTTTTTCTCATCAAACATAACTTTTTAGATACTTGTTGAACGGGAAGGGAAGCAGAAAGTAGACACCGCAGGACTGACACACCCATCTTCTGAGTCTGTTGTCTCTGTCACTCCACAGGAGTCTTCTATACAGCGGCCGTTTTGGGTCCAGCAGTAGGCTACCTGCTGGGAGGATACTTCCTCAGCATCTTCACTGAGATCCACTTGACGTGAGTCTGCTTTCAATGGCATAATGTCCCAAAACACAACAGAAAAAAATGGACTAGATTATAAGGATAGAACTTTGTAGAGCATATCTGTCGAGTATAGCGCTGACTTTAGTAGACAAACTTTTAGATTGAACTTTTTAGAATAGAATAGACTAGAGCCTAAGAATAGACCTGACGGCAATAGGACTGACTAGAACAGAAATAACGGGCATAATAAATTGATTGGAATTGAACTGACGAGAGTAGAACAGACTAGACTATAAAATCAGAACTTGTTAGACTAGAACTAATGAAAACAGGAAAAAAAAGTGACTGAAATAAAATAAAAATGGCAAAAATTAAAGTGACTAGAATATAAAAACATTGAACTGACTGAAACAGAACTTCTCTTGCAGTCGGGTGTAATGTACAGTACAACTGACTGCAATAGAAGTGACTGGAGTATAATAATATAGAACTGACTCACGTATAATAATATTGAACTTATTAGAGCAGGTGTGTCAAGCATGCGGCCCACCAGAGGGTCCAATCTGGCCCGTGAGATGACTTTGGAAACTGTGAAATTTATGGAGAAGACGTGAACTGCAAATTGTAAATTTGTAAATTTGTAAAACTGTAACTTTAAAGTATTTTTCAATCTTAACCAATTGTTTTGATCATGAAGTAAAATATTATATTGTTCAGTTACAGATACCAGATACTAAATGTTTTGTGCCTTTGTAGATACACTGTGATCTTAAATTTGTAATGCACGTGCGTAAATGGTAAACTGAGGCATGATATTGTACAAATTGCACATTTTTAAAAAGACATTTCAGGTTTTTCATAATGCTTTGTAAAAAGATTGTTCATTAAATGTTAACATTTTCAGAAATGGACATTTTTGCACTAAAAAAAAGGAAAATTTACTATTATTTGTAGGTTATTATGCTTTATTTTACTGTCCTGGCCCATTTGCTGTATGTGGCCCCTGAACTAAAATGAGTTTGACACCCCTGCACGAGAGTATAACAGAATAGAACAAGCTACAGATTAGTACAGGACAAATTAGAACAGAGTAGAATAGAACAGAGCTGTCTCCCTGCAGCATGTAGAAGTCATCATCTGTAAAGATCCAGTGGTTCAGATGTGTCTGTGCTGTCACAGGACAGAAATGACTCCAGAGGACCCTCACTGGATTGGGGCTTGGTGGATCGGCTTCCTAGCAGGAGGAGCAGCAGCTCTGCTGATATCGTTCCCCATCCTGGGCTACCCACGACAGCTACCAGGTACCACTGCTGTCCACTGCACAAACACACACACACATGCATCCACTGCCAACATATATAGGAAGAGTCTTCATGTGTTTCTTCTTGCAGGATCTCAGGAATATGCTTCCAAGCGGGTGTCTGAGGCCCACCAGCTTAAGGATGGAAGTCACACAACAGCCTCAGACCCTCAGTTTGGCAAATCAGTCAAGGACATGCCCAGGTAGTGCATTTACTTTCACAGGAAGAAGAGCTGATTTGGATAAAGTATAGATGGGTTACCCAGTAACAGCATCATGAAGGTTGAAAACCAAACCAGAATGACTGAGAGCATCAACATGAGGAGTTGCTTTTGTACTATAAATTGCAAAAATAACTTTATATTGTTCAATGTCTCAAGAAAAACAAAAAGCTGCCCGTGTGTGCAAGCTGTTAGCATCCAGAGTTACTGTCAGATCATTAGATTTTACAAAGATGCTGAGAGTTTAACTGTTGAAGAAGAAACAAATCACGCTCACACTGTTATTATTTTAGTGGCTGTTTGGTAATGTAGAGAAGGGAAAGCAGAAGCTGAGAAGAACCTCAAAACAGCAGTAGGGACTTTCACACTGAGCTGAAATGAACTAAGTGCACATAAAATACAGAACACATTAAATACAGAACATAAAGAACAAGACTTTGCTTTAAAATTCTTAAAGCTGAATGCTGGATTGTAGCTTTGCTTTTCCAGTGCAGTGCGGAGGGTCATTCTACATGTGTTTATATGTACAGAGAGGGCCAACAGTGTCAAAAGGATGGACTCACATGGTCATACACATTGATAACCTGCCAAAACAGAACAAAGAAGACTGAATTACGTGATTTAATATATTTATTGCAATACAGAAGAGATGACACTGATTTGAGAGCAGAGTGCTGATGATCAACAACAAGGAATTCAGTTTATTCCTCATTTAACTGCTGAAAATGTTCAGCGTTTTATCATCTATGCACTTTTGTCCTGGCCTGAAGATGCTGGGATCTGTGGATCTTATGTTCAATGATTGTCACTGATATAAAAATGGAAGGTAACAAAATGTCTATGAATAATCCTACCAAGGTGTCGTAGTTACAAAGGGAATTAAAGCTGCAAGCAGTGATGGATGGGTCCTCGCATCCTTGCTGGTCGGCGAATCCATGCATGTCCACCAGGTGGTGTTGCGACTAAGAGTGTATTTGGGCCCATTGATGTCATCAGGACTGTAAAGTTTCAGGCAGATCGGAGCATGTACAGCTAGTTATAGAGCATTTCCTTCCATCCACCAGGTGGCGCTATGACTTTGGCTGTATATCTGCATGTGATTGTCATCAGGGCAGGACTCTGATCATACATGTAAAGTTTCATGTAGACTGAAGCATGTTCAGAGCAGTTACACAGCATTTCCTGTTTCATGGCAAATTGTAAATTTCCAGCGGTCTCCATTTCCACACCCTCAGACTTTTGCGAAGCATTTTGATAAATTTTCATCATTCGTGCCTGCTGTACATCCGGACCAAATTTCAGCTCTGTCAGTGTTACCCTATTTGAGTATATAGCTTTTGAAAATGGTCAAAAATGACCCAAAATTGTCAAAAATATGACACATAATTCAAAATGGCTGACTTCCTGTTGGGTTCTGGGCATGGGTGTCAATTACATTTTTGTGCCTCTTGACGAGTTACATATGTCTACCAAATTTCAAAACTGTAGGTGACAGGTACTGGCCGTAGCAATGTTTGAAATTTTCCAGGTGGCGCTATGGAGCTTTTTTTCCACACACATGTGCAGTTCATCTAAAATATCAAATCTTCAGCAGTCCTGATGTGTGTGGTATTTTTGGTGAGCATTTGAGGGTTCCAAACATGTCAAAATGTATTTTGTTTGTCATGGCAACAATCCGTTGCCACGGCCACAGCATTTTATGAATCGTCAAAATCTTCACACTGTGGCATCGTTAAGGCGTGAATACTGAACTGTCTAATTTTCAGAATGATATGATAAAGTATCGGGCAATGGGACATACAAATGTAGTGACAAGAACTCCCTGTTGCCAGTAGGTGGCACTATGAGTATTTCTAAATTCATGACTGTTGATGTGTTCTGACCCGGACTGTGTTGCTTTGTCTATTTATGGACAGCACTTTGTTTCAGCCATGGCTGTTTTAAAGGGTTATATAAATAAGGTTGAGTTGAGATGTCAGTCATATGAAGTTTGGTCCATACATGTTAAGTATCATAGGGGTCGCCATTTCTACGCCCTCAGACTTTTGTGGAGCATTTTGATAACTTTTGATCACCCATGTCTGCTGTACATCCTGATCAAATTTCAGCTCTGTTGGAGTTACCCTGTTTGAGCATATAGCTTATGAAATTTGTAAAAATGATTGAAAATTGTCACATAATTAAAAATGGCTGACTTTCTGTTGGTTTTTGGGCATGGGTGTCAATTACATTTTTATGCCTCTTGACCAGTTACATATGCCTACCAATTTTCATAACTCTGGATGACATGCACTGGCCGTAGTAAAAGTTTGAAATGTTCCAGGTGGCGCTGTGGAGCCATTTTGCCACAATCAGGTGAAATTCCCTTAAAACATGAAATGGTTTACCAATCCCGATATGTGTGTTAATTTTGGCGAGCTTTTGAGCATTTTTAACCTTTCAAAAAGTACTTTGTTTGTCACGGCAACGATGCGTTGCCATGACAATGCATAAGTGTTTTATGAATCGTCAAAATCTTCACACCGTGACATCATCTAGGTGTGAACCCTGAGTTGTCAAATTTCTAGAATGATATGATAAAGTATCGGACAATGGGACATGCAAATGTAATGGCAAGAACTCCCTGTTGCCAGTAGGTGGCGCTATGAGTATTTCTATATTCATGACTGTTGATGTGTTCTGACCCGGACTGTGTTGCTTTGTCTATTTATGGACTGCACTTTGTTTCAGCCATGGCTGTTTTAAAGGGTTATATAAATAAAGTTGAGTTGAGATGTCAATCATATGAAGTTTGGTCCAGATTGGACCACATGCAGCTGAGATATAAATAATTAAATTTTCATGGCGAAACATCGAAATTCGCCGCGCCGCCACAGACACACCCTTTGATGGCAAGTCACCATTTTTTCTGGGAATCATCATCAACGTGTTTAGGCTTATGTCACCAAATTTAAGGTGAATCTGATCAACCTGCTGACAATAGTACATCAAAGTGTAAAAAAATGTGTATTTCCTGATACCACAAGGTGGCGCTATGACTGTGAATGTATATAACTACATGGATGTCGTCAGGGCAGGACTCTGATCAGATATGTTAAATTTCAGGCAGCATGTTCAGGCGAGTTAGACAACACTTCCTGTTTGATGGCAAAGGATAAATATTTTTGGGAGTCGCCCATAACGCCCATAAAATATCACATTTTTTGCCAGTCCTATGTGCATGCAAAGTTTGATGCGTTTTGGGGTATGTTTAGGCCGCCAAAGTGGAGTTTGAAAAGATGGGAAAAGAGTAAAGAAGAAGAAAAAGAAACCCGAGGGTTTCAATAGGGTCCTTCAGCCTTGGGACCATCGGTGCTCAGATATGACTTACCCCTAGGGTAGGCCATACTTAATTTCAAACGTTTAAAACAATCACCTCAATGATGTCCCAATCTAGACAAAAAAAAAGTTAAAACATTTCGGAAAACTTTGTACCAATTTGTTTACTCAAACCCAAAGGATCTGTCATTTCCACGGTTCACTTTCATTCCCATTCGCTTTTGAAAACTCCTGAACAGCTTCAAAAGCGAACTTGCCTGCCTTAAATCAAGGTACATTCTGCAGCTGCATTTGAGCTGCTCGCCTCAAATGTTTTCAGAAACACATTTAAGTGAACTATTGTTAAAATACAAGAGAACTTTTCCAAATGAGCTGACAGGTTTGTTCAGTTTTGAAATGTGGGAGCAGACAGAACACAAGGGAAATTGTTCATCCAAACAAGTCTACTCAGTGCTGGAACAGTTGCAGGAGGCTGTAGTCTGCAATCATCTGTCATGAAGCTACCTAGTCACATGTCCGTCAAGCATTTAATGTTGGCAACCACTCACATCCAAAACACCCCTGTGGACACGCACCATTAGACAGGCTTGTTATGAGCATTACAAATGAGTGACAGACATTCCTGATGTCAGTTTACAACTGTGTTTACTATGAGCCACTATAAGCCACTCTGTGATGCCATCTGTTTCTGTGGGGATTACAGAGGATTACATGGCACATTATGTAACATGATATATCTTTAGATTTAGTGCAGTGTTCATCAGCATGGTATTAGCAACATTTCCAGTAGCCCGCTATAATGAAGAGGGAAGCTAAAGTTTATTCAGTTACAGTTTCTTCACACTCTGCTGCACCCTCACACTCTCTCTGTCCCTTTCCAGATCTGTGCTGCTTCTTTTAAAGAATCCCACATTCGTGTTCCTTTGCTTGACTGTTGCTACAGAGGCCACCCTTGTCGCAGGAGTGTCCACCTTTGGGCCAAAGTTCTTGGAGTCACAATTTAATCTCAGTGCATCAGAGGCCTCCACATTGTTCGGTGAGTAACTAATAAAGAAGCAAAGTCAAAAAACACAGGATCCAAAGTCCAGATCAAGCCCAAGCAAAGCCATCACAGCTCTGTGTAATTTTGAAATTGTAATATTACAGTGTTGGAGACATTTAATTTCTATGTTTCCACTCTTCTTCACCTAACTTCTTGTCCACTTTGACCCACGGATTACAAATCTATGGGCTTAGTAGAAAACATGACTGTAGCCTGGTCTTCATGTTCTAAGTATTCCAGAAAGAGCTACTAAATACCAAGATTAGATGCAGACTGGCCAAAAGGAGATGCACAACCCACACAGGCAGATGAAGATTGACTAAAGGAGTGACAAAGGGATGTCTGATATCTAAAGAGACACAAAACTTACCAAGAACAAAGCAAAGTTCCCCAGATGATATAAAATAATTAAAATGGAAAAGCAAGGCAACATAAGGACATGCAGTATGACTACAGAGGGAAGAAAAATGACCAAAGATTGCACCTTTCTGACTGGAGCTCTTGCTGCTCTGTAGAAAGGGTCCCTGCATGTTGTTTACCAGTTAAGATTTTGTCAAGATAACGGTGTTTGAGGAATGGTCAGGTGTCACCAATAACATTCTTCCTTTGGAGATCATTAACATTCACAGCAAACACCATCAAAATGTAGCCATGTGAATGCCATTTGCTTTCAAGTGTATTTTCTTTGCAGGTGAATTGCAGCCTGACTTTGAGTCTTTATGCCTTTGTTCCTGCCTTCCAGGATTCGTAGTGGTACCAGGAGGAGGCGGGGGTACCTTGTTGGGTGGCTACATAGTGAAGAGGTTTAAGCTGCGCTGTCGAGGTATCATCCGTTTCTGCATGGTATGCGCAATGGTCGGTTTGGCTGCCATCTTCATCTTTCTCATCCATTGCTCCAGCGTGCCCATGGCTGGTGTCACGGCACCTTATCAGTCTGGTCTGATGGGGAAACAGCAGCTGGAACAGTACAAACACTTGTATGACAAACCCAGCAAGCTGCAGTCTGGAAACAGGTGGGTGATGATAATGTCAGCACCTGTCAGTCTTTGACTGTATTCAGGTAGTCTAGAAGATGATATTGTTCTCGTCTGTAAAGTTTGGTCAGGATTATTCTCAGGTTTGCTCAGTGAAGCATTGTTTTCTTTAAACCGCCACTCTGTGAATGTTCAGAAATTTTCAGCTCATGTCTAATTTTTCACACGGTGACACCACTGACTCACTTTTGAAGTTTGGATGCTTCAAGTGGATTTCTGAGGATCTGTTTTAGGAGTGTCCATGTTTTGTGCTAACATAAGTCATTTAAAGTCATTTTTAAAAAATGTTTCCAATGAATATTTTTAATTCTTATTTCCACAGCCTTTTCATGTACTTCCTAGCAGCGTCCTTTAGATTGTTTCCATCATGATGTACAGTAAAGACAAGAAAAAATGACATGACTGGTTCCTTCTTTGCCATCTGTTTTCCCTCATCTCCTGTGTTCTGTTTGTCTCTGCCTCTCTCTGTTCTTCTGATTGCTGACTCTTGTTCCCCCTCTTATCTGCAGCTTCTCTTTGGACCTGAACCTGACAGTGGACTGTAATGTGAACTGTAGTTGTATCAGAGAGCTGTACAACCCTGTGTGTGGGGCAGACAACATGATGTATTACTCTCCCTGCCATGCAGGCTGCACCTCCATCAACCACACTGATGTCTCCACAGGCAAACAGGTGCAGCTCACACTCTTCTCACGCTATGTCATTCTGAATGGAAGGAAAACTCACATTTGATTTTCTAGGATCTGAAACAGATTAGATGAAAGCAAATAAACAAACAGGGAAAGGCCTGAATATACAGGGAGCACCTCTGTTTGGTGTAAGGCTGTTCTGGTCTGAACTCAAAGATTGGGATAGAGGCAGGTTACAGCTTTTTTTAAATGATTGAAATTGGTACAAATCTAAGCCCGATCCTTTGTTTACATCAATGTCAAAAAGGAAGAGCAGAATTTGTGACTGGACAAAGGGATACAAATTTTGAAAGTTTTTTTTCTAATCAATAATTGGCAGCTTATATGCATATATGAATTTTTTTAGGCCCACTGTCCTAGTGAATTCCAGGTTGTCTTAAATGCATGAGCTTTGGATGGAGATTATTTTCACATAAGTCTTGGTGACCTGTTGCTAGTTAAACCCCCACAATTCTCTTTCCGTGCCAACATGAATTGCCTGTAGACCCACTGACAACTCCTCAGGTCGGTATAGTAATAAACAGCCCATCTGATGGAACAAGCATGTATTAGAGCTAATCTACCATATATTTTCTGACGTAAATATGGAGAATATAGCTTTAAAATGTGCTTTGGAGCCTGTAGAACCACAGGTACCCTATGCTCTGCACATTATATTTCAGACAAGGTTCCAGAACTTCACAACAAGGTCTGTGACCACCTGTGTAACATTAAGGAACAGTTTCTAAGCAGGAATGCATGTTTTTTTTTTTTTCTCAATGCGCTCTAAGCAGATACACTACCATTCAAAGGTTTGGGGTCACCCAGTCAATTTCATGTTTTCCGTAAAAACTCACACTCACACATAGTTGCGCAAGGGTTTTCTACTCATCAATTAGCCTTTCATCACCATTAGCTAACACGATGTAGCATTAGAACACAGGAGTGATGGTTGCTGGAAATGTTCCTCTGTGCTCCTATGTAGATATTCTAATAAAAATCAGCTGTTTTCAGCTAGAATAGTCTTTTACCACATTAAAAATGTCTAGACTGTATTTCTGATTAATTTAATGTTATCTGCATTGAAAAAAAGCTTTTCTTTCAAAATAAGGACATTTGTAAGTGATCCCAAAAGTTTGAATGGTAGTGTGTATTCAGTTGAATTTATTTTAATAAATTTAATGCATTTAAAGTGTGTATTTTCAAGGAAAAGATCATCTAATTGAGACTCGCTGTCAGCAGATATGAAATATTCAAAAGCCTAGACCAAATTGGGGACAAAAAAACATACCCCTGTTTACTCCATATGATGAAACATTCTACTCTACATAAATGAGATGTTATGACCAATCTGACATGTACTTATTGGGTTCTATCACCATCATTTCAGGCTGAGGAGCAGAAAACACTTTCCTCTGTGTCTGAAGACATGTCCTCAACTTGCATTCTGATCAGTTTGATGGCAGTTAAAGTCATAGATTTCATCCTTATCAGCAAACACTGAAAAAAGCATAAATTTGTACCAGAAGTACTCTGTACTTGTACCATCAGCCCCACATGTGACTTTGGCACTGAGTGCAATATTTGGCATGTTAGTGTTATGGAGGAGACAGGAAATGTAAATGTTTCAACAGTTATCAGAAGTCACTGTATTTTCTCTGTTACACAAGAAAATTACTGCTCAGATCAGAAACGAAGTGATGGTAGAGTTAGCTGTGATCCAGAGCTTAATCTAAAATCTTTCAATGATTTTGGGATCATGAGTCAATCACTAAATATTGCAGTATAAGTAAGTACCATATTAAGAAGTCATCTATGCAGTTTAATGCAATGCAATGCGACAGATCTTATACAATTTGTCCATTAAGGAAAATTGTCTGACCTTCTCAGAGGTTTTATATATTTATATTTTATAGATTACTATTTTTATACATACTATACATTTATAATAGAAGTTGTGGTAAGTGGTGGTGTCACATGACTCCATTGTATCGGTGTGCAATTACTAGTATTGTCCTGATAGTGAATGGACATGACAAAATATTAGAAACACCTCTAGAGCTAAGAGCCAATAAATTAAAAAAAAAAATTGGCTGACATGATTTTTACATTTTCTTTATTGTTGTGAATGTCTGGAGCTTGTCATGAGTGTTGGACCTAAAGCACACTGACTCCAAACAAACGCCACATGTGATGAACAGTCAACCTCTGGCGCTGTGCTAAAGAGATCTGGGGCTTAAGCTCATAAGTCCACCACCGCCACTGCCTGTGGATGAAAACCTCTTAACCACAGGACAAACCAATGTTTAAATCAAGTAATTCTACAAACTGTACCAAGCTTTGCAAAGCAGATTTTCAAATATGGCGCCACTTCTGTGTTCTTTGCTCTGTAAGCTGTATGTGTCACCCACTGTCCATGATGGATTTAGACACTGGGCTTTTATTGAGGATTTTTTCTCCTTGGTTTGTTAAGTGAACACAAGTAGAGACTTGACTTTGAGTTGAGGATGTTCTGTGCTCCATTATGTGTGTTGGCAGGTGTACTCTGGATGTAGCTGTGTGGTGGGTAATGTGTCCTGGGGGGAGGAGGGCTTCGCTCTGGCAGGAAAATGTGGCAACTCTTGCGACCTCTTGCCAGTCTTCCTCCCAGTGTTTTTCATCGCCATCACCTTTACGTTCCTCTGTCAGAGCCCAACAGTGACTGCCATACTCCGGTAGGTGGAAAAATTCAACCTGCTGAAACTGATGCTGTTTTGTGTGTATTTGTGTGTGTGTATGTTTTAAATAATTACTCAATATGGGCTCATTTTTTTCACTGTAGTCCTGCACCTCTATGGAAACAACAGAACCATCAATAAGTATGACAACTGAAACGAATTTTTGTGCAGTTAGCAAAGCTATGATGCTATAAATTACACACTATTCATTTTACAAAAATGTGAAAAACCTAGAATTAACATGTTAAACATTTGGTGTTACTGATGCTGGTAATAAATAGTAACTCTACATCCTATAGATATTTTACCACCGAATAGCAATTTCTGGGATCTGGATATTGGGAGGGCTGACAAATATCAAAATATATAAAGTTTACATATAAAGCTTGATCTTGAGTCCAATACCATTAGCATAGCATCAGCGTCTGAACAAACTGATTAAACAAGCTGGCTCTGTGGTTGGAATCGGATTGAACACATTGGAGGATGAGGTGGAGAGACGGGCACTGAGCAAGATGGAGGCCATTCTGACAAACATGGATCATCCACTTCACATCTGCCTCAATCAACAACGAAACATAAGTGGACGGCTCCTATTCCTGCGCTGCAAGACCGAAAGATTTAGGAAATCTTTCTTGCCATCAGCAGTCAGGGTATTCAATTCAAAATTAAACAGATAAGAACCCTGACAACTGACTTTCCCTTTGGGGATGAATAAAGTGATTCTGATTCTGGATATCTCCGTCTTTGACTTTTGTCTTGTGCTTACTAACAAGTGCGAAGTGAAGCGTGACATCAGGGTTGGTAGGTCCGTGTGATACGAGGGGCGGAGGGAGGGGGGATCTGAATATTCGGATCTCAAAATTAATGTTCAGATATCACCAACAGCGACTGAATTTTTGGATATTCGGGTCCAGCCCTAGCTTAAACACAGCCTGCGGTTCAGTCAAAAAATCCCACAATTTTTGTCATGACTTTTGGTAGCAGCTGAGCTAACCTCATGGTTGCACTGAGCAGTACAGACAACTTTGTTTTTATAGAATGTGGTTCCCAGCTGTTGATCTTAAGTGTTTTTGAAGAGAGGCATGTAGAATAAAGCAATTTTGATGAAAATGCTGTGCTCCTGGTATCAAATCCTAACAACTGCTTTTATACATCTGCAACTAATGTCACTTTACCACTGTACATGTATTCTCTGCATCGGGAAATTGTCCTGTGGTATTATCACTTTCACAACTGCAATAACAGCTCACTAAGGATCCCAGCAAAGTGTCTATAGCAGCAAAGTGATGCAGACTGAAAAATGAAGCAGATGCAACTGCTTTGGAGCTTCACTGTGCCTGCATGTCTCATTAACACTGTCCTGTATAGGTGTGTTCCAGACAGCCAGAGATCCTTTGCACTTGGCATTCAGTTGATTGTGATGCGCACACTTGGTAGGCCAACCGTGTTGTTTTTCCAAGTTTACATCAAACCTTTGAGTCACAGCCAAAGCGTCTAATTCTGTCCTGTCTGTGTTGCTGTTTTCCTCGCAGGTACTATTCCTGGACCCATAGCGTTCGGCGCAATGATTGACATCTCCTGCTTGCTGTGGCAGGATAAGTGTGGTGAGCAGGGCTCCTGCTACCTCTACCAGAACTCAGACATGAGCCGGTACATACTAATAACTGCAATCATCTATAAGGTAGCGTACAGGCTAACAGGCCATTTACTCTCAGATTTAATCATCACAATCATATGTTTTGCATAAAATTTTTGCTGCTGAGATCAGAAGTGTGGATAAACAATGAGCCGTGCGTATGAATATTACTTTTGTTTAGCATTATTGACCCTCTGAAAATTAACACAATTTAAAAATACACAATTTATCAGTCAGAAACTACGTAATCAAAAAGCATAATTTGATTTCAAACTTCCTAGCAGTTCTTGAACTACCCATCTGTGTCCCACTGGTAAACATAACCAAATCGGTGCTATATATTGTTTCATCAAAAATCTGTTTATTCCATGTGAGTTACTTGTAAATTTGCTCTAATTCACACTATTTAGATTTTGTCAAAAACAAAAAAAATGTTGTGCTCCACACATCACACAGCACAGCCATGACATTTGCAGTGATTCAGCTGCAAACAACACAAAAAATTCTGAGACTTTTGGCTGAAGTCCCAGTTGAGAGAAGAATGGAAAATAAATTATCATTTGTAGAGTCACCATTTTAGTATTCCAAGTACTTACACCTGTGGGTGCTTGGAAATATGCTGTACATGCTGATTACAGTTTTAGCCCACTAGGAAAACTGACAGGAGCAGAAAAAACCTCAGAAACCATGGAGAATTGCAGCAGTAAGAATGATTTTCTCTGGCTATTGCCATTTTAAGTTTCTTATTATGACATTGCGTGACAAGAGGAATTCTGGACTGCTTGACAAATGACTGGGCTCAATGCCCATTTTTTGTCGTAAAGATGTTAGAAAATGTTTTTAGCTCAGTGTCATTTTCAGTCGTCTGGAATGTACCTTCTCTGTGGCAGTTTCTATAAGTTGAACTGGATTTCACAAAAATTTGAGTGTAACGTTTAAAGACACTCCACAAAATGACAATTTTGCTTAACACAGCAACACCAGGGCTTTAATCACCCCGTAGTGTTACATGGAGATTATAAAAGAATATCTGATTATATGGATACAGAATTGTCTCACAGTCAAATACAATGTGACCCATCCTTTATCAAATGTAATTTCCAGAAAAAAAGTAGTGTTTTCTTTGAACCAATCAGCTTTAAAGATGTTCTCACAGGGCTGTTGCTTTTTATTCAAAATTCAAACATTCAGTCAGACATGGGGAGGAAACAATATCTGAACTATACTGACTTGTTTGAAGTCTGAATTGCAGATTGAAGTCGTTTGTCTTGTGATTCAGAGGAAGCTGTTCGGTTGGGCTTATTGTTGCCCTGTTGAGCTAATATATAAAAATGCAGAACTGAATTTGAGAAGCAGTTCGTAGTATTTTGAATTCACACTGCATGGTGAAATTACAAGTACAACAAGATGAGTCTGTTTGCTGAATGCTACACTAATCACCTCCTGCCTGTAGCTTCAGACTCAACCCACAGCCATGCTTGTTCTCATGAGAATGGGAAACATGTCAAACTATTCTTTAATTACATTTTTTAATTATTTTCTGTGCAGTTAATCATACACGTCTTCCTCACTGCTGTCATCCATGACCATCTATTTCAGGCTTTGGGGGCAATTTTTTTCCTGTTAGCCAGCATCCTGTACAAGCCTCCTCCGGAGTCACCGCAAAACAGCTGTGAGAGCAGCGACCAGGGAAAGATGAGTGAGTTGCCCATCAAAGACCCGCCTGAGGATGGCGTCATCGTCAACCCGCACGCCCGGTCAGCCTCACTAACCAGTGTCTGATTGTGTCTTTGTGTATGTGCCAGAGTGCCTTAATGCACACAACTAATTTTTAAAAGCACATGATGACATGCTGCTGTCCTGGAAGAAAACCCTGCTTTGTCTACATATGTGTGACAATGCCAACCCACAGAGGCTTTTATTTGCTAATCAGTTCAAATTGCTTTGTAGAATGTGAGCCTGATGCCATTTATGTTTCATATTCATTATGTCATGGGGGACAGAAAGCATTTCTGTCATCATACTTTGTAATAGATCTATACATAGATTGCTCTGCTGACCAATTTGGTAACAATAGCTTTGATGCTGATTATTTATAGAGCTTGATTAGCTGCACTTTAAAAAAATGTTTGCAAAGTATGTGTTGATACAAAACAGACATTTAAAGGTGAAATAATTCTGAAAAACAAATCCGTCCAGCACTAGATATTTTTCAGTGCACACAGCATGAAGAGATTTTCACTGAATATGACAGAAAGTGTGTTGCATTCGAACCACAAACTTCAATTTAAACACCTGCGTTTAAGATTGTAAAATGCACCTTATAATGTGTTGTTTTCTGTGGAAGTGCTGCAAAAAATATGTCCAAATTTCGGTGCGTCCAGTTCAGCAATGCTCAACTTTACATGTGAATTTGGACTTTGACCAACAGATCTTTTCCACAGAGGACATGTTGACCTGTCACAGCAGCAAATTCACAGGTTACTCATTAGCAATGTCTCAGTGATGCTAAGTGTAATGGTAAGTCAATTCTGCCACACAGCTAATAAGCTGCTAAAGCTTCCAACATTTTGGATTCTTGAGCTCTGTTTCTTTGGTTCTGATTGAACTTGCTTTTGGTTTAAAGGGATGAAGTGGGATTGCCACTTTTTTGCTGCTTGAAGGTGTTTTGTGACAGAGCTTTTAAGAGGGATATTCTGAAAGTTAGTAAGCTGGGGGCTGCTGAGGGTGACGCACTATTGGCACAACATGCAGTAAAAGAAATCAGCACAGTTATTTGGACCTAAATATCACAGAACTGTAAGTCTACAAATGTGCCAAAGCAGTTTTGCCTAACAACTCTTGTACTTCATTGTTTTATCATTTTCCTTATTTATGCAAATAATTTATTTATAATATTTCAGCTCTCATGTTTGACTTTTGCATTTACCGTGTGATGATAACAGGAATGCTGCCCTTCCTGCCCTTTGTCAAGACGTCCTCCTCTTGTCTGCATTGTTTATGTGATTGTAAAACACAACCTGCTGTGTGTTGCCTGTGTTGTTGTTGTCATGTACTCTGCTCCTGTACGGACTGACCGAAACACCTGATGTTGAGGAGTTCGATTTCCATATGAATGTATATATGCAGTTCTCCTAACAGGTTTTGAAATCAGTCCCCAGGTTTTGTCAAGCCACTATGTAAGCTGATTTTTATTCTTTTCTATTTTAATTTTGGTACTGTATGTTTTTCTAAAAAAAAAAAAAATGGAAGCAGTGGACTTGAAATCAATGATGTTTTTATGAAACAATTCAAAGATGTCAAGTGTTTTCTAATTACAAAAGCTGAACAGCAGATTGTGTCTCAGACTTTTTTTTATGTGCACGTGTGCGTTCATATTGATACTTGCAGGTACTGATGGAATATTGCAGTAACTGTTGCTTTCCTTTGCAAGAGTTACAATCATCAATCCTTGGTTGTGTCAGGATGGTACCTTTCATTGGTGTTTCAAAATTTTAAATAATAAATTGAAGCAACCAGAGTCCTTATCTTAACATTTCAGCCAATAGAATTGTCGCATAAGGTTCCAGTTTCTTGTTTGAAAATATTCACAGAGCACTTGTCAAATATTAGTTAGCTGTAGTGGGAAGCTATTATATGAGACACGCACATTCATTTCCTGGTTGTTTTATTGAAGCATTTTCCAAACAGGCCGACTGAATTCAGAGATTAAAGAGTCTCCATAGTCTCCAGAGCAAAATCCAGCTTTCTGTCTCTGCATATTATACACACAAGTCGGACAAAAGGGGAAGTGTTATCACTCAAACTGCAGTAAAAAGATAATTCTTTAATCGCTAAAATAAGTATCTTGCGGTGTCTCACCTTAATGGCAGGTTCCCGTTGTGACGTTTCTGCTTCTAAAGATGGCATTTCAAGGAACTGTTTTCAAGAACACATCAGATTATTGCAAACCACATTAGGACAAACTGTTCTCTTCTAAAACATACCAGTGTTAAAAGGTTTAGAAAGGTGAAGTTACCAGGTGACGCTGAAATTTATGCTGAGCTCTTGGTGGCTGGTTCTCCTTCACTCTGCACTCCAACTCCTCCCAAACCATCTCAGCTGGGTTTATGATGACGATAATGGAGGTCATGTCATCCATCACTGCCATTCCTGGTCAAACAGCCCATACAGAGTCTGGATGATCTGGAGGTGAGTTGCTTTGTTGCCTTGAATTCTGAATAAATCTCCAACAATGTTAGCCTCTCTTTTCTTGTTTCTCTTCCTCTTCTTCTTGATCTCTCTCAGTAGTGGTTTCCTGATTCCATAAAGTCCAGATTCTCACAGTCTCTTCCCAACAGATGTGTCTGCTGCTTGAACTCTGGGAGGAATTGATGTGGACTCTAATTTGCAATCCTGGTAATTACTGTTCTCTAATGAATGTCTCCTTGGCAGCAACTCTTGGTCTTCCTTGCGTGAGGGGAGATCTTCATGAGAGAGTTGTTCCATCAGTGTCTCCTTGAGGCATTAGAAGTTTGTGTAGACTCAGAAGGAACCATGGCGAGAAGATGAGCCTGGCCTAAAAATATAGATAAGAATGACACCTTTTGCATAGTAACCAAAGTGTTTTTGTGGTGAAACTCAAAGTATCCAGGCTACCAGTGCTTGTTTCTGTGACTCCATGTCAGACAATGAACTGTTTTGAATCTGCTTTACAAACTGGGATATTTTCAGTTATACTGATGCTCAAAGATGGTCATATTAAAAAAACAAATCAATTATATCTCCTGCTCAAAACTCCAGTTGTACCACCTAATATTGCACATTCATGCTATATGTTGTATTTTACGTGATTTTGCTATAAGACATCATTTGTTGCATGTTTGTTTATTTATATTCATGCTGTGGCCGGTAATTCCTGCTGACTGTTATAACTCAGGTCATTCACATTTGTGTTTTCTTCTCAGTGACAATTTCCAACTAGTGATGTGTGACTGAATAACATCCACATTTCCATGGGTGTCTGACAGAGGGGGGCGACCACCAACTGTGCTCAACTCAGCAATTCATTCATTTTGATTCTGCCGCCTTGGTAATGATGGCATTACTAAAACACATAACAACAGCTGGTGGATAGCACAAAGAGTGACACACTGTGATTTAACTTTTCAACTACATGCTTGCATCAGCTTAATGTGCCCTATAACAAATCATGCAGTAGTGTTTATATTACAGTAATGCTTCCACAGCAGCATGTCTGTCCTTTAAAAGGCCTCAGCAGGTCAGCAAACCAATCCACCAGTCTCCTCCTGAGGTAGCTTTGCCATCCATTATGAAATATCTGCATGAGATGCACCTGTAGTTCCCATGAAGTCTCCACTACAAAATGTTATGTTATTTGTACAGTATATTTTCTGCTGTCTTGAATGATATACAGATTTATGTAAAAATGACAATAACTATCTGTAATTACATATTTAGCTCTTCATATAAATACATCTCCAAACTATCAATTTAACCTTTTTCTTTATATATTGAAAAAAAGATTGTTTATTCTTCCAAAATGAGACTTTAATGGAGTGTGATGAAATTTTATTGAAGGTATTTAATCATCATTTGTTTTTGTTTTTTTTAAAAAAAAGCATAGAACACAGGTCCACAGCTGAAATTTTAGGTCTGTCAGTTTGTTGGTGTTTGATTGTGATAATCTTAAAAATAAATATAAAAGAAACTTTTTTCTCAAAAAATGTAGTGAAAATGTATTGAAAAATAAAAGTAACATAAAACTGTTTCTCCACAAAGCATACAATGAAACTGTCTAAATGTATTGTTTGTGCAGTTTATTTAAAGCAGGATAATTTATTTTAATATTATGATTTATATTTGTTATCCATTGCTGTCGGGGTAGTTTGTTGATTTATCTTTACTATTTTTTTTAACAGTCTAAATAACTTCAAACATCTTCCAAAGATGCTGTTATGGGATGGTCGTGTCCTCATGGTTAGGGTGACCATACGTCCTCTTTTGCCCGGACATGTCCTCTTTTGAGAGGCTGTCCGGCCTGCCCGGCCGGCGTTTATAAAGTCCTTCAAATGTCCGGGTTTTTGATCTTGCCTAGCTTGAGCGCGTCACAGAGCAGTGTATTTATCATTCACGTTGAATGGTTCCTTTGGAAACACGCTCTGAGAGGCGGAGTTTGAGCCGAACCCCGGAACGACGTATCATTCACAAATCAGTACAGAGGCACTCCACACTCACTCACTCCTCGCAGGCTGACAGGCAGGTAGGCACACTGCGAGGGAACACTCGAACCGAAAGAAAATGCCGAAACGCAAATGTCATTTCACTGATGAAATGCGAAAAAAGTACCCCTGTTTTCGTCCGGGTCGTGTCAAATGGGAGGCAGAATGTACAGTCTGCAAAGCTGGGACTTATGTCTCTGTAGCTAATAAGAGAAGGAAAAAAGGACTGTTGAGTTGAGGCATTATTTCTATATTTTTTTCATTTGCCATTAGACACATTATTTTGAAGAATGGGCTACCTGAACATTGAAGAATAGGCTACCTCTCTTTTTTCTTTTTGTTTAATAATTTGAGGCATTATTTCTATTTTTACATGATTGATAATTGGGAGGTTATTTTGAAGAATGGTACTCTACTTCACTTTTCCTAACTAAGGTGTAAGTGTCAGACTTAAGAGAGATGATTATTTCTTATTTTGTTAAACATCTGAATAGGTGTTCCTACACAACTTGAGTCAATAACTATTAAAGACTAGAGCATGCCATATTTGTATGTGACTGATTATATTGTTTAGGAGAATTGCTTTAAATTAATAAATATATTATTTATAAAGCAATTGTTTATGAGTGTTTTGGGCTATTTTTCTGTATATCCAGGTAAAGTGTTCTTTTCTGGGGAATTCAGAATATCTGTTTAACTGAGTTTGAAGCACAGAAAGCCCCCTGACCCACAGAAAACCCCTAAAAATGGGGGGGTGGGGGGACTGAAATTTTTTCGCGTGAGCTGGAAGTGTGTCCTCTTTTCAGAGAAACAGAATATGGTCACCCTACTCATGGTGATCACAGAAGTCAGTTTCCAGGTCACAGGTCTGAGTACAGAGCACAGGAAGTATGATGAGCTGAGTGGAAAGGCCCACAGACGGATGTGTTGGCCTGCTTTAGAAGGTCAGAGCGACAGTAAAGCATCCTGAACCCCACAGTGTGGAAACTGGGGACCCACTTTGATCCACACTACCAAGTTTCCAATTTTTTCTTTCTCATAATGTAACAAAGCAAACACTTATTGCTGGTTATTGTCAGCTGTTATCCTTTGTTTTCTAAATAGAGACAGAGAAAACAGTCAAATCTCATGCAGACACTCTGAGGTCCTGCTACATATGTTGGTTTTGATCTTTCTAGTCACTTCTCTTCATATTGTCCATTTAGCAGATATAAAGAGGATATCACCATGGAGACCAGGGCTATGCAGGTTTATGTATAGTTTCAGCTTTCTGGGGGCTAAGAGGTTGTATGGGTCAGTGCAACTGAGGATGTTTGAAGTTATTTATTTTTATTACTGCTGTATTTGCAATAAAGCAAAAGATCATCAATTTGTGTTTGCTATTTTTGACAGTATATGGTTAATCAGAGCTAATGTGTTCCACATTGATAGTCCAGTGGCTGCTGAAATATTGTGGCTTAGCACCACGCAGTGGGGAGGATGAGGCAATGAAAACAACAGGACTGAATGATGCCTAAAAAAAGGTACCAATTTGTATCAAAGACAACCTCCAAAACACTGTGTGCCTACAAAGTTTTATCCATTTTAAGGTCTCAAGAACTTAAAATGCACTGAATGACTTTTTAGATAACTTGTCAGAGCTTTGAATCATGTGATGTCATGTTATTTTACCTGCTACGACAAAAATTGTTTTTGATTGTCCGTCTCTATGTGTTGCCCTGTGATAGACTGGTGACCTGACCAGGGTGTCCCCTGCCTTTACCCTGAGTTGGTTGGGATAGACTCCAGCAGCCCCGTGGTAGGGGGATTAAGTGGCGTATAGATAATGAATGGATGGATCTGTGGTTTCCAAGGATGAGTGAAGGGAGGTAAACATTGTACCAAAAAGTTGTAAGAAAAAATGAAAGCTGCAACCGACCTCTCGCTTTTAGAAAGTATTTTTCAGGATTTATTTTTTTTTGTCTCTTTAACCCAGTAGGAAGGCTGTATATGACCTTTTCATCTTGGACTGTTAACATTCAAATTATGATGGACTTGTTTCCTTGTTTATGTGAATTACAGCATCATTAGGTGCAGCAGCTGCCTGTTTTGTAAAACTAGTAAGCTCAACGACAGTATCCTGAGGGCAATTAAGTGACAAATATTGTGCAAGAACAGCACTAGATACAACCTTGTCAATTTCCACTTCGTAGAATGTTTACTGACAATTATCACACCTAAAATAAGAAATAATATTCTGTACTTTTAGCAACTAGTTCTCAGCTGTATACCAGAAACATCATAGGGCTCTGTATGATAATCAGTTTTAATCAATATGAGTACTACCCAATACACAGTGAACAACAACAATCTGTGCCTTTGATCTATGGTAAAACAATCTGAAATGTTCTGTGCAGGAATGTAAATTTTAAAATACAATAAAATACAGTAAGTAGCACTCGGTACATTTAATAGTAAACCTGAGAACAATAATAAACAGTAGCAATGTTTCATATTCTTAAGTCATTTATTCGTGCACAGCTCAGCAAACATCATAGTGTTCTGCATAGAAATGACAAAAAGCTGCTCTCAATAATCTTTCACAGTGAGCAGATGTTCTTGTGTTGCAGGTCCATGGTCCAGATGTGGCCATCGAACAGGCCGGTGGGGTCTGGCACCATGTACTTCCGAGAGCACCTCCTCTTTTTGCATTCTTCATATGGGATGGAAATAAAGTAATGTTGGTTTAGCACGTCCATCAAAGGCCTGTAGGTGTGAAGCAGGAAGCCCTCCACAATGAGGATGTGAGTCTCCTCCTCCTCCTTGTGGTTGGACTTCGGGATGATCTCTGTGTCCAGGGTGTTGTTAACGCCATGAGACTTCTCAAACTTGCCCGGGTTCTCCAGCCATGCATAGATCTGACTCATCATGGCGTCCATGTCCAGAGCAGTGATGACATCGTACTGCTTAAAGCCATCTTCACCAATTTCAGTCTAATCTTGGGGCTTGAAGAAGTCATCCTGATGGACCACACAGCAGTTGGGCAGGTTCTTGATCAGGTAGTTTTACAGGAACTAGAAGGAAGAGCAGGTCTTTAACCAGCATCCCTAAAATCCATGGAGTCGGCTCCAGAGAAATGAAGGGAGGTCAACTTTTATCAACCTCCATCCAGATGTTCAACTTGATATCTTTACGTTGAGATTTTTAACACCACAAAACTTTAGTATCACACTTTATTATCATTTATTAGGAATTTGAAGGAATCCACCAGCAGATTTAGTTTTTGTTGAGAAACTTTATTCTTGTCGTTGTGGGACTGCAGTATTTAAAACTGTTCCTTCTACTGGACCTCATGTTTATTAGTTTTAGTGGAGAAAGTTATTTTAGTTGCCGATTAGTCTCTAATAAACCAAATAATAAATTGGATTAGTCAAGAGGTTTAAATTTCTTACTTTTTTCATATTTTAAATACGACAAAAAAATATAAAAATAAAGCGTCTTGAGACAGTTTGACCTGTAATTGGCGTTATATAAATAAAATTGATATTTTAATTGATTAATATTAATTTATATATGCATATATATATATATATATATATATATATATATATATATATATATATACATATATATATATACCGGGCTTTGCAAAAGTTCTGTTACACACGGTTTCATGATCTTTAGAGACGTTTACATGTCGGAGTGAAAAATTCCATTAAATAAACTGAAAGTTCTACCTTATAGGCAGGTGTTCTTAATACAATTTTTTTTCTCCAGTGAAGTTGTATCAAGATGGAAGTAAAAAGAGTTGAGATATCTGCTCTCCTTTGTGCTGAACATCAGCCGGATGACCGTCCACAGAGTTGCGGAGAGGCTAAAGAATGGTGAAGATCTTTCAGGTCTTCACCATTCTTGAAAGATCACTGAAAGATCTTCACCATTCTTGAGCCTCTCCGCGACTCTGTGGACGGTCATCCGGCTGATGTTCAGCTGCTTGGCTCTGTCAGACTTGTGACCAGCATGAAGGAGAGCAGATATCTCAACTCTTTTGACTTCCATCTTGATACAACTTCACCGGAGAAAAAAATTGTATTAAGGACACCTGCCTATAAGGTAGAACTTTCAGTTTATTTAATGGAATTTTTCACTCCGACATGTAAACGTCTCTAAAGATCATGAAACCCTGTAACAGAACTGTTGCAAAGCCCGGGATATATATATATATATATATATATATATAGGTGAAGTGAGTCATTCTAACCCACCCTAACCCTAACCCTGCACTTTTAAGCAATTTATTGTAATAGTTAAGACATAAGTCAATACATATTATTACAGTTTGGGATATCAGGGTCATTATGATGTAAAGCAAGTAAAAAATACTCCAAAAAAATGGCACTACAGCATGTAAAAATGTAAAAATATGTCCTGGCGGACTTGTACAATGGTGGGTCTTAAAGGGTTAAGGATCCCTCTCATTTCTCAGCAAGATTACACACACACACACACACACGGCTGGTTCACATATCCCCGTGGGAACTTACCATTGACTCCGATTCATATCTAACCCCTAACCCTAACCCAGACCAAAACAATGCCTAACCCTACAACATGGCCAAGAAAACACTGTTTAAACTTGTGGGGACCAAAATGAGGTCCCCACAAGTGACATTGTTTTCAGTTTTCCTACAGTTGTGGGGACATTTGGTCCCCCACAAGTATAGCCAGCACCTGAGCACGCACACACACACACACACACACACACACACACACACACACACACACACACACACACACACACACACACACACACACACACACACACACACACACACAAAAAAAGTCTGAGACGTAATCTGCTGTTCAGCTTTTGTAATTAGAAAACACTTGACTTGTTTCATAAAAAGATCATTGATTTCAAGTCCACTGCTTCCATTTTGTTTTTTAGAAAAACATACAGTACCAAAATTAAAATAGAAAAGAATAAAAATCAGCTTACATAGTGGCTTGACAAAACCTGTTAGGAGAACTGCATATATACATTCATATGGAAATCGAACTCCTCAACATCAGGTGTTTCGGTCAGTCCGTACAGGAGCAGAGTACATGACAACAACAACACAGGCAACACACAGCAGGTTGTGTTTTACAATCACATAAACAATGCAGACAAGAGGAGGACGTCTTGACAAAGGGCAGGAAGGGCAGCATTCCTGTTATCATCACACGGTAAATGCAAAAGTCAAACATGAGAGCTGAAATATTATAAATAAATTATTTGCATAAATAAGGAAAATGATAAAACAATGAAGTACAAGAGTTGTTAGGCAAAACTGCTTTGGCACATTTGTAGACTTACAGTTCTGTGATATTTAGGTCCAAATAACTGTGCTGATTTCTTTTACTGCATGTCGTGCCAATAGTGCGTCACCCTCAGCAGCCCCAGCTTACAAACTACTTTCAGAATATCCCTCTTAAAAGCTCTGTCACAAAACACCTTCAAGCAGCAAAAAAGTGGCAATCCCACTTCATCCCTTTAAACCAGTGGCGGTTTTTCATGGAGGCCAAAGGAAGCCTGGCTTCCCCCAAAAATATGCAAGAAAGAAAAAATATAAATAATCTTCACCACTATGTATTTTATGTTTTATATTTTTGTCATTTCTTGATGTCAAAACACTACATCAGGCATTTCTGCTTTGCGAGGAGCAAAACAGCGCCCCTCTTGTCAAGCTCTTTTTGTGCATTACACTACGTCTCTCATGCCCTCTGCACTGTCTGTCTGTACAGAGGCCAGCTTCGCCTTGCCTCCCTTAGAGAAAAAAACAGCCCGTATTAGCCAATCAGATCGAAGCAAGGCTCATCGCTTAAAGCTCATGTCCGGAGTTTCCGTTTGTTTTCAATTTATGTATCATTTTTTAACAAAGCTTAAATGTGTTAGTCTAGTTCGATACTATAATATAAAGTTAGTATGACGCGATATGCAAATTTATTCATGAGCTCCGCCTTCTTCTCATAGACCCCCAAGTTATTCCAAAAAGCGCCGGTCGGCAGCTAGCCAATCAAGTTCGAGCTTCAGCTTTGTCATGCTGTCAATCAACGGTTACGCGCACAGCAAGCACGCCCATGCAGAGGTGGGCGAGCTACGCACTACGCAACCGCGCGCACATTTGTTTTGCTTGTGGAGGAGAGAGCATCAGGGATCAGCAACTTCAACATGTCCTCTGTGGAAAAGATCTGTTGGTCAAAGTCCAAATTCACATGTAAAGTTGAGCATTGCTGAACTGGACGCACCGAAATTTGGACATATTTTTTGCAGCACTTCCACAGAAAACAACACATTATAAGGTGCATTTTACAATCTTAAATGCAGGTGTTCAAATTGAAGTTTGTGGTTCGAATGCAACACACTTTCTGTCATATTCAGTGAATATCTCTTCATGCTGTGTGCACTGAAAAATATTTAGTGCTGGACGGATTTGTTTTTCAGAATTACTTCACCTTTAAATCTCTGTTTTGTATCAACACATACTTTGCAAACATTTTTTTAAAGTGCAGCTAATCAAGCTCTATAAATAATCAGCATCAAAGCTATTGTTACCAAATTGGTCAGCAGAGCAATCTATGTATAGATCTATTTCATGTAGATCACAGAAGTAATGTGGTGTTCTCCGTCCCTGCATTACTGCTTTTAAATTCAATCTCTTATATACATGTGCTTTTCTAACTGAAAATATATTTGTGCTGCTGTGCTGCGATCAATAGTTTAAGCTCATGTTATCTTCACTCATTTCACTTTTGCTTCACAAAGTATTCAGAACATTCGCAGTAGTGCTCCAAACTGTAGACCACTGCATGTAGTTTGCTTTAAAATTGCTTAAGTTAGAATGGAGTCTATCTGTGGCAAACCGAATTCCTTGGACAGTGGACTGTCAGAGAGAGAGAGAGATTCCTGTATCCATAGTCCCACAATTCAGACAGAATATAAGGACCGAGCCATGAAGTCCAAGAAATTCTCCATAGACCTTTGTTATAAAGCCTAAGAGGTCCAATGTGGAGATGGAGAACCTGCTCAAAGGATGACCATCTTAGCGGCACCTTCTAACTTCAGTCCTTTTAGGTAGAGCAGCTAAACAGAAGGTGTTCAGAGTAATGGAATGTTTTCACAGGATCCATAATTTCTATGCTTATTGTCTATGTAAGTGGTCATGCAATGCATTTTGGATGTGCCAAGATGCATTTGGAGAGATGGGGAATCTCATTTACTTCTAAATCAGGAGTGTTCATCTGCCACTCTATGCCTCTGCAAACTGTCGAAAAACTTTTGAACAAACTGCGGTCAAAAGTAAAAGACAGATTTATTGACTGACCAGCTGATTTTTTGCTTCATGCTTTCAGAAACAATTTATTTGGTGAACTGTTTTTGGAATATAATAGAGAATTTTCAAAAGAGTTTGAAATCTAGGAACATAAAGTCCCCAAGTGAAATATCCGTGCAGTCAGGTGCATCCAATGTTTGCACAGTTGTGAAGCATCTAATGTTGGAAAGCAGTGCTACCCCTAATGTTTAGATACATCCCACTGAATGTGTGCTATAAAAGGGGCAACCAGTCAGGACTGAGGGAAGAATGGACGCAGACAAACACAAATACCTCAGACTGAGGCAGCAGTTCATGGTTCAGGATTACAGCAAACCAAAGCAAACAGCCAAGACAGCTCAGGGGTGGCTTCAAGGCAAGGTGTCTGAAGTTTATGACAGTCGCTTTCCTTCCAATCTTACGACAATAAAAATCTTTTAGGATAAACTGTCCAAACCCAGGTATCTTTGTGGAAATTTACCCAAGAAGGTGGGTAAGCTTTAGACTTTATTTAAATTGTCAGTTCAGATTATTGGGTGTAAAGTGAAGGGCAAAAACAGCAATTGTATCCATTTAACACTAAAGTGCACAACATGTATAGGGGTCTGAATACCTTCTGAAGCAACTGTAAGTGTCTTTCAGTGCTCTTTATTGGACGTATGATATGAAAATGATTTGTCTTTATTATTACTGACTTACAGTTCTTGTAGAGCGTTTTCAACCATGGCTTTGTTTATGGCAGATAATAAAGCAGTGAATCTATTTGGCGATGAAGAGGAAAGAACAGAAGAAGAGCACGGTGGGTATAAATGCTCCCCCCCCCCCATCATAAATGCTTTTGAAGAGAACATCTGACACTAATATGAAAATATGAAACACAAATGCAATTAGGCTCACATTGTACAAAGTAATTTGAACTGATTAGTTTTGAGATATCTGTAGAAATGCTTCTTGGTAGATAAAAACCTCTGCGGCTTGGCACTGTGCACCGAACACTCACACACATGCGGATTAAGCAAGGTTTTCTTCCAGGACAGCAGCATGTCATCATGTGCTTTTAAAAATTTGTTGTGTGCATGAAGGCATTCTGGCACATACACAAAGACACAATCAGACAGCCTCACTGGTTAGCGGGTGCCGGACATCATAGCCGGGCGTGAAGGTTGACGATGACGCCATCCTCGGGCAGGTCTTTGATGGGCAGGTCGCTCAAGTTTCCCATCCCGTGGTCAGTGCTCTCACAGCTGCTTTGCGGTGACTCCGGAGGAGGCTGGTACAAGATGTTGGCTAATAGGTAAAAGACTGTCCCCAAAGCCTGAAAGAGATCGTCACGGATGACAGCAGGGAGGAAAATATGTCTCTTACACGAGATTCTTCTCCGGTAAGAATCTCATGTAAGATGCTTACATGAGAAAATCAATTTCATACTTCTACAAACTGCTTCTCAAATCCTTTGGTGTCACCTGCTATGGTTCTCCATTTTTATATACTAGCTCAACAGGGCAGGGCAGGTAAACCCTAACGTTACCCTCATAAAATGTCATAATAAGGAGCTTGGAATGCTAACAGCCAGAGAAAATCATTCTGATTGCTTCAGTTTTATGTGGTTTCTGGGGTTTTTTTCTGCTTCTCGTGAGTTTTCTTAGCGGGTTATAACTGTAATCAGCATGTACAGCATCTTTCCAAGCACCCACAGGTGCAACCAATACTAAAATGGTGACTCTACAAACTATAATTTAAATCTATTCTTGTCTCAGCTGGGACTTCAGCCAAAAGTCTCAGATTTTTTTTCTGTGTTGTTCATAGCTGAGTCACTAAAAATGTCATGGTTGTGCTGTGTGTGTGTGTGTGTGATGTGTGGAGCACAACATTTTTTGTTTTTGACAAAATCTAAATAGTGTAAATTAGAGCAAATATACAAGTAACTCACTTGGAATAAGCACATTTTAAAAAAAAAAAAACAACAACATAATTTTAGCACAGATTTGGTTATGTTTACCAATGGAACACAGATGAGAAGTTCAAAAACTGGTAAAAAGTTGGAAAACAAATTCTTCTTTTTGTTTACACAGTTGCTGGCTGAAAAAATGTGTATTTTATAATTTTGTTAAGTTTCAGAGGATCAATAAAGCTAAACAAAAGTAATATTAATACAAAAAAATAAGATTGTGATGATTAAATCTGAGAGTAAATGGCCTGTTAGCCTGTACGCTACCTTATAGATGATTCCAGCTGCTAGAATGTACTGGCTCATGGTTGAGTTCTGGTAGAGGTAGCAGGAGCCCTGCTCACCACACTGATCCTGCCACAGCAAACAGGAGATGTCAATCATCGAGCCGAACGCTATGGGTCCAGGAATAGCACCTGTGAGGAAAACAGCAACACAGACAGGAGAGAATAAGACGCTTTGGTTGTGCTTCAAAGGTTACAGTTAAACTTGGAAAAACAACACGGTTGGCCTACCAAGTGTGCGCACCACGACCCACTGAATGCCAAGTGCAAAGGATCTCTGGCTGTCTGGAACACACCTATACAGGACAGTGTTAGTGAGACATGTAGGCGTAATGAAGCTTTAGATTTTAGACTATAATGAAAAGAATAGCCCATAATGAGTAATTACTAAACACAAACACACCAACCCGGTCTCACGGGGATTCGTGAAACTGTCACGTAAGTTTTAGTTTCGGTTTCGTGCGCACCAACACGATTTCGTCATGTTTTTCGTGCCGCTCACCACGAAATGTTTTTCGCTGTGGTAATCACAGCTGAAAGTGGTTTATACCGGCGGATTCATGACGATCTAAGCTGTCCATCGGCGTATACTGCTTGTGTGATCGCGTTTGCGGCCGCCGGCCGCCGGACATTCTTGAAATTCCTATGCAAATTGGTAAGTGTACCACTGGCTTATGGTTAGGTTATGGTTAGGTTATGGTTAGGGTTATGGTTAGGGTTATGTTTAGGGACGATGTCATGCAAAATATAGCGTTGGATTCGCCACGGTTTTACATTAAAAATATAATATACACATTCTTTTGAAATACGTTCTGAGTGGCACGAAAAGTCCGCCGTTTAAAATACATTGGTGCGCATTTCGTGGTGAGCGGCACGAAAAACATGATGAAATCGTGTTGGTGCGCACGAAACCGAAACTAAAACTTACGTGACAGTTTCACGAATCCTCGTGAGATCGGGCTGAACACACACACAAAATTGCGTGAGGTTCAGAATTTCAAAGGGTTTTAGTTTTTCACCTACCGGAGTGTGGCAGTGAGTGCTGGGATACTAGAGAGGAAAGTGAAGCAGATGGAGATGAAAAACACTGCGAGGAAGACCGGCAAGTGGTAGCAGGAGTTGCCACATTTTCCTGCAAGAGCGAAGCCCTCCTCCCCCCAGGACACATTACCCACCACACAGCTACATCCAGAGTACACCTGCAAACACACATAATGGAGCACAGAACATCCTCAACTCAAAGTCAAGTCTCTACTTGTGTTCACTTAACAAACCAAGGAGAAAAAATCCTCAATAAAAGCCCAGTGTCTAAATCCATCATGGACAGTGGGTGACACATACAGCTTACAGAGCAAAGAACACAGAAGTGGTGCCATATTTGAAAATCTGCTTTGCAAAGCTTGGTACAGTTTGTAGAATTACTTGATTTAAACATTGGTTTGTCCTGTGGTTAAGAGGTTTTCATCCACAGGCAGTGGCGGTGGTGGACTTATGAGCTTAAGCCCCAGATCTCTTTAGCACAGCACCAGAGGTTGACTGTTCATCACATGTGGCGTTTGTTTGGAGTCAGTGTGCTTTAGGTCCAATGCTCATGACAAGCTCCAGACATTCACAACAATAAAGAAAATGTAAAAATCATGTCAGCCGATTTTATTTTTTTAATTTATTGGCTCTTAGCTCTAGAGGTGTTTCTAATATTTTGTCATGTCCATTCACTATCAGGACAATACTAGTAATTGCACACCAATACAATGGAGTCATGTGACACCACCACTTACCACAACTTCTATTATAAATGTATAGTATGTATAAAAATAGTAATCTATAAAATATAAATATATAAAACCTCTGAGAAGGTCAGCAAATGTTCCTTAATGGACAAATTGTGTAAGATCTGTCATATTGCATTGCATTGAAAGGCTTAGACCAAATTGGGGGCAAAAAACATACCCCTATTTCCTCCATATACTGAAACATTCTACTCTACATAAATGAGATGTTATGACTGTTATGACATGTAATTATTGGGTTCTGTCACCATCATTTAAGGCTGAGGAGCAGAAAACACTTTCCTGTGTGTCTGAAGACATGTCCTCAACTTGCATTCTGATCAGTTTGATGGCAGTTAAAGTCATTTATTTCATCCTTATCAGCAAACACTGAAAAAAGCATAAATTTGTACCAGAAGTACTCTGAACTTGTACCATCAGCCCCACATGTGACTTTGGCACTGAGTGCAATATTTGGCATGTTAGTGTTATGGAGGAGACAGGAAATGTAAATATTTCAACAGTTATCAGAACTCACTGTATTTTCTCTGTTACACAAGAAAATTACTGCTCAGATCAGAAACGAAGTGATGGTAGAGTTAGCTGTGATCCAGAGCTTAATCTAAAATCTTTCAATGATTTTGGGATCATGAGTCAATCACTAAATATTGCAATATAAGTAAGTACCATATTAAGAAGTCATCTATGCAGCTTAATATCTAATATCTGGTGACAGTGAGTCCTTATAAGATCCCCTTTTCCTTGAAAATACACATTTTAAGAACGTTAAATTTAATTAAATAACTTCAACTCAATATATCTAGCCAGAAACTAAGTTAAAAAAATTGCATTCCTGTTTTGAAGCTGTTCCTTAATGGTACACAGGTGACGTAAAAAGTGCTCTATCCTGATTGTTGAGTTCAGGCCTGAACAGCCCTACACCAAACATTATTAGCGTAGAGGTGCTCCCTGTATATTCAGGCCTTTCCCTGTTTGTTTATTTGCTTTCATCTAATCTGTTTCAGATCCTAGAAAATCAAATGTGAGTTTTCCTTCCATTCAGAATGACATAGCGTGCTTAAGAAGAGTGTGAGCTGCACCTGTTTGCCTGTGGAGACATCAGTGTGGTTGATGGAGGTGCAGCCTGCATGGCAGGGAGAGTAATACATCATGTCGTCTGCCCCACACACAGGGTTGTACAGCTCTCTGATACAACTACAGTCAGCATTACAGTCCACTGTCAGGTTCAGGTCCAAAGAGAAGCTGCAGATAAGAGGGGGAACAAGAGTCAGCAATCAGAAGAACAGAGAGAGGCAGAGACAAACAGAACACAGGAGATGAGGGAAAACAGATGGCAAAGAAGGAACCAGTCATGTCATTTTTTCTTGTCTTTACTGTACATCATGAAGGAAACAATCTAAAGGACGCTGCTAGGAAGTACATGAAAAGGCTGTGGAAATAAGAATTAAAAATATTCATTGGAAACATTTTTTTCTCAACCAATTAGATCTTGTTTTCTTGACAAACAAGGTTCAATGTTGTAAACAATGTGCAATGGAAAAATACATATGTACTGTTAATGCAACGTCATATGTAAAGACCAGATATGCACACATTTTAAACTCCTGAATGCTAAATTGCAATGTTAAAAATAAAATAAAATAAAAATATCACATTTAGGAACTCAATTCAACTGAAGTCCCACTGAAAATTCGGTGACAAGACAGTACTAGAAAAAACAGCTCAGAACAGAAGGCCCAAAGGTCCAAAGACAAGAGATGTAGACTTAGGAATACTGACAACACTACAATGTGTTTGCAAAAATGGTACAACTTAAAAGGCTTTGACAGGATTCAAATGAAGTGCTGGAATGATTTTTCCCTCATTGTCCTTTCTGTGGGCTGCACAGTGACATAGTGGTTAGCACTTTCGCCTTGCAGCAAGAAGATCCCCGGTTCAAATCCCGGGATGGGTCTGGCATCTTTCTGCATGGAGTTTGCATGTTCTCCCTGTGCATGCGTGGGTTTTATCCGGGCACTCCGGCTTCCTCCCACAGTCCAAAAATATGCTGAGGTTAATTGGTTACTCTAAATTGCCCGTAGGTGCGAATGTGAGTGTGATTGTTTGTCTGTATATGTAGCCCTGAGACAGACTGGTGACCTGTCCAGGGTGTCCCCTGCCTTCATCTGAGTCAGCTGGGATAGGCTCCAGCACCCCCCGCGACCCTAGTGAGGATAAAGCGGTGTATAGAGAATGAATGGATGGATGTCCTTTCTGTCTTCCCTGTCCACCAACCTCCTCTAGATGCTGACAAGCATTCAGCAACAGAAGCTGCTTGGACTAGTTCAGAGGGTTAAATATGCAAATAAGTGTGGCTTATGGTCAACCCAGCAGCAACTTTTGGGGCTGATAAGTAAAGTCAACACAGACATTCCAAAAACAGATCCTGAGAAATCCACTTGAAGCATCCAGACTTCAAAAGTGAGTCAGTGGTGTCAACATGTAAATAATTAGACATGAGCTGAAAATTTCTACACATTCATAGAGTGGTGGTTTACAGAAAACAATGCTTCACTGAGCAAACCTGAGAATAATCCTGACCAAACTTTACAGACGAGAACAATATCATCTTCTAGACTCCCTGAATACAGTCAAAGACTGACAGGTGCTGACATTATCATCACCCACCTGTTTCCAGACTGCAGCTTGCTGGGTTTGTCATACAAGTGTTTGTACTGTTCCAGCTGCTGTTTCCCCATCAGACCAGACTGATAAGGTGCCGTGACACCAGCCATGGACAGGTTGGGGCAATGGATGAGAAAGATGAAGATGGCAGCCAAACCGACCATTGCGCATACCATGCAGAAACGGATGATACCTCGACAGCGCAGCTTAAACCTCTTCACTATGTAGCCACCCAACAAGGTACCCCCGCCTCCTGCTGGCACCACTATGTATCCTGGAAGGCAGGAACAAAGGCATAAAGACTCATAAAGTCAGGCTGCAATTCACCTGCAAAGAAAATACACTTGAAAGCAAATGGCATTCACATGGCTACATTTTGATGGTGTTTGCTGTGAATGTTAATGATCTCCAAAGGAAGAATGTTATTGGTGACACCTGACCATTCCTCAAACACCGTTATCTTGACAAAATCTTAACTGGTAAACAACATGCAGGGACCCTTTCTACAGAGCAGCAAGAGCTCCAGTCAGAAAGGTGCAATCTTTGGTCATTTTTCTTCCCTCTGTAGTCATACTGCATGTCCTTATGTTGCTTTGCTTTTCCATTTTAATTATTTTATATCATCTGGGGAACTTTGCTTTGTTCTTGGTAAGTTTTGTGTCTCTTTAGATATCAGACATCCCTTTGTCACTCCTTTAGTCAATCTTCATCTGCCTGTGTGGGTTGTGCATCTCCTTTTGGCCAGTCTGCATCTAATCTTGGTATTTAGTAGCTCTTTCTGGAAAACTTAGAACATGAAGACCAGGCTACAGTCATGTTTTCTACTAAGCCCATAGATTCGTAATCCGTGGGTCAAAGTGGACAAGAAGTTAGGTGAAGAAGAGTGGAAACATAGAAATTAAATGTCTCCAACACTGTAATATTACAAATGCAACATTACACGGAGCTGTGATGGCTTTGCTTGGGCTTGCTCTGGACTTTGGTTTTTTGACTTTTCTTCTTCATTTGCTACTTACCGAACAATGTGGCGGCCTCTGATGCACTGAGACTGAACTGTGACTCCAAGAACTTTGGCCCAAAGGTGGACATTCCTCCAATGAGGGTGGCCTCTGTAGCCCCAGCCAAGCAAAGGAACAGGAATGTGGGATTCTTTAAAAGAAGCAGCACAGATCTGGAAAGGGACAGAGAGAGTGTGAGGGTGCAGCAGAGTGTGAAGAAACTGTAACTGAATAAACTTTAGCTTCCCTCTTCATTATAGCGGGCTACTGGAAATGTTGCTAATACCATGCTGATGAACACTGCACTAAATCTAAAGATATATCATGTTACATAATGTGCCATGTAATCCTCTGTAATCCCCACAGAAACAGATGGCATCACAGAGTGGCTTATAGTGGCTCATAGTAAACACAGTTGTAAACTGACATCAGGAATGTCTGTCACTCATTTGTAATGCTCATAACAAGCCTGTCTAATGGTGCGTGTCCACAGGGGTGTTTTGGATGTGAGTGGTTGCCAACATTAAATGCTTGACGGACATGTGACTAGGTAGCTTCATGACAGATGATTGCAGACTACAGCCTCCTGCAACTGTTCCAGCACTGAGTAGACTTGTTTGGATGAACAATTTCCCTTGTGTTCTGTCTGCTCCCACATTTCAAAACTGAACAAACCTGTCAGCTCATTTGGAAAAGTTCTCTTGTATTTTAACAATAGTTCACTTAAATGTGTTTCTGAAAACATTTGAGGCGAGCAGCTCAAATGCAGCTGCAGAATGTACCTTGATTTAAGGCAGGCAAGTTCGCTTTTGAAGCTGTTCAGGAGTTTTCAAAAGCGAATGGGACTGAAAGTGAACTGTGGAAATGACAGATCCTTTGGGTTTGAGTAAACAAATTGGTACAAAGTTTTCTGAAATGTGTTAACTTTTTTTTTTTTGTCTAGGTTGGGACATCATTGAGGTGACTGTTTTCAACGTTTGAAATTAAGTATGGCCTACCCTAGGGGTCAGTCATATCTTATTCCCTTTGTAACTGCGACACCTTGGTAGGATTATTCATAGACATTTTGTTACCTTCCATTTTTCTGTCAGTGACAATCATTGTACATAAGATCCACAGACCCCAGCATCTTCAGGCCACAACAATAGTGTGCAGAAGATAAAATGCAGAACATTTTCAGCAGTTAAATGAAGAAAAAACTGAATTCCTTGTTAATGATCATCAGCACTCTGCTCACAAATCAGTGTCATCTCTTCTGTATTGCAATAATTATATTAAACCACGTAATTCAGTCTTCTTTGTTCTGTTTTGGCAGGTGATCAATGTGTAAGAGCATGCGAGTCCATCTGTTTGACACTGCTGGCCCTCCCTGTACTTATAAATCTAGAATGACCCTCCGCACTGCACTGGAAAAGCAAAACTGCAGTCCAGCATTCAGCTTTAAGAATTTCAAAGCAACATCTCATGTTCCGTATCTAATTAATGTGCACTCAGTTCATCTCTACACTGTATCCAAATCTGCTCTTCTTCTTCCTGTGGAAGTAAATGCACTACCTGGGCATGTCCTTGACTGATTTGCCAAACTGAGGGTCTGAGGCTGTTGTGTGACTTCCATCCTTAAGCTGGTGGGCCTCAGACACCCGCACGGAGGCGTATTCCTGAGATCCTGCAAGAAGAAACATATGAAGACTCTTCCTATATATGTTGGCAGTGGATCCATGAGTGTGTGTTTGTGCAGTGGACAGCAGTGGTACCTGGTAGCTGTCGTGGGTAGCCCAGGATGGGGAACGATGTCAGCAGAACTGCTGCTCCTCCTGCTAGGAAGCCGATCCACCAAGCCCCAATCCAGTGAGGGTTCGCTGGAGTCATTTCTGTCCTGTGACAGCATAGACACATTCTGAACCACTGCATCTTTATAGATGATGACTTCTACATACTGCAGTCAAAAAGCTTCTTTTCTAGTGAGTTCTATTGTAGTCAGCTCTATTCCTAGATTGTAGTCCATTCTATTCTAAAAAGTTCCATTCTTATACAATTGTCCGTTGCATTCTCATCAGATTAGTCAAGAAAATTATCGTCTTATACTCAAGTTCATTTTATTCTAATAAGTTCTGTTTTATACTATAGTCTGTTCTATTCTTGTCAGTCATGCTCTACAAAGTTCTATCCTTATAATCTAGTCCATTTTTTTTTGTTGTGTTTTGGGACATTATGCCATTGAAAGCAGACTCACGTCAGGTGGATCTCGGTGAAGGTGTTGAGGAAGTATCCTCCCAGCAGGTAGCCTGCTGCTGGACCCAAAACGGCCGCTGTATAGAAGACTCCTGTGGAGCGACAGAGACAACAGACTCAGAAGACGGGTGTGTCAGTCCTGCAGCATCTACTTCCTGCTTCCTACTTATAACTTCCTCTCCTACAGGTTAAAAGGGCTATTGTTCTTTTAATGGGATCTGTAACTAGAAAGTTCTGTTTCATGAAAAAAAGTAAATAGAATAGAACAAGAGATGAGGTAAACACAGTATATATACATATTTATATACATTTATATATATATATATATATATATATATATATATATATATAAAATAAGAAAAGCAGAGTAACACAAGGATACTAAGAATACAAATGTAAGAATATTTACATGAATGAACTGCACTGTGGCTTACTGCTAACGACTGTCGTGATGTTAGTGTGTGTGTGGTCTGTTGGGAGCAGAGCTGATTGTAAAGTCTGATGCCAGCAGGAAGGAAGGACTTGCGATTCCGCTCCATCAAACACCTAGGGTGGTGCAGTCTATCGCTAAAGAAGCTGCCCAGTTCAAAACGAGGCTTAAAGTGAGAAACTGGGTGCTTGTTGAATTTGTGTGTCTCGGTGAGAAGACTGTTGCCATTTGAAATAGGGAACAGCAAATACTGAATGGTGAAAATAGGTGGTGACAGAGCCAAAAAGAAAAAAATTAGAGGGCTGACAATCTTTATTGATGGCAACACAATAATGTCCACATTGACTGTGTTACTGTGATTATTTGTCAATGTGGTTATTTCTACCCAATAAACTCTCTTATCTGTATCCAATTCTCTCTTAATGGAGGGAAGACAAATTCTTTTACAATCTTCTTGATGGCTGCTGCTAATTGGCAATATTCCATAGGGTCACAAAAGTACTTTATCTCATCCTACAGTTAGAGATTTAACTTCAACACAATTAAAACAAGAGGAAAGAAGGACAGAGTTTATTGCAACACGTGTTAAAGACCTCCTGTTTGCAAATGTATTGTCATTATGGTATGTAATCAAAGCACATTCACAACAATTAACATTCAGAGAGATTGATCAGTGCCCAGCTGCCAATATGAGTTGAAACCGAATAAACACACCTCTGCTCTCTACATGAGTCCATACAACTGTGGCCTGCAGTCTCCTTACTGCTTGACCTGAACCAGCTGAGAGTGTCTTGGCAGAGACGACAGAGCAGGCAATACTGAGTCAAACCTTCTGACCACCTGTCAGCGAGTCAGTTAGTCCAGAGTTACTACTACACTAGTTTCAGACCCTCAACTGTAAATACATGATAGTTTTATGATGGTTATCTGGATTGCTGGACTAAACAAGAACACCTGACATTATGTTAGACTGTGACTTTTAGACAGAATAAATGAAAACATAGCCAGATAATGGAAAAAATAACCTGATATTGCTGTTGTAATATTGTGACGCAAGTTAGGATGACTTTTTTTTCCCCCTAAATCTAAAAATTTACAGATTTAGACTGGTTTCTACATGTTTTTTCCTCTCAAAGTCCAGAAGAGTAAAAAAACCCTCTACTTCTAAATAAATTTGTTTTCTGTAAAACACAAAAAAGTTACTGTTACTGGCTAAGCCCATATTTGTACAGACATATCCATAGCTGTTCTCCATTATTCAGTAATAGTCACAGTTTTTGGATGTCAAGTCAAGTGTTACATTTATTGATATCATCTGCTAATGACACTGACAAACTACTGTGTTTGGATGTGTGTGTTTTATCTCCAATAAAACTAAACAAAAGTCTGACAGTTTGATATCTGACAGCTGGCTCTGTACTTTAGGTGCTTAAGTTAGCATTTGCTAACAGCAATACAGATAATAAAGAAGATGAGGAGCTGTGTAACCAGCGGTTAAATCGGGTCAGAGCCCATCAGAGTTGAGCTCATTCAGTATCACAGCTTTAATAACCTCACACACTAACATAAGTGTTAAAATCAGAGTGCAGACTCTGTTGTAAATCAAACATTTCTCTTTTCTTTGATTTCATTAAACAGTTGCAGCATCACACAGCAGCAGGATCTAAGGTGTCTCCAATTTGTGAAAAAAAACTGTGCTCACCTTTTGCAGGTTCTAAACCAGAGGCAACTTCATTAATTATCTTCAGACACGTCATAGTCATAATATGTAGCTTTACTAATCTAAATTCTTTTACTGCACAGCAGACAGAGCTGCTGTGGACACATTCACACTTTCTACAGTGAAATTGTTGGGTTCGTGTTCAAGATGTCACTTTTTATTTTCAGCAGAGGCCCAAATATTGTTTCCTCTGGAGAATCACAATATTTTTGTGGTCAACAGAGAGATACAATATTTGCTGTTTTACAGCAATATTTACATAAGATGAGTTATGACAATGAAACTTATCTAATCACTTAAATAAAAATGAGGCAACAGCCTGATAATGAAACCCCAGTTTAATACGCTGAGTTGTAAAGCTCCAGCAGAAAGTTTAGTTGGGTCTGTACGAAGCCTGTTTTTGTAAGCATGAAGAGCATCTTCATGCAGTGTTTCCTGCACCATCAATTAAATGAAAAGTAGTAAAGTCATGATAAAATAGTCATTAGACCAAGATTTCACAAATAAAATAAAGGTGAATAGAATATAGTTTCTAGTTTAAAAAAGCAAACAAATAAAAATCATAAAATTCACCATACCATTTCTATCGAGAAAAAAAGTCTTTTTAATGACATGAATTTACAGGTATCTGTGTGAACCACTTGTACTGGATGGACAAACTACAAAACATGAAAGTGTATTAGTCTGTGAAAAAACATTAATTGTAATTTTTAAGGTCTGTTATTGATTGGTGATGTGGCTTAACATTGATAAAGTAAAATTGGCATCACTGGTCTTGTTTTTAGAGAATTCAAGATGGAAGGCTTAAGGAACAACATCATGTGCTTGAAAGGAGATTTAAAAACTCTATCCTGCATCTCAGTGTTGTTACTTGTTCAAACTCTGGAGCTACATGTCAACTATCTGTCTCAAATTAGCATGGAGTCAAGATCACCTGAATTATTTAAGCCACTAGAATTTCAATCAAAGATGCAATGGCTGAACATAAATGGTGTGACTGGCATGTAGAGGGCATATTAATCACAGAGTAGTAGCTATGTTAGTCATCAAGTAGAGCTTTCACTTTTAACAGCTTTAAACACTGCTAAATAATTAAATGACTAAAATTAACTGTATGGTATTGTTTAACCTTGGGGAAAATGACGAGAAACTGTGGACAAAAGAGAGTACATGCAAAGAATATTAAACTTCTTCATTCTTTTACATAACCTAATTTTTGGAATTTGAAGCAAATAATCATCTGCATTTTTATACTAATTGACACATGAGATTATTGCATGCTGCTATTAGAATAACTACTCTAAGATGAGCAAGATGGAGGCCATCCTGACAAACATGGATCATCCACTTCACATCTGCCTCAGTGAACAATAAAACATCAGTGGACGGCTCCTATCTCTGCGCTGCAGGACTGAAAGATTTAGGAAATCTTTCTTGCCATCAGCAGTCAGGCTATTCAATTAAAAATTAAACCCAGATAAGAACCCTGACAATTGAATTTCCCTTTGGGGATGAATAAAGTGATTCTATTCTATTCTATTCTAACTGATGTAGTGTGACTCACCGACATAAACAGGTGCATAGTTGGAGTGGACGTTCTCATCCAGGTATGTGACCCCTAATGTGTAAAGAGGTGTAGCACCGATCCCATGTAGGAACTGGCCCAACATGAACACGAACCGATAGTTGGACATCCCTCCTCCCTCCTTGTCTTGGCATGGGCTGGTACGGTTTGCTGAGCACATTCCTGTTTGCTCAGGTAGGCTGACTTGGTAGGGCGGTGAAGTGAAATGAGGCAAGGCAAACACCAGAGAACCTAGCGCCATGATGAGCACCCCCCATCCCAGCCAGCGAGGCTTGTGCCCCGTCCCTCCAAAGTAGCTGACGAAGACCAGGCAGATGCAGGAGGCGATGTCGTAGCTGCTGACGATGAGGCCGGTCTCATAGCTGTGCAGGTCAAAGCGTCGCTCAATGGAAGTGATCACGGTATTAATTAAGCCGTTGATTATCATTCCCTGGAGAAAAGCAGCCACACTAAGGAAGAACAGCACCCAACGAGGGGTGTTGAAAACTTGTATAGCTTTGGGCGTTAGAGCCCCCCAGCCACACAGCTGATCCGAGTCAGGGGATATCACCTGCAACCCCAGAGGAGTTTCTGCATGAGATTTTGTTTCAACTCTATGCGTCTCCCCAGGGACTGATGAAGCCCCGGTGAAAATGTAGGGCCGGATGGGGACATCAGGCCCTGGACTTCTGGGCCCTGAACCTACGGGGCTGCCTGTCTGGGAATCCACAGGGCTGGGAGTGTCAAGAGAGGGATCCCCGCTGAGAGGGCAGTCCTGCAGGTCCAGGAGCTCCTGTTTGGAGCTGAAGGAGGAGTCGGCATTTAGCAAGACTGGCATTGCCCCTCTGAGGGGCACTGTGAGGGTCCTGTGGGTGGAGGGGTCTATGAACTGAGGTGATAAAGTGATATGTTTACCACCACCACCAATATAGAAATGAAGTGCAGATCAATGCAGGGTTAATGCGAATTTGCTGTGGTTAGACCTATGTCCTCGTCTCTGGAATTGTCTATTTTTGGCTCGTAGTGTGCACTTTACTTGTCCAAGGTGCTGAATATGTGTTAAGGCTCTTCAGGTTTTCCTGTTTATTGGTACAAGGTTGCACAGGGTAGAAATACTGCTTCATAGCGGTGCTCAGGAATAGCATTCTGTGGAGACAAAAGAGAAGATGAATGAGGAAACTATGAAACAATCATTTTAATAAGCCACAAAACATCAGTGCACTGAAACCTGTGTTAAGAATATTTTGTAATCTGTGCAAGATCTGAAATCAGGTCTTTTTTTTTTTTTTTTTTACAACATTTCTATTGTATTAAGGTATTAACTTGTACTTTGCAATTTAAAACAGTAACTTTCTTGTTCTTTAACTGGTATTTGGTAGAACAACCTATGTGCTCAGGGTTGTTGTCTTGCTGGATGATTCCCTGTCTCTTGAGATTTAGTTCATGGACACATCAGGGTTCTCGCCAGTGCATTTCAGCGTAACGGCCCGTTACGCTGTCATAACGGCCCGTTACACTGTCTAACGGGCCGTTACGCAGTCTTAACGGCCCGTTACGCTCAGTTTAAAAGATTACGCTGTGATTAGGGCCGCTACGCCAGCGCATTTCAAAGATTACGCTGTTGTTATGAGAGTGTGTGGCTCCGTCATGAGAGTGTGAGAGAGCAGCGTGTGTGTGTGGGAGGGGGAGGGAGGGGGAGAGCGAGTGAGACAGACGGGCAGTCGGTGTAGTTGGAGGAGGACAGAAGGTTAACCCTGGGCTTCCTGACCACGGTCGGGGCCGAACAGGAAGGGTTAACACTGTGATTAGGGCCGCTGCACTGTTATTTTGACAGATAACGCCATGTGCGTTTGTTTTTATCAGTGTCTCCCCACCTCAGCCATACTTTCCTGTCGATTGACCCGTTCCCGTTTATTGCGCATGCGCGCATACGCGTTCCCGTCTATTGCACGCGCGCGTGCAGGAGGACCTACCGTTACGCTGAAAAAAAACCTGGCGAGAACCCTGCACATGTCCTGACGTTTCCCTTCAGAATTCTCTGGTATAATTCAGATCATTATTGCATCAAAGATGGAGAGATGTCCAAGTCCAAGCAATGATACCACCACCATATACACAAATTAGACATATCATTATGACCACCTGCCCAAAATTGTGTTAGTCCCCCTTTTGTCATCAAAAATGCTTTGAATCATTGGACCTGGACAAGAGGACCTCTCAGAGCGTCCTATGGAGTCTGGCACCAGGACAACCAGATCCTTTGGGTACTCTGGGTTGTGCAGTGGGGCCTCTAGGAATCAAAGTTGTTCTACTGTATTCTGTTAATGCTTGATCAGAATAGAGTCTTGGAACTTTCGAGGTGAAATCAACATCTTGGGCAACTGTCATGTTCCTCAAGATGTTTCTGATTGTTTGATGTTTTTTGTGATGTGGTAGGGTGCATTTTTCCTGCAGGGGTATGCCAATGCCATTTGGGATTGCCATTTGCATGAGGGAGTGTTCTTGTTCTGTGACAACGTATATTTGGGTGTCAAAGTCTCATCAACATGGGTGCCAAAATCCAACGTTTTCTAGCAGAACACCACATAGTACCAACAGGATGAATGTTATTCACTTCACCAGTCAGTAGTCATAATGTTGTGGCTGATTGGCGTATTTTACAGACAGCATGTAATTCTTATGGTGGAATGCTATCTTTTACTTTCTTCAAACATCACACTTCTCATGTAAACCTAAAAGTTCTACTTTGGTCAAACAAAACATATTGCTAATAGTCTTCTGGCTCATCTATGTGATCTTTAACAAATTGCTTATGGGCAGCAATGTTCTTTTTGGAAAGATGTGGCTTCCCCTGCCAACTCTGCCATGCACACCACTGTTGTTCAGTGTCCTCCTGATGGTGAGCTCATAAACATGAACATTGGAAAATATGAGAGAGGCATTTTGCTGCTCAGAAGTTACCCTGAATTCCCTTCTGACCTCGCTGACTAGTACAGCTCTTGCTCTTGAGTGATCTTTGTTAGTCGATGGCTCCTGGTGTTGAACTTCCTCCAGTTGTACAGAATCTTTCGGACTGTGGACTGGTGGAGTCCAAACACTTGAGAAATAGTTATGTAACTTTTCCCAGCATGGTGAGCATCAACAACTATTTTTTCTGAGGTCCTCAGAAATCTCTTGTTCAAATCATCCGCAAAAATGTTGTGAGGACTAGAATTCAATAAGTCCCTGTCAGACTTATGCCTGAATGTCATTCTATTGATTGAATACACCTAACTCTAATTTTACCGTCATATTAATCCTACAGGTTCACATACTTTGACCATTTACAGGGCTACAATAGTGTCTAATCTTCCTCAATAAATAAATACTCAAGTATACTATGTGTGTCTCATTTGTGTGATCAGTATCTCTTTGTCTGCTTATAGGGCTTCTCTGAAAATCTGAAAAAGATGTTTTAGATCACATTTATACAGAAATTCAGGGAATTTTAAAGGGTTCACAAACATTTAAGTGACACTGTACGTCATCTGAGAACAATGCAGTTCTTTTCAAATACATCAAAAATGTTGAAATTTGGTATCTGCAGAAGTGATATTTGCGACCTTGATCGCTGCACAATAAAGTGTGCAAACAGAGAGTGAATTCAGCTTCCAACAGTGTGCCTAGACTAAAAACGTTCGAATTATAAACACAGTCAACAAAGAATTTACCATCAGAAGTTTTACACAGGCACAGAGACTCACACACACACACAACCTATCAAACCTCCAATAAGACACAGTAATGAACCATTAGTAGTGCTCTCTGCTTCAGCAGTCTCAAACACAGATCACTGCTGTAATTAACACCAACATGAAAACAATGCGACTATTTAGAGCAGCTTGTCACAGTTTTTTCACCAAAATACAACAGCCTACCACCACTTTTCACTCATTGTTGCAGTTTAACCCCTTGAGACCCGCCTTTTTTTTTTTTTTTTTTTTGCATTACCAGCTTGGAAGATGCTAGACTATAGGACACTCATGGTGAAAACAGTGAACAGCACCAAATGGATCACTTAGTTTGGGCCCCTGTAGATGGCATAAAAATAAGAAATGCAGTTTCGCTGTGCCCTCCCTAAACAGAAGTAGGGACTATTGCTTCTGCAGTGTTGGTATGTTCAAATGGTTTATACCATTTGAACAGATTCAAATTTAGTGCTTCAGCGTGGGTAAGTTTCATTCAAAATACAGCGTCAGAATTTTCACTCTGCTCTCAATCAAGTTCAGGAGAACAAGAACAATCAGGAGTTCAGTTCAGATTTGCTGTGATAAATTCAGGACATGCACTGAACACGCAAACTCAAACTGACTGTGAAAAACTCTTCTGACAGGCTTCGTGTGACTATTTGCTTTGTCAGCAGAGCCTAATTGGATACATCTACAAAACACAGCTGATGGGACAGACTGTCTCACATAATACTGTTATATAATCTGTGTAGACAGAATACTGTTCACAACAGCCTATATTATAAAAAATGTTTGGCCTCAAAAAAAATCAATCAATCAATAATGTAACAGTTTGCATCAGTGTTTTTGAGTTATGACAGCTTCCAATGGAGCTATATTTAACCAACGAACCATGTTCAATTCAAAGAATTAGCTTTGCCTTTACAATCACAGGTATATTAAAACACCATTTTTAACTGTTTTTAGTTGCCCAGGCATGTTAAGATAGCAAACTTCAAAGTCATGGAGAAGAAACATTTTGTTCCCAAACCATTTTCATTAAGTTACCTTCACTTGTATTTAGATATAAAACAACAAATGCAGAAATTTTACTTTAAATTACACATAATATCAATTTACAAATACCAAATTATATCAACTAAACTCATTTAAATAATGTTTGCAACTTGAATAGTTTATCTAAATCAGTCATTTTTTTCACTTGTAACCATGCATTGTAAAACTTTTAGATAGACCCTCCAGAAAAACGCGATTATGCGATCGCATGAATTCCCGCATTAATCACCAAAATGCCGCTGAATATGTGGGGGTCAATTATTTCCCAAAAGGGTGCATAATCCCCGCAAAACAGTGCATAATTCCCGCAAGAATCTCACATTTCCACGAAAAAAGAGAAATATGCGAGTCCCGCTTGATTTCACAATTTCCGCATAAAATGAGAAAACTATACCCAATATACACACGTGGACAAAATTGTTGGTACCCCTCAGTTAAAGAAGGAAAAACCCACAATTCTCACTGAAATCACTTGAAACTCACAAAAGTAACAATAAATAAAAATTTATTGAAAATTAAATAATCAAAAACAGCCATTACTTTTGAATTGTTGATTAACATAATTATTTAAAAAACAAACTAATGAAACAGGCCTGGACAAAAATGATGGTACCTCTATAAAAGATTGAAAACTATTTGACCAGAGTGACATGATTAACTCAGGTGTGTCATTTAATTGACATCACAGGTGTTTCCAAACTCATAATCAGTCAGTCTGCCTATTTAAAGGGAGACAAGTAGTCACCCTGCTGTTTGGTGAAAAGGTGTGTACCACACTGAACATGGACAACAGAAAGCGAAGGAGAGAATTGTCCCAGGACATCCGAAAAAAAATTATAGACAAACATCTTAAAGGTAAAGGCTATAAGACCATCTCTAAACAGCTTGAAGTTCCTGTGACAACAGTGGCTCATATTATTCAGAAGTTCAAGACCCACGGGACAGTAGCCAACCTCCCTGGACGTGGCCGCAAGAGGAAAATTGATGACAAATTGAAGAGACGGATCGTTGGAATTGTATCCAAAGAGCCCAGAGCAACCTCCAAAGAAATTAAAGGTGAACTCCAAGGCCAAGGTACATCAGTGTCAGATCGCACCATTCGTCGTTGTTTGAGCCAAAGTGGACTTCATGGGAGACGACCAAGGAGGACAGCACTGCTGAAAAAAACTCATAAAAAAGCGAGACTGGAATTTGCAAAAATGCATGTTGACAAGCCACAAAGCTTCTGGGAGAATGTCCTTTGGACAGATGAGACCAAACTGGAGCTTTTTGGTAAGGCACATCAACTCTATGTTCGTAGACTCAAAAACCAAGCATACGAAGAAAAGAACACTGTCCCTACGGTGAAACATGGAGGAGGCTCAGTAATGTTTTGGGGCTGCTTTGCTGCATCTGGCACAGGGTGTCTTGAAAGTGTGCAAGGTACGATGAAATCTGAAGACTATCAAGGCATTCTGGAGAGAAATGTGCTGCCTAGTGTCAGAAAGCTTGGTCTCAGTCGCAGGTCATGGGTCTTCCAACAGGACAACGATCCAAAACACACAGCCAAAAACACCCAAGAATGGCTGAGAGAAAAGCGTTGGACTATTCTAAAGTGGCCTTCTATGAGCCCAGATCTGAATCCCATTGAACATATGTGGAAGGAGCTGAAACATGCCATTTGGAGAAGACACCCATCAAACCTGAGACAACTGGAGCTGTTTGCTCATGAGGAGTGGGCCAAAATACCTGTTGACAGCTGCAGAACGCTCATTGACAAATACAGAAATCGTTTAATTGCAGTGATTGCCTCAAAAGGTTGTGCAACAAAATATTAAGTTATGGGTACCATCATTTTTGTCCAGCCCTATTTCATTAGTTTGTTTTTTTAAATAATTATGTTAATCAACAATTCAAAAGTGATGGCTGATTTTGATTATTTAATTTTCAATACATTTTTATTTATTGTTACTTTTGTGAGTTTCAAGTGATTTCAGTGAGAATTGTGGGTTTTTCCTTCTTTAACTGAGGGGTACCAACAATTTTGTCCACGTGTGTAAATGGAGTTGTGAGCGAGTTTTTATGTGACGCCTGGCCTGACGTCATCAGTTCGCGCATTCACACACACACTAGAAGCACGAGCTGATGTGGAGCACGGCGCCAGTGTTGCCAACTTAACGACTTTCTCGCTAAATCTAGCGACTTCCCAAAGCGTCCTAGCGACTTTTTTTTGTCAAAAGCGACGAGCCACAAATCTAGCGACTTTTTCTGCCGTTTTGGAGACTGACAGGAAAACTCGGATCATTCTGCAGTTACTGTTTTCAACAAGCAGCAGGTGCTGCTGTGAGCTTCTCCCCCTCCCAAAGCACAGGCTGTCAGTCCAGTAACCCCGCAGCAGTCCCAGTGTCTGATTTGACGACACATCCCTCCGCGGCCAAACGGCAGGTGAATTGTGCACATTGTTGCATATTTCACAACTATTTGCATACTTTGCAACTTTCTACAATTTCCCCGCATAAAATGGCATAAAACCCCACATATTTATTTGCATAATCAAGGATTTTTGCCCGCGTTTTTCTGGAGGGTCTATTTTAGAGTGCACCAAGTGGTATTCAGGTTTCAGATAACAGATTTCAGAAAGAATGAGGTCAATAAGCCTTTTAAGGTTCCAAGATAGAGCTTGGAATTTAAGAGCTGTTGCATTGTCATTTTTTGAGTGCAGAGTAACAGTTAAAGTTTAACTCTGGGTTATTTCAGCTTACCGTATTTCATTCAGTGTTTCTATTCCAGTTCTATCTACCATGCAATGCAAAGTTTGCACAATGGAACCACAACAACCATAATAAACTGAAATTAACCGAGTTACACATCTTCAACCTCTCATCAACTGAGAAGGAGTTAATGTATTGCTGTTCCACATAAAATGTCTGTTGATCGTATACTGTGCAGAACCAGCTTTAACAGTGGCAACAATTTACTGAAGTAGAAAAAGCCCCCCCCCCCCAAAAAAAAGCACTTTCCTCACTGACGAAATTTCTCATACAATGAACCAGTAAGTAAAGCTATGTGAGGTAACTCCTGGACCACCAAACTGAGGAACAATTGAACTCTGGTGGTGCTCTGTAGCTCTCTACCTATCACCCATCTACCTGCAACTACAGACACTCTTCACATGTCCAATTAAAGACACTTGGCCAAATGGACATCAACCTCATAGTGCAGTTTTTGCAAACATGCCTATTTAACTGTTTACCACCAGCAAACACATGTGTATGTTGATTACATTGCTTTGTAATTTCCCTTAGGAAACTAAAGACCTGACCTGAGTACTAATTTCTAACACCTGTGCTAGCATGGCAACAAAGAACCTTGAAACCTTGCTTATTTACTGTACAGAAATATTTCATTTTCAGGCACAATTGAGAAATGAGAAAGCATTTTTCTTATTATAACACACAGCAACATTGAAATTAATATTCTAATAAAAAAATATATGAGCTACGCACTGCATGATTTGCTTTTGTGATCGCACAAACTCATATTTTGCATCAATAATGTCTAAAAACAGTGGCAAAGTGGCCATTTAAAATCTTTCACTGACAAGGACCACACGAGAAAAGAACATTTTCTGCTGGTTTTACTTTAATTGCTTACATGCTAACATTATGCTAATTGACAACCCATGAGAGTATAAAACTCTATGCAAAATCAATCGAATTATAAATATAATTTGCCTCCTACCTCCATTTCCTTATTTGATACTCAGCAGGCCTGGCAACATTTATGAGTGCAGACAAACAAACAAAAAAAAACATAAGACAGAAATGGAGCAGGAGAGACAGAGTAGAATAAAGATGGAGAGTCAGTCAGTGGTATTCATGTTAGGTCCTAAGCCCGTCTTTCAAAGCCTCTTATAGTCTGAAGCAGCACATCAGCAAAGTCACACACAGCCCGTCCCCCCAATCAGTGGAGTCCTGCAGGCAGGCCGGGGGAGGGAGGGATGGAGGGAGGGAGGAGAATACTCCCAGCCCACATAATCCACCTGAGAGATAAGCGCTCACGATACTGACCTGAAACTGAGGTCTAAACTGGATTTCTATATGAGAAAGTGTGTAGAAACAGAAATCTTCATTCAGAATATGGCTGTAACTAGTCTTTAAATGCGGGTATCATTTGATCTATTGTAAAATGTTTGATCTGCACGCAAAGTTGGCACCAGTGCACAAGACTGTCGGTCACTTCACTTTTGAAAAAGGAGGGAAAGCTAGACTCAAGCTGAATAGATAATAGCACCAAATCATCTGAGAGGCAAGGTGTGGAAACACAATTTTCACAATCGCTAATGTTGTCTTGATTAATATAACATGAACGAGTCCCTGCACATAACACCAGTAGGCTTCTGTCATTACAGGTCTATGAGTGCAATTCTTTCTTTTTTTTAACCTACTGAATTTCCGGCAGTTTCTGGGTGATTTTTGTTCCTGTTATATTTTCGCTCACTCATTTTTCACTGCAATATAAAGTCCTGTACTGCCATGAAAACACCACAATTATGACTCGAAGTGGACAGAACTAACAAATGTAGGTGGAATTTCTCTCATTAATTTACAAAATTTGAAAAAGAAAATTGGAATCTACTTGTGCAAAAGTGTTACTACTGCAGGGACAAACAATGATTCTCTATGCTATAAATGTTTGTCTGTTCACTGTTAATTTGTCTCCATACTTGTCCCCTGTCTGCTCTCTGTAAACACACCCTGCAGGTCAGCTGAACAGGTCCTGAACTTTTGTCCTATGACTGTTGGTAATGGCTGACTTACAAATACCTTTAACTATTTTTTTGTTTCTTTTTTACAGAATGGGCTAACTTAAAAAGTTTTTTTGTCGTTTTTGTTTGTTGTGTTCTATAGGGAACATGCTGTGCAAATTTGGCACAATATATCCACAATAAAATAATAGAAGCCTGGTTATACTAAACCAGTCTGATATGACATAATAGAAGGATTGTAATATTTCGAGTATCCCAACAGCTAAAGGTTAAGGATGGGTTGTTTCAACCTATTCCATTTAATGTGTTATAGCTGTATCTCCCAAACAATTCCAATGTTTGCACAATTTAACCACAACAACCACTACAAAGTGAAATATACATGGTTATTTTTTCCCAGATAGCTCAACAGGTTGAGCAGGTGACCCATGAACAGGGCTATAGTCCCTGATGCAGTGGCCTGAGTTTGATTTCAGCTCAAAGCCCTTGGCTGAAGGCCCTCCCCCTCGTTCTCCTCCCTATTTTCCTGTCAGCCTCTTCACTAACATGCCAAGTAAAGCCAACAATGGCCAAAAAAATATTTCACTGATAAGAACACTTTGTTTTACTTTATATGTACACCTGTTGTTTATTACATGAAAACTCATAAGTCATTTGTGCTGTTAATTGTTTTTTCTTTAGTGCTGTATTTTTTATCTGTGCCCACAAAAATCTTTATTTAAAATCACAAAGGTGTCTTCCTAATAGTGTCTGCTTCAGTAGTTTTTAGAATGCGGACAGCAAACTTCAGAAAATATGCCTAATTTTTGTTTTCTAAAAGGGAGATGAAAGAAATGTTGCATAATATTAAGTTACAGAAGCTAGTGACACACAGATTTGCCTTTTTATATTTAAACTCCAAAAACCACAAGCATGCAAACCATCAATCACTGTCAGTGTTTTAAGCACTAAAACTAAAGAGTCTAACAGATGACTGGTGGAAAGCTACCCCAGCTCATTACTCTCCTTGAACATCTCTGAGTGCAGAACACCACAAAGTCCTGAGAAGCAGAGCTGTTTGCTGAGCAACACAGAAATAAATAGGACTGTCCGACCACGCAGGGAGCTGTTGTCTATTCAGCTGATCACTCATGATAAGCAGGAATAATAAGGTTTGGGAGGGAAGCCAGAATATGAAATCCAATTAAAATCTTATTATGTGTAATTGACAGGTTGACGGGTGTCCAAATGAAATTAGGCCAAGATTTCTGTTCCTGGTGGTCTCAGTGTGGACGCGGGGGTGAAGTGGGAATTAGTGAAGCAGGGGATTCCGAGTGGAGTTTTAAAAAGATCATAAAAGGTGGGGAGGGGATCGATATCGGGTGATGATGATACGACCAGAGGTGGGAGTGTCCTGAAGGTTGAACCAGGCCACTCCGTTAACAATGCACCGTGGTGAGGTAACACCTTCCTGCCCTGCTGTTTGTTTTTCTGAAGCAAGTCACAGAAGTTCTCAATGGGCTTGTTTTAGATTTCATTCTATCCAATTCTCCATCTCGTCTTTTCATTTCTGCTTTCAAAGTGAGATCAGAGTGAGGAGTTGTAATATTAACAAGCACCGGGTCTGCCCTACCTACCAGGTCCTTTATCCTCACAGCAGAAATTTGTTTACTTTGGAGTGGAGAGTCTTTCCTCTTCTGTGGTACACAAAGGCTTTTGAAGTATCACTAGAAAGTCTCATGTGGTAATTCAACACGGTCTCACGGGGATTCGTGAAACTGTTACGTAAATTTTTTGTTTCTTTTTCGTGCGCACCAACACGATTTCGTCATGTTTTTCGTGCCGCTCACCACGAAATGTTTTTCGTGTTGCTCACAACGAAACCCGCTGTGGTAATCACAGCTGAAAGTGGTTTATACCAGCGGATTCATGACGATCTAAGCTGTCCATCGGCGTATACTGCTTGTGTGATCGCGTTTGCGGCCGCCGGCCGCCGGACATTCTTGAAATTCCTATGCAAATTGGGAAAAAAAAAAAAAAAAAAAAAAAAAAAAGGTAAGTGTACCACCGGGTTATGGTTATGGTTAGGGTTATGGTTAGGGACGATGTCATGCAAAATATAGCGTTGGATTCGCCATGGTTTTACATTAAAAATATAATACACACATTCGTTTGAAATACGTTCTGGGTGGCACGAAAAGTCCGCCGTTTAAAATACATTGGTGCGCATTTCGTGGTGAGCGGCACGAAAAACATGACGAAATCGTGTTGGTGCGCACGAAACCGAAACTAAAACTTACGTGACAGTTTCACGAATCCTCGTGAGATCGGGCTGGGTAATTACAGCAGACTCAGATAAAGCTGAAATGCCAATTTGACTCAGAGACACTGGTGTTTGCTGAGTGTGTGAGATGTCACCACAATGGAAGCAATATTTACTGCAGCAGAGGACCCGTCTGGTTGAGCAGCAGCGCAGGACAAACTGTGGGACTCACTGAGTCAGCTGCAATAACAGGTAACCCTGTTTGAACCCAGTGAGGATGTAGTTCCAGGAACTTCCTCTTTGAACCTCAAATTAGAACAGCATACATTTCTAAATGAAACTACTGCAGCATTGTGCATTTGGCCTCAGTGACCTCATGCATGTTTTTGAGGCTAATGTTACATATATTTGACCAGAGACAAGTTAATCACAGCCTGATTGCTCTTAGTCTTCTTCATTACACAGCAGGAATAAACAGTCAGCTTGATTCACCTAAGCCTGAACTTGTCAACATAGATTTATGAGTCACTTACTTCCATCTTCTCTGTTTCTACATCTGAAGAGTAAAAAAATGTCCCACTTATTTTACTGTATCCATAACAGAGACAATAAACATTACAATTATTGCACCACACTAAAAATCCATCTGTAGTCCACAGAAGGAAGCCAGCAGTGGGTTGACCTATAAAAAGTCACTGGTAGTGAACTAAAACAATGACATCTTTCCAACTGACATCAAATTATTGCATCTGAATAAAACTAAAGAGGTAATCCCTGTGCACCACTATTTTTCTGAGAAAACTTCTGTTTCAAATAAAAATGAAAATACAGATTGAGATTATGCTGATAAAAAGATATATGTATGTGTATATATATGTATACATACATATATATATATATATATATATATATATATATATATATATATGTGCTGTATATAACTAACATAATATGTGAAGTTACTGGCAGTCCTCTGATGCTTAAACGTTAATTCGCATTTTCTCTACTCCATTATTTTCTTTGCCATCAAGTCAGGACTCATATGAACCAAAATAAAAAAAAACAGAGGCTTTTCTCAGATGTCAAAACATGTCATCTTTGACAGAATTGCATTTTATGTAAATAATGGTCACAAATAGTCCGGCACTAATGTTACTCGATAACAACACACACAGTAAGTTGCTGTAACAGGCTTGGTCCCGTTATAGTATTTTCTGACCAAGTAAAACTAGGAGTGACATGACATCATGCTTGTTGCTGAAGACAGACAGTAATATTTGAACTTTTCGGGCCTGCACTGAATAAACCCCCTCATCCTCTGCGTTTACATCGCTCCCCCTTAAACGCGCCTCAACACGCAGCTGATGGAGTGATGAACGGTCGTTCTGTGCTCTCAAATATTTTTTACACTTTTTACACTTACGTTATTTCTGCAGTTACTTAATAGCTTTTAAGCTGTTAGCTTATGCTATGCTAGGTTGGCATAACTACAGCGAGGTTATTGTTTACATAAACAGACGTAGAGTAACTTAACCTGGGTTAGCACAACTTTATGCGACGTAAATGAAAAGCATGACCGACGCAACAAAGCATGTGTGGTACAAGGAGGTAAACTGAAATGGGAGATGTTGAGTCATTGTCAATTTCACAACGTAGTTATAAACTTAATTGTTGGTTCAGCCCACTCCTGTAATGGTTCCTGGCTGTAACTTACTGCTGGACAGCGTAGGGCTGGGCGATAAATCGAATTAATTCGATTAATTCGCATTTTTAAAACCTGACGATTTGAAAATTTGCGAAATCGTAAAATCGAGGCGAGCTTAAATATATAATACAGATTCTTCTTCTGCCTTTCATGACTTGTGCACTGGCGTTTGCTTCCGTCTCTCATCTCCTGCCACCAAAACCAATGACATATATATATATATATATATATATATATATATATAGCTATATAGCTATATAGTTATATATATACGTCATTGGCCAAAACACTCACACCCCCATCATGGCGGACAGAACAGCAGATGAAGAGTTGGTCGCGAGAAAAGGGCCTCATGTTACATCGATTATATGGAAGTGGTTCGGCTTTGACAAGACTGACACAGAGCAAACTACAGTCATGTGCAAGGTTTGCAAAAGTACTGTGAAAACGAAGAGTAGCAGCACAACTAACCTCTTTCAGCACCTCCGGCAGAGGCATCCTAAAGAATGGGAAAAGTGACCGCAGCTACGGGAGTGCGGCATAGGGTTGCCACCCGTTCCTTAAAATACAGATTCGTCCTTTATTTGACTATTGTAGCGTCCCGTATTGATTCAATACGGGACGCAATCCTGTATTGATTCAATACGGGACGCTAATTGTTCTGTATTTTCATAAATGTCCCATACACGTCTGTCACACACACATCAAAACTGCATAATAAACAAAATAAAACATACGAAATATTAAGGGCAGCCAGTTTCATCTTCCTGTACAGGGCAAACTGTGTTTTCTGTTGCTCATAGACTAGCAGAAGTAAGGCAGCATCAGGAGACCAACATGTAAGAAACATGAGAACAGAGAGAACCCAACCAGCAGGTCACAGTTTATCATCATCTAATCATCTCCTGAAGTCCCTTTGGTAAGAGACATCAGTACATGGTTGTGAATTTACCAGAGGATGATTATAGTCAGACTAATGTGGCCGTAGACTCTACAGTATTTTAGTGACTCAATAAATGCCTAAGTTGTTTAATAGTATTTTAAATGCTTTTGGGTTTTTTTTTATATCATTTATTTAATAGCCTATATGTGATCAATAAATGGCCTTTGCCTATCTAAAGAAAAACACACTCAGAACTCTGATATGTTAACGGTACTAAATAAATAAGTCAGTAAATACATTCATACACACATAAATAAGTTAATACATTCATTGTATTAAGAAAATATAAGATGAGAAAAATATCTGTAGAGAATTTCTTTGTCCAGTATTCTGCATTCAGTTTTTGCAGAATCCAGTATTACACACTGGTTGGCCATTACATTTTATTAGTATGGTTTCACTGTTTAAAATGATGCCACATCTTTTTAGACAGAACCTGTGATCATAAAACAATACAGAACTCTTAGTTTTGTGTTAATAAAGCACTTAAAGCTTTAAGTATGACTAAATGCTTTTTGCAAAATTAAATAAACCACTCCTTGGGTGGTTGTGTCCCCACGTTTGGTAAAGTTGGAAAGATATTCACAGATTCAAACTTCCAGCATCAATAACTCATTAGATGTAGGTTGTCAAAACATAAATGATGCCTCTTTCCCATCGTTGTAAGGCACATGTTGTGCTACAAGCCCAGTTTTATTAAAAGTAGCTGTCTTTCAAGTTGCAGAAATAACGTTGGTGTCTATGAGCAGCCGGCTGTGAACAGGGACCGCCTGCAAATTGCAAAACTGCTGCAACAGCGAAGAGAGACACAACTAGATGAGCCCTCAGTAGAGGGCAGAACCACGCCCTCTGCTGGTGAAAACCCTGTCCTCCTTATACAACTGATGCAATATGTATCAATTTTGATCATCGTACGTATCTCCCTCCCTACTTGATCTGCTGACCTGTAACTCCACAGCTGAGCAGGGGACCTAAGACTGATCTTCAGTGCCAAGTTTGATTATCCTGACTTCAGCGGTTGCAGAGATATTGGACCAGACATCGCCACATACATACTTACCCAGCCAGATACCGCACCGGATGCAATAACCCCGCCGAAGTACCCATCGGGCGTGGTTAAATATTCAATAACCTCATTCTGATACACTGTTGTGTCAACAGAATCACTGCAGCCTTCAATTGGCTCCAGTTGACACCAGTGTTATTCCTGCAGCTTGATAGACAGCTACTTTGATAAAACTGGGCTTGTAGCACATTGTCTGCCTCACAACAATGGAAAAGAGGCATCGTTTATGTTTTAACAATGTATGTAACAAAAATCGATTAAAATCGTAATCGTCCAAGATGACTAAAAAAAATTGAGATTTTATTTTTTGGCCATATCGCCCAGCCCTAGGACAGTGGTGAAGACTGAGGATTGAATGGTGTCAGAGCTCCGTGTATTTAACAAACAGCGCAAAGACATCACTGTGCACAACTCCAACATTTAACAGCATTTACTGTTTTATCAGATATTAAGAATATATTAGCTTTTAATCGGCAAAATTTCGGCCAATTACGATTATTTTGAAAAGGGCTATAATCACCTGATTTAATCGGCCGGCCAATAAATCGGTCGGGCCCTACAAGTAACCACTGGGACAAATCAGCAAGCTTGAACAGCAGCACCATATCCAGCTCTCTTGTTGCATCCACAGTCTGATGGTCTTTCAATTAGTCATCAGACACGAATGTGAATGAACTCTAAATGTTCCTAAATTGTAAATAAGTGATCCCTGCTGTTTGTCTGAGCAACCAAACCTTTGGATTTTCCCTAAACAACCACAATAAGTTTAACTTTAACTTCTCTCTGTATACGCTGGGTTCAGTCCACTGTTTGGATCTTTCTGCATGATGGACTTCATATTAACTTTTTAAAGTTAGACATAGATGTAGAAGCACATCTAAGCAAGTTGAAAAATAGGAGGGAAATGGAGCTTCCTGGAGTCAGTTACGGTTTTTTATATTTACTTAATTTTTGATTGTACATGTTAGTTTAATTTTGTGAGTAAATTGGTATTGCATTTCCAATTTGATATGCAATACACTGACAAATACAATCTGTAAAATGTAAATAAAGCTACACCATCTCATCTAAGATTGTGTCCTCGAAGAACATATTGTTGGAAATTTGATAACTAAATAATGGAGGGAAAACAATGGCAGACAATCTGAAAAAACAAGTCTGTCAGCAAACCGAAAAAGTAGAATTGCACGACTTCTGAGGAGTGGTCAGACATACAACTATCAGCCTGTGGATGGCTAACAAAATACAAACAACTGAGGTAAAAATGGCTAATGAATATTTTATCAAATATTAGCATTGATGTTTGTATATTTTCGACCCAGCGGATTTTGTTAGATTTCCAGAAGACCTCTAAAAAAATTATGAAAGAACCAAAATGCATGTTTCTTTTTATATGGGACACAGATGCATGTGCTTCAATAATAATAGAACTCTTTGGAAACTCGCTACTACCATGATATACATGGTCATTACAATTGCATGTCAGCTTTTGTTTATGACTGTAAAATTGACAGGCTGATCCTCGGCAGGTGGGTGTCAGACTGTTTCTCCATGCAGCATATCTCAGTCAGTTAAACACCTCGACTAGAGATCAAACTAGAGAATAAAACACTCTCCTTATGCCCACTTCCCTGTCTTTCTTTCACATTGTCCTCACAGCTATACATTGGAATCATTTTATTCTACACTTACCAGCATGCGGTCTCGACCTCTTCGCAACAGACATTCTGAATTGTTGGAGCAGGAAAAGCCCAAGTGTAAACTGATAACACAGAAAACAACTGCATTCCATTCAGGTGAAATCTTTCCCTGGTCCCTCTATTGTGCACACCAGCTCACTATCTCAGCTTACTGGAACACTTGATGAAACTGAGCCACTGCTGACAAACTTAGTGCTACCTGTTATTTCTCTATTAAAGGTAGTTAAATGTCTGCCGTAAAAAAAGGCCTATTGTTTGCTGTTGGTTTGTGTGGAATTTGCAAGGGAAATTTCCAATTTATTTCACTACAGTATTTCAGTAGGCATGTGTTGTATGACTTTTCAGAGGCTCATGTTACACAAAGGAAATGTACAGTGTGTTATTTCCATGACTCCATAATATCCCTGCTTTAGTCAGTGCTGTATTAGTTATAAGCGACGTTGACAACTGTCTAAAGAACTGCGGTAAGAAGTGCAAAGTTACCGTGACCCATTGAGCCACAGTCAACCTGTTAATAGAAAAGCACCAGGCTGAATTAAGCTGGAAATTTCCTGTAACCCCTTGAACCTCAAAACCCACAGCAGGTGTGGAAGACATGACATTGAATTTCTTTAACTATTTACTTAACAATAACTGAAAAAACACAACTTGGAATCAACTTGCACAACTTTTTCTGAGTGCCTAGAGTTGTTAGCCAATAGTGGGCAAAAATGGTGAAAAAGTGACTCCTGTCTGCTCTGTAGGAACACTGCCTGCAGTTTAGCTGAGAAGTCTCATAGAAGTGTTGCTCACAGCTGGTTTACTAGTGGCTTCAGGGTTGTGTGAAGGAGTGCAGGAATTAGGAAAATAATTTATTGTTGGTATTTTCTTACATGAGACATGTAGAATGAAAAGGTTTCGTGATATATCATAATTTTAAGCTTAGGTTTGGTTAATTTTTCCAATGGAACAGTGCATCACAACTTAGTACTTTAAAAATCCTGGTAAAGTTGAAACTAATACAACTAGATAAAAAGCATTACATGAGAAGGTGTGTCCAAACTTTTGACTGGTAGTGTAGATTATAAAATTCTGAACAAAATTTTAGCCACTAGATCAACAAAATGCTGCTGATTATGCGGGGGTCAATTATTTCCCAAAAGGATGCATAATCCCCGCAAGAATCTCACATTTCCATGAAAAAAAAGAGAAATATGCGGGTCCCGCTTGATTTCACAATTTCCGCATAAAATGAGAAAACTATAACCAATATAAATGGAGTTGTGAGCGAGTTTTTATGTGACGCCCGGCCTGACGTCATCAGTTTGCGCATTCACACACACACACTAGAAGCACGAGCTTATGTGGAGCGTGGTGCCAGTGTTGCCAACTTAGCGACTTTCTCGCTAAATCTAGCGACTTCCCAAAGCGTCCTAGCGACTTTTTTTTGTCAAAAGTGACTAGCCACAAATCTAACGACTTTTTCTGCCGTTTTGGAGACTGACAGGAAAACTGGGATCATTCTGCAGTTACTGTCCTCAACAAGCAGCAGGTGCTGCTGTGAGCTTCTCCCCCTCCCAAAGCACAGGCTGTCAGTCCAGTAACCCCGCAGCAGTCCCTTTGTCCGATTAGATGACACATCCCTCCGCAGCCAGAGGGCAGGTGAATCGCGCATATTTTTGCATATTTCACAACTATTCGCATACTTTGCAACTTTCCGCAATTTCCCCGCATAAAATGGCATAAAAACCCTGCATATTTATTTGCATAATCAAGGATTTTAGCCCGCATAATCAAGGATTTTTGTCCGCGTTTTTCTGGAGGGTCTAGTCAATGCACATCTCCCAGAGAAAATCAGCCTGAAAAATGCCGCACGCCTCACTGACAGAACCCAAGAGCATTGTATGACCTGCAAGCTGGTCTTGTGCTTGCAAGTTGATCGCAACTGTTACAAAGCCTTTCACACATAGGTGTGTACGTGTTCCTAAAGAAACGGGCATTCCTATTTGTTTTTTCATAGCCAATGCAAAATGCTTTGAATGTTTTATATTGTGTTACAGGCATATGGTGTCTTCCTGCTACTGTTCACAGCATTTTAAATGAGCCATATTGCAGCTGTGACTTTCCAAAAGCGGCAAAAACGTGATTTTATTTTGTTTTTTAGACTATGATGTTCAAAAAATGTTACAAATATTTTTGTATGTCTTATTAAAATATGCAAAAGCAGCCAAGAAAGAAAACTGCTGTGTTCAGGGTAGAAATTAAGAGTTTTGCTCTCTGTTACACAAAAGTAAGTGGATTGTGTTTTATGGAAATTCCGAATGAGTGTCCACATATGTGGTCATTATTTTTCTCTAAAACTACATCATATCAAAAATGATGCTTAGTTTTTATACTTATCAGGTTCCAATAAGCCTAAATAGCAAAGAGTAATAAAAAAAATGATTATCACACAAGAGCATTGACAAGCAGCATTGAAGAAATTAACGCTCAAAATGGTTACAGAAAAAAAAATGTTTATAACGAAAACAAGATTTTGTCTTTAGATTGTGACACCTGGAGTGGCTTTAAAATGAAATTAATTGCAGTTTTTAACAGAGCTCAAATGTGTTTTCAGCAGTGAAGATTTATTGTGTTGATCTCCTGTACTTATGAAGTTATTAGTGTTAAAAAAAATCCCATAAAAAGTAAGACAAATTAAAAAGTGTGACATTTCTATCTACCCATATATATGAAAAGAGCCTGTAACTCAAAATATTTGTAGTCTGATGAAGAATATTGGTTTCATTGAATATTCTGCACATTTGTTGCACATAAAAACCTCCTGATGCTGTGCGTGTCCGGTGGGAGAAAATTATGTATTTTGTATTGAATGACCCTGGTAAATCAATTCTATTTGTATCATATCAGGAACATAGGATAAAGGGTTGGGCAATATGAATATATTAGCATTAGTATAGCATTAACTGAGTTTTTTTGTCAGGGATTTGGTATTGCATTTCTACTCAGCTTTCCATTGAGATTCATTATTTCATACTTTTTATATAAAATATTTTATTCGTATTATCTCATTTGCTAGCATAAATACAAATCCAAGAGCAAATTGAGGTTAATGGGGGCCTATCAGCTCATTTTTGCCCTCAGGGGCTGCATATGTTTAGCCTTTTTTTAAAAATGATGCATTAGACAAACAAAGCGGGTGCAGTTATTTGAAGGTTGTGAGATACAGTAAACAAACTGGAACTATAAACAGTACTATAACCTGAAAGATATCTTAGTGCAGAATTCAGTGAAAACATCTTTAGCAGGGCAACAAACCAATATCAGATGAAGTAAAATACATGAGTGCACACACACACACACACACACGTCTGGTTCTTATATCCCTGTGGGGACTTACCATTGACTCCCATTCATATCTAACCCCTAACCCTTACCCTAACCCTAACCCAGACCAAAACAATGTCTAACCCTAAAGAAACGTTTTCGCACTTTTACTTTTTTCAGTAACAACAACATGGTCAAGAAAACACTGTTTCCCCCCGTGGGGACCTCATTTTTGGTCCCCACCGTGACACGAGTCCCCACCTATATAGCACAGTCAGGTTGAAGTCCCCACCGGTATACATAAACACTGTCAAGTGAGATGCTGATGTTGAGGTCTCAGAGAGCACTCAGGCTTTACGGTAACAAAGGTTTTGAAGCAGACAAATAAAGATCTAATAAAGAAACATTATAAGTTAACCACATGATTATGCTTGCTGAAATACATATATTCTGGAGTGATTGATTTGATTAAAGTGATGATTCGGATGATTTATTATGTTTAGACTAAGAAGAGAGATTTAAAAAGCGATTCTGTGTAACTGAATGTTAATTTTGAACAAAAGTAATCCCTGTCTAAGCTCTGGGTGGCTTGGGTGGCCAGGGCAGAAAGCAGAAGTCACCGTCACTCAGCGACTTCTTCAGCAAAGGGGAAGTTTGGGAAATCCCAAGAGGGCCTGTTGCTAAATATGGTTATGGCAACATAGCGGGCGGCATGGCTCAGTGGGTAGAGTGGCCGTCTTGTAACTGGAAGGTTGCTGGTTCGCCCGTCGTGCTCATGTCGAGGTGTCCCTGAGCAAGACACCTAACCCCTAATTGCTCCTGGTGGGTCGTGGTTACGCCTTGCATGGCAGCTTCCACCATCAGTGTGTGAATGTGTGTGTGAATGGGTGAATGTGATGTATCATGTAAAGCGCTTTGGATAAAAGCGCTATATAAATACAACCATTTACCACTTACATGGCTCAAGCAATGTGTGTGTGTTAACAACAGAATGTGGAAGCTGTGTATTTGCTGTAAAACATGATTGCCGTGTTACTGATGTATGTGATTACAAGAGTTAGACGGTGTCTAAATCTATGAGTCAATCACTTGGGCGTACCAAGGTAGAATTGTGTGTAAGAGGTGTATGTGCTAAGTAGAGGTGGAGAGAGAGTATAATAACGGGAGCGCAGAGTCGTTCGCCAGAGCTGCAAAGGAGAACTTGGCCAGAGTTCTGAAGAATCTTCACCGGATCTATTGCCCGAGAGACGTGAAGACAACGCAGGACTTAGGCTCCAGAGTTCGCTGATATCATCGTTGGAAGCAAAGTCTTTTTCTGACTTTGATCAACATGCAAGGACCACACTCTGCCAGACGGAGAGTCCTAAGAGGTTTGCAGTTATCCAGACGAGACCAACAGAGGGAAGAACCGACAACATCCAGCGAGGCGAAGGAGGCAACAGCACAGGGCTGTTCCCCTCCCCGGGGCTGGGAGACCCAGTGACCCACTACAGCCTGGGAAGACGAGGGTTCTCCACCACCACCATCCAACAGAGAAGACAGCTGGGGCGTTCGCACTAGCATTCCAGCTGCTTCCAGAGATAACTGCCAGACCACGATTGGCTTACGGGACTTCTCCGCTCCCCCTGCTGAGGAAAGAAATCCTTTTTGTCTGCTAAGAAGACATCGTACTGAGTCTACTGGACAGCTGAGGACTTCTTCCAGATGCAAGTCAAGACTGGGTGATACAGCGTGGCCACGCTGTCCGCTCTCTCTCCTAAATTCACTAATTAGAGAAGATTGTCAGGTACGCTCAATTTAGTTAATTTAGTATAATTTTTAGTAATCAGAAATAATTAATTGTTTAATCATGAATTGATGCTGTGCCCCTGCTAATTTAGCTTAATAAAACGCTATATTGCATTTAAAGAGAAGACTTATGAAATGATTATAAACCACTGATTCTGCATAGTGGTAAAAAGTTAAGCTGATTGTGTGCATTAAATCTAATGGTTCTTAAAAAGGTTATTTAGTCCAATTTGAGAGTGTTTAAACATTACCCCTGAGGTTACTTTCTTCCAAACCTCTAAAACCAACCTAGGAATAGTACCAAGAGCATGCAGTCATTAGAGGAAAGCTGCCGCTAACAAACGTGATTGATAAATCAATTCTACTACTTAGAAGGGCAGCTCAGTAAGAGAGTATTTATCAGCTAAGAGGGGTAAGACGTTTGGATGAAAGGCAGTCAGAACCTAGGCGAGTGTTCCTTGACGCCAGCTTAATTATTCTGCTGAATCCTGTTAGGCGAAATTCTAATAGGCAGATAGAATCTGACCCTTTAAACGGAGAGCTGGACCAGACTTAACCTGAGGCAAGGGTTAAGGAAGGCTAGACTGGCGGACAACACGTACACACATCTCACACACACACACACACACACACACACACACACACACACACACACACACACACACACACACACACCTCTCACACACCTCTCACACCACACACACACACACACACACACACACACACACACACACACACACCCTGCGTACATCAACCCCCTGGCCTACATCTCACTGACATGCCAGCACATGTGACCTTGCTGCCTCCTGTTGGTGGTGGAATCAACTGGAAGAAGTGATCTACAGGGCCAGCCAATGGGGGCACTTACATTTCAGCGAAGCTAAAAAGGCAACTTGTTCGAGAGCAGACAAACATGTGAGCAAGAGAGCAGACCTAGAAAGCTGCCAGTGGTGCTTTAGACCTACCACCACTTGAACCTGCACTTAACCTCAGCAACAGAACAGCTCTGTCTTTTAAGGAATGACGAAGAGTGCGGGAGAGGAATTATTAAACAAGAACAGACTATACATATGGATCTGAATACAGATAAAAGAGCCATCAGAAACCCTGATGCCACAAAGGTCATCTGTAGATCATATGGCTCTGTGGGCTGGTTGAAAAAGGGATGCGGGGGAGAGAGTCACTAAATCACAAACTTTCCCGGAACTTGACTTCCTTCTCAGACCACTATTTCACAAGGCAAAAATGACAGCAGTTTCTGTCCTGTTGAAACAAATGTGGCTGTTTCTATTCATTAAGTATCAAGTGGTATGATGTAATCTGTGATTTTCTTGCATGTGTTTTCACAATTCCATACTTTTCCATAGATTTTTCTTCCATTTGATTATTTACTTTAATTTCTTATTTTTATTGCTTCCTAACTATGAAATTGTACAATGAACATCATTTCCAATAAGACGATCAAAGGTGGTCAGTCCGAAAACTGAAACGACTCTAAAAGAGAACTGAGGAGAATTTTATGTATCTCAACAAAACTAATTTCAAACTATACAAGTGCCTGCACTGCTGTGCTGGTAAACTTTATTGAGGTGTTGTAATTGTTGTAGTTGTTTATCTTAAAAATGTGATTAATACATGTTATTTTTGTCATGTTATACAGAGAGTGTTTATTTCTAGCTTTATGTAATGATGTATGAACCCTCTATATAGTCATCCATAGGTATTTGGAAAAGTGTTATTTTGAAGATAAATGTGGTGGTGTCGATGCCAAAGTCACCCAAAGCAGTCACATCAGTAATTATGCATGATTTTAAACCTTAAGAAAATCTAAACAGGCGAGTTCTAAAAAAAAAAAAAAAAAAAAAAAAAAAGCACTCAGAGCGCAGTACTCCACCAAGGCTGCTCAGTCGTCTCATTTCCGACGGATGAAATCTTGAAAAAAATCTGTGGCAGAAATCACAGCACCATAGAATGTGGCCATTTTCTATACACGTACCCACAAACAAATCGACCTTGCACTGAGTACAGGCATGTGCTATGCATGTGCACGTTATGTACGGATACCGAATCGCATGACCTAAATATGTAGCGGGCGGGGGGAATGGATGGGACTCAGAAATACTCCCACAATTTAGTCAATTGTTCCTTGTATGATTTCCAATGGATAAGTCCCGATAAGTCTGCAGTGGTTGATTTGCAGTAGGATTGCAATCAAGTTATCATCAGCAGGCAGCTGATGTGGTGTTCACTTGTTGTCATAGTTACAGTGACACCGTGACGCTATCTCGCAATGATACAGAAATAACAAATCCATGGATTCAGACTATAAGCTGTATTGCTGCCAAAATCTAATCACTTGGTACTTGTGTCATGTCCGACCTTCCCAGAAAATTTCATCCAAATCCGTTAGTCTGTTTTTGAGTCATGTTGCACACAGACAGGCAAACACACAGACGAAGAGACAGATAAACGTCCACCAATTGTCACGATTCCACCATTCCTTCCGTGCAATTATTACAGATTCACTGTGAAGACCAAAGGGTCATTCCATGTCAAATCAACCAATATCCAAAAAAGTTCCAGCAGCACCACCTTTGATTTCCACCATATTCAGTCTGTGTGTGCCATTAGGTCCCAAAGGAAGGTAGGAAACAGGTTCTCTGTAATATGTGTATGCATTTTGCTTTTACACCCCATTATATGGGGGTGGGTTTAGGCCTACAATTGATAGCCGTCATTCTGGTAGGTACTTCACATTGCCATAATTCTTGAAATATAACAGCTAAAGGTCTGAAATTCACAGGATCATCTCATTTTTCACTACTGATTACAAAACAATCAGACTTTTAGCCCCAGCCTGAGTGTGAAAATTTTTATGGAGGGTTGATTTCTTGAAAAAAACTGAAAATCTTAATTTCGTCCATGTCTTTATAGCTCTCTGTATGCCATTTAAATCAATAAATTATGACTCATAATATTTAATCATTGAGTATGGGTCTTGACTGACATTTTAGAACCACTGTTGAAGTACTCAGCTGTTTAGTTTGTCTGCAGGACCTATTTTAATTAGGGACGGATCTGGAATTTTGTGAAATTCAACCATATTTTTCGCCATGTGTGATAAATAGCACCACTCTGAAACTTTCAGCAGTGAATCTTCATATTCCAGTAATAAAAATTTAAAAATATTGAATTGGTGTTCTGGCTCTTTCATATAGAAAATCTATGTCAAATAGGGGCCTGAAAGTGCCCTCGAGCAACATTTTTGCCATATAACATATATTATTTTGAAGTATCAAATGTGTCATATTGCACCTCAGGTATATCAGCAGATGTTATTAAACCACACTTATTACCTGTTGAGGCCAACACACCCAGTCTAGGGACACCACAACTATTTATACTGATGTTGTACTTTAAGGGGAGGGTTTGGTACAAGTTCTGAAAATCTCTACCTCAGTCTAATAACTCTCTGCTCTTCTGTGGGCAATTGGAACTTAAATTACTTTCGTACCTTGAACTGTACTTCAAACCAGTATTTGTGAATTATACCTTTCTGATCTAAAGAAAGGGCAGCAAGATGGATACAGCCATGCAACCCTGCTCGGTGGGGCAGCACATGAAATCCAGTGATTGCCATAAAAAATTAAAAAAAAAAACCCTGGAACAACTAGCCGGACTTGTCGTGGCTCCAGGGCTTCATGGGAATGTTTCCAAAACTAACAGGCTAGAGTCAGTGAGTGCAGTATTTCAAACTATCTCCTTATAGGCTTAGATGGAGTGTTGCAACCATCTTATCATATATAAACAACAAAGAAACCTGTATCCTCTAAGGGCCTATGACACTTTCTTTGCCCTAAATCTGACAAAAATGATGGCCGAGGGCATTTTAGGCCTCCTTTTGGCCGAGAGTTTCAATATGAAGGTGACAGAACACCAATTCAGTATTTTGAAGTTTTGACAACTAGTACACAAAGATTCTTTGCAAAAAGTTTCAGAGTGGTGCTATTTATCACACATGGTGAAAAATGTGGTTGTATTTCATGAAATTTCAGATTCGTCCCTAATTAAAGTAGGTCCTGCAGCCACACTAAACAGCTGAGTACGTCAACAGTGGTTTTAGCATGTCAGTAAAGACCCATACTAAAGAAAGAAATGCTGTTTTAATATTTTTTTAGATTAAAATGGCATACAGAGGCCTTTCAAACATGGGCGAAATTAAGATCTTTTTTTTTCTTTTCAGGAATTCCACCCTCCATAAAATTTTTCACACTCAGACCAGGGCTAAAAACATGATTGTTTTGCAACTAGCAGTGAAAAATGAAATGTTTCTGTGAATTTCATGCTTCTAGCTTGCACATTTCAAGAATTATGGACCTCTGAAGTATGTACCTGAATGACGGCTATCAGATTTAGGCCGAAACCTACCCCCTTATAATTGGGTGTAAAAGCAAAATGTGTACACATATGACCAAAAACCTGTTTGCTATCTTCTTTTGGGACCTAATGGCACACTGAAACTGAATATAATGCAAATCAGAAATGGTGCTGCTGGAGCCATTTGTTGACTTGAGATGGAATGACCCCAAAATCATTTTAGTTACCAAGCTGTAAACAATTATTCCTGCTGTACAGTTGAACATTTTAACATTGGTGTCTATGAGGATTGACTCATTTTTGGAGCCAGCCTCAAGTGGACATTAGAGGAACTGCAGTTTTCAACACTTCCATGTTGGCCTAATTTTACAGCCCCTTCACAGTACTCTAGTCAAAGGAAATGTTAGTAACACTTTGTTTTCAGCCTCTTCATTCAGTCCCAAAGGGTCTGTCACTTCAGCACCGCTAAATGAGGCTGGTGGAACAGTTTTTAACCAACTGCAACTGGCATGGGGAGTCGACACGGGCAGGCAGAACAATTCAAAGACTGCGAGAGTTTTATGGCTGAAAAGTTGTATAATTCAAGTGGCACTTTGCTGGCTGTGTAGCATCAGTGGGTCCTTTATCCTGCTTTGGCCCCATCTGCCTCTGTGAACTGGGTCAGACAATCTCTTAAAATTAACCTGCATTAGTTCTGCACAGTGCTTATCACCACAGAGGCTGAACTCCCTGTGAAACCACTGTGTTGCCACTGAAAAAAGAAAGATAAAAAAAAAAAACAATGTTCCATGTTGGATACACCCTGTGTTTTTTTACTTTGTGTATCATGCTGATAGTAATCAGTGTAACAGCTGTGTTGATGTGTTGAATCACAGACAGTGCACAGCCTGTTGAGGCTGTGGTAAGGTGTAAGAAACATAGAAGTTTAGAGGAGGGTCAGCCGTTAATGAGAGCACTGATAGGTCTCTGATGGTTTGGTAGAATGCTGAGTCAGTGTTCTGGCTGCCCACCTTCAGAGACACTCTGTCTTTACTAATGACAAGGCCTCAACTCGAATAAAATCTTTATGGAAGGATTCACACACTGATTTTTGTGACTGAAGTCACACACAAACATCATAGCAGTGTCATGATGTTACGCCAACATAAAAATAAAGCTCGTGACTTCCGGTTTGATGAGCAATGGAGTAGGACGCGGCTCTCGTGGCTCGAATAAATAATTGTATTCCACCCTATCGAATGCTTTTTCACTGTCAACAGAGATAACTACTTCCGGGGTTGTAGTGGAGGGTTTAGAATAAATAATATTTAAAAGGGAGCAAACATTATAAAACAACTGGCGTCCCTTAAAGGGGAACTTCGGTTTTTTTCAACCTGGGCTCTGTTTCCATATGTAATTTCATACATGTGAGTGATGGAGAAATGAATTTTCGACATAGCTCCAGTATTTAGCCAGGCAGGCAGCTTAGCAGCTCGGCTAGCGAAAAGTATGGGGCAGCTGGCCCCCCCGCGTCAAAGTCCGCCCTAACGTGCTTTTTGCCCCACACTGACCGGCTCAGATAGTCTCAATGAGTGTCCCACAACATACTAGAGATGAGAAGTGAACGAAAACCTCCATATTATCTGACGATCGCTCTTTGTTGAGGTCTGTATCCAAATCTCAGGACGCTAGAAAGCGAATCTCATTCCGAAATCGCGCGATAGCTCGCAGTGATTTCGGCACGTTAAGGCGGACTTTGACGCGGGGGGGGCAGCTGCCCCATACTTTTCGCTAGCCGAGCTGCTAGCTGAGCTGCTAAGCTGCCTGCCTCGCTAAATACTGGAGCTATGTCGAAAATTCATTTCTCCATCACTCACATGTATATGGAAACAGAGCCCAGGTTTAAAAAAACGAAGTTCCCCTTCAAGGGACGCCAGTTGTTTTATAATGTTTGCTCCCTTTTAAATATTATTTATTCTAAACCCTCCACTACAGCCCCGGAAGTAGTTATCTCTGTTGACAGTGAAAAAGCATTCGATAGGGTGGAATACAATTATTTATTTGAGGTACTGGGAAGGTTTGGACTGGGAGAGGGGTTCATCTCATGGATACAAAGTGAATGTCTCCAAGAGTGAATGCTATCCGGTTAATAAGTTAGCACTACAACTTAAACAATCTGACATTCCCTTTAAAATCAGCCCTACTAGTTTTAAATATCTGGGGATAAGGGTAACCAGAACATTATCTGCTCTTTTTTCTGCCAATTTTTCACCTTTAATGTCTAATTTTAAGGAGGACCTTCAGAGATGTGAAAGTTTACCCCGGTCATTAATTGGAAGAATTAATACGATTAAAATGAATATCCTTCCAAGGTTTTTATTTTTGTTTCAATGTCTCCCCGTCTTTCTGACTAAAACATTTTTTAATTCCCTTGACCAAATAATTTCTGTTTTTTTATGGTGTGGCAAAACAGCCAGAATTAGTAAGAATACACTCCAAAGATGTAAATTCAATGGCGGATTATCTCTACCTAATTTTCAGTTGTATTATTGGGCTGCACATGCTCACAAGGTCTCTTATTGGTACACATCAGTGGATCCACTTTGGTGCAAGTTAGAATCACAGTCATGTACTGCATCTTCCCTGCAAGCTCTGCTTACTTCCCCCATTCCCATCAATCCCTCCCAATTCACACAGAACCCAGTGGTCCGTTCCACTTTGAGAATCTGGTATCAATTCAGAAATCATTTTAAATTTACCTCTCCATCTATCTTAACTCCTATACTGAGGAATCATTCATTTAAACCCTCACTCTCAGACTCAACCTTTTCTATCTGGCACGACAAGGGTCTGAAATTCTTTAAAAATTTATATCAAAACAATGTTTTCTCTAGTTTTACCGAGTTGTCGGCAAGATTTCACCTCCCATCCTCCCACCTTTTCCGGTATTTTCAAATTAGGAACTGTGTTAAATCAGTGTTTCCAATGTTTCCACAAATACCTGCAACTCAAATGTGGGAAGAGGTTTTGCAATTTGATCCTTCTCAAAACCCACACATTTCTAGAATCTATAGCCATCTAATATCTTCTGATGATACCCACACCATTAAGGTGAGGAGGGCTTGGGAGGACGACCTCGGCCTGGTATTTGAAGATAGTTGGTGGGACGCAGCCATCGATACCATTCACACAAGCTCAACGTGTGCGCGTCTAACACTTTTACAACTCAAAGTATTGTTTAGAATTCACTATTCTAAGGCCAAACTGTCACAAATATATCCTGACGTTACAGATAGCTGTGATAGGTGTCACAATTCACCCTGTAATTTAACCCACGTGTTTTTTTCTTGCCCCTCTTTGTTCAATTTCTGGAAAAAATTACTTTGATTCGATGCCCAAAATACTTTCGATTCCTATAAATACTTCCCCTCACACTGCTATCTTTGGTGTCCCGGGAAATTATACCCGATTCAGTCACAGACAATTACAGTAGAGGTCTTAGCTTTTACTTCCCTAATAGCAAGACGTCATCTTCTTTTGCAATGGAAGTCCACTATATCTCCCTGCAGTGTTCAGTGGCTTAGAGAGGTAATGTCTTTTTCAAAATTGGAAAAAATCAGATATTCTGTCAAAGGTGATATGAATATTTTCTAAAAGAAATGGGGCCCTTTTCTAGCCTACTTTAATTCTTTCAACTCTTCTTAATTGAATAAGCCCCCCTTCACCCACTCACTCGCTCTTTGCTTTCTTTCTTTCTTTACTTTTCTTCTGCCTACCTTTTTTCTTTGTTTTCTTTTATATATAGGTATAATTGTTTAAGTTTCTATTTTCAAGTTGTTGTTGCTAAAAACTAAAAAATCTTCAAGGGAAGTACAATTTGGTGCAGTAAGAAATTGTATAGATTTGAAATCGTAGAGATAAGATGTTACATGACTTGTATAAGTTTAAATATTTTCTTTTCCCTTCAAATGTACATGTATATACAAGACCAATGTGACTGTCCTGCAGTTTCTATTTCAAACTTCCCAATAAACATATAAATTAAAAAAAAAAAAAAAAGCTCGTAGTTGTGAGTAACAAGGAGTCATTTAGGGATCTAAAGGCTACATGGATGCACACGGTTTTAATCATTTTCCCACACTCCTACACACAGTCTCCAGATCACACGCACCACTGACTCCTTATGGTCACCTTTATCACTGCTCCTGTCTGCCAACTGGATCTCAACACAGTGCTACTCAGAGAAAGAACGCTGTGTCCATCAATAAAACAAAATTAATTTTAAAAAAAATCAAGCTGCCAGCATCTCCTGCACTGAACTCTTCTGATCTACACTACCAGTCAAAAGTTTGGAGATACCTTCTCATCCAATTTATTTGTCTTATTTTCCACATTGTAGATTAACACTGAAAATTAACATAATTCCGTATGTATTCTTTTATAGTTTTGAAGTCTTCAGTATTAATCTACTGTGTATAAAATAATTACATAAAAACCATTGAACGACAAGGTGTGTCCAAAGTTTTGACAGCTAATGCAAAATCTTGCAAAACCCTTTATGTTCACAGACTTGCAAGCATAAAAAACAGTCCAATAGTTTAGGAAATACACAGAAAAAAAAAGATAATAGAAAATAAGTAAGAAAAATACAGTCATTTTATGTAATAAAAATACATTTGCCAGCTTTTTAGTTTGTTTTTCTTTTTTTATGGATAAATAACATGATGGATTAGCTGTAAGTTATATATATATATATATATATATATATATATGGATATTTTTTACAGTGTTGATTCACATCAAATAGCGCACTGTAAGGTCTTCCTGAGGCCTATTATATTTCTCTACTGGAAGAGACTTCTTTTCTGCAGCTGTTGTAACTCCACCACTGAGATGGAGCCTCAGCGGAGTTATGTGACAATCTGCATGCATTTGTCTGTCTGCCTGTCTGTTAGCAACATTACTCAAAAATGGATTTGGAGGAAATTTTCAAGGAAGGTTAAAAATGACACAACGACCACCTGATTAGATTTTGACAGTGATGTGTCTTATAGTCTGGAACGACTGATTTGTTTAAGATTTCAGTATTGTGAGATAGAGGCACAGCGGCACTCTAACTATGACAACAAGTGAACACTACATCAGCTGAATGCTGACGATCACATGATTGTGATCCTACTACAAACTGACCGCTGTGGGCTTGTCGAGACTAATCTGTCAGACATCATACAAGAAACAAGTGACTAAATTGTGGGGGTGTTTCCGAGTCACATCAATTCCCACCACCTGCTATATATTTAGGTCATGTGATTCAGTATCTGTACATAATGTACACAGGCATTGCACACATATGTGCTCAGCACAATGTCATTTAATTTGTGAGTACATCTATATTAAATGGCCACATTCTAGGTTGCTGTGAGTTCTGCCACGGAATTTTTCAAGATTTCATTCATCACAAATGATACGATCGAGCAGTCTTGGCACTCTCTGAGTGCTTTTCTCATTTTTAATGTGTGGTATAAATTACAGGAACTACATTTCTGTGAGTCAGAACAGAGACTGTTTGCATGTAGGTTACATTTTTGTCTCACAGAAGATTGTGAGGCTCACAGCTTGGGGGAATCCCTGATGAACCTGCAGTGTCCCTGACACTGGAGAGTCTCAGTCCTCGAGGAGCCCAGCTTTGGCTGTCTGGCCTCTGCGGCTCTCATCGATCATGTCTCTGTCTACCTTTGAAGGTAAAGACGCACACAGGAAACCACAACTGCAGATGCTTTCAAGAATCACAGAAGAACCTAGAGATAGGTGTTTCTCAGAACTAAACCCAGTTGTCTACTCATCAGCACAATTTAGGGATCCTGACTTGAACTTGGAAACCCAGCAGCAGCTTCTCAAGGGGCCGTTCACATGGTAACCCTCCTCTAACAGCATCCATGACAAACCTGCGCAAATTTCAGCGGTTTTGTCAGAACATTGTCCAATGATTTAAATGCACGTAGAAGGGCCAGCATGTTTTTAGGAATAATGAGATTTTCAGGTTTGACAATACAAAAAAATGGAGCCGCATTTTACGGAGAAGCCATTTTCAAAACGGCATTCTATAATAACCGCTGCTTATTCAGAATTATAGGCAACATGGGCGTCGAAGGCTTCTCCTCTGTACATGTGTGGCTACAGACCGTGGATTAGACGGAGCTCTGCGTGCAGGATTAACGCGACCAGATGCGGCTGATAAAGAAGCCTTTTGTTCGTTTTAACCTGCTCTAAAGACAGACGAGGAGCAGAAGCGGCCTCTCCGGGATCAAACGCTCCCTTACTGCTCAGTGGAGATGCTGCAGACTGGATGTTTTTAGGCGGTAATGTCAGCTGCGGACATGTGGATGGATGCAGGGACGTACGGCCATGCTGCTAATGCTGAGCCCCGAGCAGCGCATCATCCACGATCAGAAACAGAAACAATCAGACTTACCTTGAAACGAGCGTCTGTCAGTCCGCCTCTTCTCACATGATCCTCTGACATCCGTGTGTCGGATTGAAGAGGCTTCAAACGCGGTCGCTCAGCGCGCTTCTCTTATGGAGACCGACGGTACGGTGTAACCCCTGTATGGAGAGCGATTAGTGACACAATGGTAAAAAAAAAAAAAAAATTATTACAAACAGCACACTGGTAAAAGATGATATAAGCACATAAACCCCAATGTCTGATTGTGTCTTTTGGAAATATTTGTTAAAAAAAATATGTACTGTAAAAATTAAATAACAATAAAGAAAGAAATTAAGTCCTAATTTTCATACCACAACTAAAATGTTACTGTATTTTTCTGTTGTATAGAAAAGTCAGTAAAATGACAACCCAACAGTCATTTAATTACTATGCCACTGATGCTAAACTACATTGATTTTTTAAACTATATTTACAGAAAATATATTGGTGTCCATAAAGTCTCTTTACAATTTTAAGACTTTATTACAAAGGCAGTTGATAAAATTGGAAGGGAAAATCCTTGGCCACCACCTTCACCAGATATCACTCCCTTGGACTTCTTTCTATGGGGTTATGCTAAAGATATTGTGCATCGAACAAAGATATGGAACATTACTGACTTGAAGCAAAATATTTCTGATGCCATTGCCACCATTGATGAGGCTATGCTACAGCAAACAGCAAGAAATCGAGTACCATCTTGATGTGCTTTGTGCAACTAATGGTGCCCATATAGAGATGTATTAAATGAGGTTGAAAAAACTTTGACAACCACTGATTACAATAAAACAAATCTGGTTAAGATATCTTTTTAACAGCCTTTGTAATAAATTCTTAAAATTGTAAAGAGACTTTATGGACACCTTGTAGTACCATACCTGTATAATAGTATTGTAAATACTGTTTTCTGCTGTCTTATGTTATGTCCACCTGATTGGTTTTTCCCATATGTAAACGCACCACATCTGAAAATCACCGGTTTGCTGGGCGTGTACTTGCGAACAGTAGGCGGTGTTCAGCTCCTGTCAACCTTGTTCTTCAACTATCCTGCCTGCCCCTGATTGGACAAAAGCATCATTTCGAAGGCTGTCTCCTCCTGGATTTCAAGCTGGACCAACATGGCGGCTTCGATACAAACTTTCTCTTTTATTACACACACTGTTCAGCAAAAAGTATTTCTAAAAGTATTTGAGGTGAGAAATAACCTGTGCAGTAGTTGATTTTGACCTTGTTGTGTTTCAATGATAGCTAGTTTAGAAGTTTGACCAAAGTTTCGCGATATGTCGGACTTCCGCACGCTGCATCGCATTTACATAAAGTAGAAGTCCAGCTTACTTTGTGCAAATGAGTTGCGCCTCGCTCCGAAGAGACGCACCAGAACGCAGTTCAAAACGCATTGCAATCAGTCCAGCATGCAGCATGCAGCATGCATCCCATTCAATTAAATCCTTTCAAATAATAAAAATTATATATACACACACTGTATATATCCTTCACCACACGTGCTGTTATTCATTTTATCTTACAACTGCTTGTCTTTGGCAATAATCACCTCCCATACAGAAGATCAGTGAATTCAGGGGAGAGTCTGTTGTCCAATGACTGTCAGCCTGTGTGGTGCTATCAGCAATGGACCAATTGCTGTGCTGGGTATTCAAGCTGATCCAGCAGCCCTCAGACACGTTTCTAAGACAAGAATTGGGTATTTCAAATTGTGGAACTCCCCATGTGTAAAAACCTGCACATATATGCAAGGAATAAAGACTCACCCAGAACCTTTTTTAAAAAAAAATCAGTTGACCTGCATCCTGTGGTAAATGTTAATATTGAATATCAGAATGAGGAACAATGTGGTCTCAGTGACATTTAAATGCAACTTTAAATGTAGGCTGTTCGTGGCAGACAGACCGGTTTGACTATTTCTGAAACTGTTCATCTCCTGGATTTTCACCATCACAGTCCCTGGAGTTTGCTTAGAATAGTGAACAACAATAACCAAAAAAACATCAAGTGAGTGGCAGTTCTGGTTGGAGTGGAAAGTAAAATTACAGTAACTCAGATAATGACTCTTTACACCTGTGCAGAGCAGAAAAGGAAGAACAGAAGCTCCAATCCTGCTGAGGCTGCAGATAGCAGGTCAGTATTTGATATCAACAGCATGAATCAGCTGACCCAACATGACTTGTGTCAACAGTCCAAACATATGCTATTGGTGTAGTGTTGTGAGGAATGCTTCCTGGCACTTTTAATCCCAAAATACCAACCAAATATGGTCTGAATACCACAGCCTGTCTTAATATTAGAGCTGACCACATTCATCCTTCTACGATTTCAGTTTGCCATCTACTAATGGCTGCTTCCAGCATAATACTGCAACATATCACATGCCTTCTCAAACATTTCATTAACAGGACAATGAGTTCAGTGGCCTCCTGGTCAGCAGATTTAAGGCCAGCAGCACATCTCTGCAAAGTGAAATAACATAAGATTTGTAGAAATAATGTGCAGTTGAAGAATAATTTCAACATGGAGCAGAACTTCAGAGGAAGGAATCCAGCATATTGTGGACTAAATGACACCAAGACCTGAAGCTGCCTGAGAGCAAAGAGAGACCCTCACCAAGGTTAATATGCAGTTCCTTCAAAAATGCTCAATGATATGACATCAACATTTACTTCAAGGCACTCTATGAGGATCACAAGAGCTGCTGGCACAGCTGTGGACTTTTAAATGCCATACAGGGAGTAGTGGTAATGTTGCAACAAGAGGACATGGAATGTTTATGGTCATGTAACAATGCAACAAGTAGGCGGGCACTTAGTTAAACTACTCTCAGTTTTAAGGCAATGCATTTGAACTAATTATGAGATGAGATGAGATGAGATGAGATGAGATGAGATGAGATGAGATGAGATGAGATGAGATGAGATGAGATGAGATGATCCTTTATTACTCCCTGTGTCCGGGGAAATTTCCCATGTTACAGCAGCATACATTCATTATTCATACATCATACAGTAGAGCAACAATAGCAACAATAACCAACCATATATTGATAATCATAATAACAATCACAATATGTCCAGGAGTGTAGGATGGGAAAGGTGGCTTATGGAATGATGTGAAGTACGGGAGAACTGTGCAGATTATGTGGTGAGGGATTGTGTGACAGAGTCCAGTTTTGTGTAAACATCAGCCAGTGATGCTGATGTTATAAAGTCTTATAGCAGATGGAAAGAATGACTTGCGATAGCGTTCCATCTTGTAGGTTAGGTGTCTCAGTCTACTGCTAAAATTGCTACTTTGAGACTTCACAGTGTCATGCAGTGGGTGAGAGGGGTTGTCCCTGATGGATGTGAGCTTTGCCAACATCCTCCTCTCACCCACCTCCTCTATGGAGTCCAGGGAACAGTCCAGCACAGAACCGGCCCTCCTCACCAGTCTGTTCAGTCTCTTTCTGTCCATCCCAGAACACCCTGCTCCCCAATAGACCACTGCATAGAAAACAGCAGACGCTACCACAGAGTCATAGAATGTCCAGAGCAGAGTCCTGCACACTCCAAAGGACCTCAGTCTCCTCAGCAGGTGGAGACGACTTTGGCCCTTCTTGTACAGGACCTCTGTGTTGTGTGACCAGTCCAGTCTCTTGTTGAGGTGAACACCCAGGTATTTGTATGAGTCCACTATCTCAATGTCCATTCCCCCGGATGTTCACCGGTGCAGGCTGAGGTGCCCTCCTCCTGCGGAAGTCGATGGTCATCCCTTTCGTCTTACTGGCGTTGAGCTGCAGATGGTTTCGCTCACAGCAGTCGACAAAGTCAGAGATGACTGTCCTGTACTCCAGCTCGTCCCCATCAGGTACACACCCAACAATGGCTGTATCATCAGAGAATTTCTTAGGTGACAGCTCCCAGAGTTGTATTGGAAGTCCGATGTGTACAGGATGAAGCGAAAGGGAGAGAGCACTGTCCCCTGTGGGGCCCCCATGCTGCTGATCACTGCATCAGAAACACAGTCCTGAAGCCTCACGTACTGTGGTCTGTTGGTGAGGTAGTTGGTGATCCAAGCAGCCAGGTGACAGTCTACTCCCGCTCCCTCAAGCTTCACCCTGAGCAGAGAAGGCTGAATTGTGTTGAAAGCACTGGAGAAGTCAAAGAACATGACCCTCACAGTGCTGCCGGTTTCCTCCAGGTGAGTCAGCGATCTGTGCAGCAGGTAGACAACTGCGTCATCTACTCCAATGTTCGGTTGGTAAGCGAACTGCAGTGGGTCCAGATTAGGGCTCACCAGGGGGCGTAGGTTCCTGAGAATGATCCTCTCCATCGTCTTCATCAGATGAGAAGTGAGGGCCACAGGTCTGAAGTGGTTTGGCTCACAAAGGTTCCTGGTCTTTGAGACAGGAACGAGGCAGGAAGTCTTCCACAACACAGGAACCCTCTCCAGACTCAGGCTCAGTTTGAAGATGCGGAGCAGCACCTGACAGAGTTGGTCTGCACAGTCTCTCACAGTCTCTCACCATTTCCCAGTCATTTACCACAAGAAAGCAACTACTGCTACTGCTTCATAAAAATGAAAGAGCAGTTTGTACTGTGGTCTTTAAGAAACCCAAATTGTACAACTGCACTCACGACATATGGAAAATTAAGCATCTGTCTGCAATTCTGGTATCACTGACATATGGAAAGTTTGTTGTGTGGGCTAACCCATTTTGCAGACCAAGCAGGATGTAATAGCCAACCATGCAGACAGACAGGTGACAGTTTTAGTGTTGAATCATTTGTTCCACAGCAGCCTTCCTCAGGTATTGATCACCTCTCCTCTACTCTCCTCTCTTTCTCTTCTCATACATTTAAATGACAGGATTTCATGTCACCAACTTTGTGCCTTCTTTCTCCTGTAGTTTGTGTTTTGTCTTCTCTGCAGGTATCTCTGGATCCGGATCAACATATTTCAGCTCTGCAGTTACTGGCCTCACCAATCAAAAATGTTTTTTTTGTTCTCAAGGGGAATCCTTTCGATTTTTTGTGTTTCTTTACAAAATATAACTTTATAAGTTCTTGAGATAACATCTACTGAAGTACGATGTAATGAAAACAACAATGAGAGCCTGCTTGCTCATCTTATAGGTTCTATAAGGCTTACACCTGCTGAAATATCAGAAAATCTACCACAAGGACCAACTACCTGTCTTACCAGTTTTTCCTAACAATCTCAAAGGGTCACACTGTTAATCTTTAGCTTTCCAGGAGAAGAGGTTCAACTGTTTATCTCAGTATGAAATTCTCTTGGAGGGCTTGTCTTTAAACTGATGTTGGGTCAACCTGTTCTTGATGAGATTAAAATTGATTATCCAGCATGTAGCATATGATGGAAATGCTGGTTTACACAGTAAGAATCAGGTCAGGTACAATTCAAAACACTTCAGTTAAGTTCTTCCTAAGCTTGTTACGAAAATTAAGTCCCTCCCTTTTGCAGAGAAGATACAATTAATACATCCTCTTCAGCCACTTCCAGTTAACATCCTCCTCATGCTCTGATGCACTCTCATTTGATACCTCTACTGTGTCATAGAGCAACGAACACAGAAACCAGTTACATGTGGTTCTTCTTAGCATCAAGATTGCAGTATTTACAGCTACATCCTGTCTGTGGTTAATATGAGCTGTCTGAGTGCCTCAGCAGCTTCCTTGTAGGTCCCTGTTACAAAGGAGGTATGAGCAAAAGCAAGAAACAAGAAGCTGTGAGAGGCCATTTAGGCTTAAACTGAATACTTGACTTGTCCATACTGTAATGTTCATACACACTACATGCATATGTAAGGTATGCACATACACTACCAGTCAAAAGTTTGGACATAAGTTTGGACATACCTTTTCATTCAGTGGTTTTCATTTAATTATTTTTTACATTGTAGATTAATACTGAAGACATCCAAACTATAAAAGAATACATATGGAACTATATTGCAAACAAAAAAGTGTTGATCTTCAGTATTAATCTACAATGTACAAAATAATACATATAAATATAAGGCATTGAATGAGAAGGTGTGTCCAAACTTTTGACTGATAGCGTACCTATATAATGACATGCATATACATACATACTAGGGATGTCTCGATCTGCTCTCAAAGATTGATAGGGGGGCTGATCAAGGCATTTTTTTACCGGATCAATATCAGCATGAACTTAAACCCAATCATTGCTGACTTCCACTGTCATAGATGTGTCACAAAAAGAGAGCACAATGTGTAGCATTTATAGTTGTATTGTAATCAGTCCATAATCATGATTCATGATCATGATCATGGATGACACAGACTGAGCACAGTAGATATTTGTCATGTGCTGCTTATTCCTGTTTCAGTCAAGGAAAATATAATATGGGTCACTCACATCAACGCTCAGATGTACAGTATGTTGCTTTGGATAAATGTGTCTGCTAAATAAAATTGTGGAATTCCAGAAATTTAAAATAATTTAAAGACTTTTCAGTTGAGCTGAGTTGAACTACCGGCTGTGTTTATACAGAACAGACAGGAAGCAAGCGTGACAACAAAATAAAAACAAATAGGTAAATTTTTATAGCGCATGGAGCCCCCATGTTTTTTCTAGTATTGACAACACGTGCACAGGGGAAAACGTACATGTTGATCTCAGGTAATTTCACATTTTGTTCAACAGGTAAACAAATTAAGCCTTTTATGATTTATGGCATTATGACGACAACCAGAGAGTTTGCTCTAGTTCTAGGCATGGTTGTGCTGATTCCAGTGATGTGCATATTGCAGTGGAAAAAAAATGTGAGTAAAAACGTGACAGGAGCAAAGAAACACCCAGGAATTTATAGGATTCATTTCAGATTTGCTTGTGGTTAAAAATGGAAGCACTTCTGACCTCTAACCACTAGAGTGTGACATTACACCTTTACTGTACTTCTTGGCCTCACACTGCGGGATAAGTGATTGTCATTGCTGGACTCTTATATAATTAACTAAATATCTCAGGTAGCTGCAATCTTTTGATATGATTGTTTGCTTGAATTAGAATTTTGAATCTTAATTCATTATATTATGTAAAAAGACATTTGTGAATGTGGCTGAGGGGCTGTTCCAAGGAAGGGTTCAAAGGTACAGCATTACTCATTCTGACAGAATTGTCCATGCTGGCAGAACTAAAGTCATCCACCTCCTCTTACTCAGAAGATCTGACTTTTTCTATCTGTCTGACTATCTTCACTGATCCAGTAATCCTTCTCTGTGGACACTCTTTCTGCAGAGAATGCATCACACTTTCTCTAAGTTCACAACAATTCTGTCCACAGTGCCAGGCAACTGTTCCTACAGAAATGCCATATCTTCCAACCAATCACATCCTAAAAAGTTTTTCTGACAAAGCAAAGGAAAAAAAGCCGAGAGGCTAAAGAAGGCATGTGGAAAAGCCAAAGTATTAGTCTGGGATCTTTTATAGTACTGCAGTGCTAAGAACAGTTATTGAAGTTGCTTTTCTTGATTGATTTATTGATCTCAAAGGTTGCTGAGTTCTGCCCTGAGCATGAAGAAAAGCCGAAATTGTTTTTCTTTTTATTTGACAAGGAAAAATGTTTGCAAACCAGTTCTCATTGGCAAACATGACCTGGCCAAGAGGTGCCAGCAGCCAGTTCGTAGCTGTTGCAAAGTGAAAGGAATTACTGCCAAAAATAGTAGAAGTACTGGGAATGATGGGCTTGATGTATTCACAAGACCCAGTGTGATATGAATTTTAGGCAAGGTGAGGAAGAGAGGACAGGTAGGGAGGGCTTGGATGCAATATTCCGCCTGTCAAAGATGATGCATTTGGTTTTACTGATGTTATGGGGAAGATGCAGGTTGTGAAAACACTGCTCAACTGAAGTGAGGCTGAGCTGAAGAGTGGAATCTACAGAGTGGAGTGAAGGGCCAGCTGAGTGCAAATGGATCTGGGAACTGCCAGCAGTTTTTGCAACATCATTAATGTAGATGGAGAATAAGGTTGGGCCTAAGATGGACCCTGGAGGCACACCTTTGGAGATGGTAAGTGGGTCTGACAGGATCTTTTCCATCTTCACCTGCTGGACACGGTCGGTAAGGTAGCTGGCAAACCAGTGGTGGACAGGTGGACAGGTGGTGGACAGACTGATGGTAGAGAGCCTACAAAGGAGGATCCAGTGATCAACAGAGTCAAAGGCCTTAGTAAGGTCAATAAATACAGCTATGCAGATCTGCTTGCTGTCTAATTCTGTTGTTGTGGTTATGTCTTGTACTCAGCCCTAATGGTTCAGGATGGTGGCTATACGAGAGTTTTGGCGTGCACTCAACTAAAAATAAACAAGCAGATTTTTCATATGAGTTGAAATAATCCCAGTTCTTTATTATCACTCTTCACCCGTAACTTAAAGTTGGTCATAAATAAAATAATAAAACGCAAAGAAAGTCGAGCACAATCGAAAACTGTGTACCTTTGCCTGTTTCTATTCAGCAACACCTTAACCAAATCATATAATCAGCTAAATACCTTCATTTGACCCCAGGCCATCAGCCTCAAGTAAAAGACATACAGGTCCCTGGGGGAAACAAGAACAAAATGAAAAATATGGCTCCTACAGCTGTACTAGTGCTGTCCAGGACCTACAGTACATAGTCATGTCCAGCCTGGAAACGGGCATATGACAGCCACACATGGCGGGCTTGACAAAATCTGGTTTGAGTCAAGGAAGTGGCCCAGCTGTTTAAAAACCAACTTCTCCAGGACTTTGGCTGAGCGTGATAAAATAGAAATGGGTCGGTAGCAGTTGGAGTTGGAACCAGAGCCACTTTTGAAGAGAGGGAAGATCATAGCCGATTTCCAGTCAGGAGGGAAGACAGAGAGCTGTAAAGACAGAATGAATATTCTTGTGATGGGAGCAGCAATGATGCAAGCAGGTGATTTTAAGAACATGGGATCAAGGCCATCAATGGCAGCAGGTTTGCTATGGTCCAGCCTAGTGAGTTCATCCTGTACTTCTGAGATACCAGAAGTTTAAGGAGAAACCAATATTGCAGGATGGGGAATGCTGAATATCACAAGAGGCTGTATCAGGGTCTGAGGTAGAGTATGCTTTAGTTGCAATAACAAAGTGATGGTTGAGGTGTAAGGCCATACAAGACTTATCAGTGATTCTTTTCCTGAGTTAAGATTCAGACATAGCTAGGACATCAGGATTAGCAATGTTCTTAAAATGTCAAAGTGATTAGTACTTAGCAGATTACAGATCTTTCGATGTAAAAAGCTTAAATATTTACGACCACAAAAATCTCTAAATGACAAGGGAGACATGGGGTTATGTAAGGCAGGCCCACGATTTGGGTAAACATTACCAGAAACAGTTAACATGAGGATGATTAATGTGCACCTCAGAACTAAACGAAGACAATACTGTTGATTATATTCTATAAAGAATGTTACCACAAAGAATGAAAGTCAAACAGCTGCTGCAGCAACATAAGTGAATGAAATGGAACAAGATGAATTTTATGAAAGAGAGAAAGACCAACTGTTTTAGTGATCCAGTAGGATGAGACGTCTCTGAAGAGTAGAATGAAGATCATTGTGCTGCCTTCATAGGACAGGAGAGCAGACCCAGGTAAAAACTTATTGATAGGCTCAAGAGCCTGTGTCTGTGCAAGTAGTAGAGTTACAAACAGAAGTGGTTACAAAATCAAAAGAGTTTTTAGGAGTCAATGAATCGAGCTAACTTATATTTTAAGACATCAGGGGAACTTGACTTTCCAAGCTGAACAAAATTAAAATGATCTTGCTAGAATGTACTTTATTTTCCCTGACTGCTGATTTCCCCAGAAGTTGACAAAACTGAACCTTAGCAGCAGTTTCAGCCTCTGAACACTAGAGGGAAATATTACAACAATGAAACATAGAGTCAGAATGTTTATAAATACTTTCTTATTCTATTAAATGATTGACACAAACAGTATTCCAGTATGTTGAGGCGATTTTTCAATCTAAAATGTTATTTAGAATCATTATCTGGCCCTTTGACTTTACTGTGGCTCCTTCTGTGAGCAATCCAAGAGGTGTGGCATTTCCAGGAAAATGAAACTGAAACAAACTGAGATGTGTCTGTGTGCCTGGCAGAGAGAGATAGGGGTGAGACATGGCGTCGGTTATGTGCTACGAAGACCTGACCTGCTCTGTTTGTCTGAGCATCTTCACGGATCCAGTGAACCTTCCCTGTGGACACTCTTTCTGCAGACAGTGTATCACAGACGTCCACAGCTGTCCACAGTGTCGGGCAGCTCTTTCAACAGAAGCCAAGTGTCTCCCGACCAGCGTTGTTTTGCAAAGCCTCGCCGAGAAGGCCAAAGAAGCAGAGAAGATGAAGGAAGAGGGTAGGAGTGAGAAAGCAGATGTAAGGTGACATCCAGAAAGCTGTGCTACTCATTGTACTTACCGCGGTCAAGCCAGCCCTCACTGCGAAACGCGTGGTCAAACTAGCCCTCACTTGGAAAAGCGGTGCGCGCATATACTAAACAGTACGTCAGGAGCGATCTTTTTTTTATAACTGTCGTTATTATTCAAGCGTATGACATCTGCTAAGAATCACTTCAGTCGGTTGTGGAATTTCAGAATAAAAGCCCCCTGAAAAGCCATATTTATTTAGATATATCATGTACATTAGCATTCATATTTCTCCCAAACTGCCTGTTATTATTCGACTGTTCCACTTCAGATTGATAGTACTCCACCTCAGGAAGACACCTAGTCAAAATCAGGTCAATCTGATGTGGAATTTTAGAATAAAAGCCTCCTGAAATGGCATATTTATGTATATATCATGTACATTAGGATTAATATTTCTTCCAAACTGACAGTAATTATTCAACAGTTTCACATCAGATTGACACTACTTTTACAAGATAATTTCACCCTAACAAAGGTATCATATTTAACATTTTGTATTCATTCTAAAAAAGGGGGGGGGGGGTGGTGCTGCTACTTCTAAAAACAATGAAAAAATAAAACATAAATTACAAAATAAACTAAATAAAGTCATACTTTGAATGAAAAGATAACCGTAATAAAAACACAAAATGGCACACAATTATAGTCAAACTTTATTTGTAAATGACATCATAACTGTCCAAGACTGATTTTCAGCCATTTTGGCCTGTTACTGTGAAGAAATAGAAAATATTTTCACAGTCATTTTAATTCTAAGGGAAAAAAAATGCTCACAATAGCCGAGAAAACGACCTTATAAGATTTCAGTGAAATGCAAAAGTTCAAATGGCTTTTATTCTGAAATACCAAATGAGACTGACAAGATTTTTAATAGATGTCTTCCACAGGTGGAATCCTATCAATCTGAAGTGGAACGGTTGAATAATTACTCGTAGTTTGGGAGAAATATGGATGTTAATGTACATATATCTAAATAAATATGGCTTTTCAGGGGGCTTTTATTCTGTAATTCCAGATCCGACTGAAGTGATTCTTAGCGGATGTCATACGCTTGAATAATAACGACAGTTATAAAAAGATCGCTCTTGACGTACTGTTTAGTATATGCGCGCACCGCTTTTCCAAGTGAGGGCTAGTTTGACCAAGTGTTTCGCAGTGAGGGCTGGCTTGACCGCGGTTTGTACTTGAACATGTCGTCAAGTGATGTTTATGCTGCACATGAGTGAGTTTGTAACAGTGGAATTCCTGGAAAACAAGCAAACAGAGAATGAGCAGACAAATGAGCCTCAGTATCTGGTAAACGACGTGCTTTCATATTTCTTGACAGTTTCGATTCGGTTTTGTTTGGACACATTTAAATCATCCCTCGGGTGTGCGGGTTGGGATGAACATGAGCAGCTTTTGAGGAAATGCGAGGTCATGCTTATTAGGGTCTAAAAACTGAGTCGCGACAGTGCGTAACCACACATCAACAGAGTACCACGGCAGGGCCAAGGCGCACTGTGCTGCGTAAAATAACTAGAAGAGCAGTCGGAGAGCCCTAAGCTGAAGTCCTTTACTATGACCAACGCCTTCTGTCATAGCTGTAAAGCAAATAATCTGGAACTGCACCAAATGTCACGTGTTCTATTTGGTCTGACAGTGGAGTGTGACGATCTGTCACAGCATTAAGCAAAAACTACACCGAATTTCATGTGTACGCTGTGAAAAGAAAAAAAACGCTTTACTGTTCGTCCCTCTTTACTGTAATTTGAAATTACGGATGATAATTTCTATAAATAACAGAAAAAACATTGATTTTAACGTTAAAAGCCCAAAAACAAAACGGGTCAAAATTGTAAAAAAGAAACAACAATGAAAACACACTTTTGCTCTGACTTAGCAGAGAATCACAAGGAACACGGTGCATATGAAACAATGTTTTTATGTTGAACCTTAAACTTTGACTGTTGCTGTCTGTAGTCTGAAATGAACAGTCATCTATTTGCACTGTTAAAGCTCCAAGTTTGGTTCTGCTTGCACAACACATCATGACATGTGACTTAACTACACAGGGGATTGTGGGTCAGAATGGCTAGAAAAGCATACTGGCTTGCACACTGCAAAATCTGATCAGATGTAGTAGGACATCCAGACATTTGTGGCATAATGCATTTGACATACTATGTGTTGAGACATGCTAAATCTTTTTTAGATATACTATTAAGTATGTTAGTAGAGACAGCTACTGAATTCCTGCAGAAAGAGTGAACTAGGGTGATTAAATGTGCACTAAAGTAAAGTTGTTTTAAGCTGCAGTTCTACATGTGGAAGTGGAGAGACATGAACGTGTAAAGATCTGTGCATCAAGAGTTCCTCCAGTTCTGACTGAATGTGAAAATGTGTGAACCTTCTAATCTCTGCTGGCCTGTTTACCACTGGTGCTAATTAGCAACAGGTACCCTCCCAACATCCTAATTTTAATAGGATACCACCATTCTCAATGACCTGTCTGTCTTTAAAGGCTTAGTATCAATGTGCTGCTATTATGTTCTTACTTATGATCCTTATGTTTTAGCTACACTATTTATTAATCACACATTCATTTCTTTACAGGTTCCTGACTTGTGTCCCGAACATGAAGAAAAGCTGAAGTTGTTCTGTGTCACAGAGCAGCAGTTAGCTTGCATCATATGCAGAGATGGGGAGAAGCATGAAGGACACAAGTTTAAACCAATCAAAGAGGCAGCTGCATCACTGAGGAAGGAGTTGGAGATGTTTGTGCAACACACGTTAGATGATATCCATGCTATAGAAAGCCTGGCCAACACACAGAGGAAAGAAATAACAAAAACCAAAGAGATGTCTGAGCAGCTGAAGACTCAAATCAGAAGACAGTTTGAGGAGATGCACCAGTTCCTGCAGAGGAGAGAAGATGAGATAAAGAATGAGCTGAAACACAAAGAGAAAGACAGTACAGAGAAGATGAGCCGCAGGTTAAATGCCATAGAAACAGCTTTGTCTGAGAGGAAAGAGATGGAGGTCAAAGCAACCTCGGTTCTCAAAATCTCAGACTCAGAGAAGTTTCTAAAGAGCTGGACTGAAGGCAAGAGTATGATGACCACAGAAGATTTGTTCAGGCCCAGAGCGAATGAGCTTCAAGTGGTGAACACTTCTCTCTCTTTGGGGCCTTATGAAAGCCACCTGCAGTTCTTCATGTGGAAGGAGATGCTTCAGGTGATCCAGCCCAGAGCAGAGTGGCTCTCACTCAAAAGCAACAGCACAGTTTTATCTGTGTCTGATGATGGCCGAAGGTTGTTTTCTGCTCCCCAAAGCAACCAAGCTGCTTCATTTACATTTGGACAACCATGTTTTGGTGTCCAGAAAGGATTCAGCACCACCCCTTCCACTTTATCATTCGGTTCATCGAAGAAAGTCCAATCTTCTGGTCTTTTTGGCTCATATACTAACCCCCCTGGGTATGGTATGGGCTCATTTGCTGCCCCCGTAATTGGTGGGGAAAGTGAGAACATTTCCTCCTCGTTTTCCTCTAGCACAAACTATGCATACAGTGCCACTGAGTTTTCTTCAGGGCAGCATTACTGGGAGGTAGAGGTTGGAAGCAGAGACTACTGGGAGCTAGGGCTAAAAGATAATAGCTTGAGGTATGATGGGCTAATGTATCAAACCTTACATCACAATGTGGGTCTACCACTAGCATTTGAAGGCAGACCTCGAAAGATTGGAGTTTACCTGAACTGCTCATCCAAGAAACTCTCCTTCTATGATGCAGACAACATGAAACATATCCACACTAAGAGTCTTGATCTCACTTCCATGCCGGTGTCAGCCTATTTTAACATCAGACACAAAGAACCAGATCATAACCCCATTACAGTGTGCTGGTACTGAACAGAGGAATGATCCAGCCAGAAATCCTTGGCAGGTAAGCGAAAGATGTTGTAATTAGGAATGCTTTATTTCACAGATTAATGTTTTGATCTGATTTCCACACAACATTGAATACCTGCAGCTGAACACTTCAGGTAAAAATTGAATTAATTGTATATGCAGCATATTCATTTAATGACTATTTCCTGATTGGATCTTTACCATATAGCTGTTCAAAGTCACAAAGAATCCAAATGAAGAAATTTTTTTAATATTTTGAGTAACATTGGTGTCAGATTATGTACTTCTAACCTAATACATACATTTTTGATTGCTTTAGGAGATAAAATATCCAAAAATCTCACAAATAAAACCACATTGCTTGGTTTATTTAAAAAACATCAACAAGTATTGTGATTTACTAAATCTAAGACAGCATGGGGGATGCTACATGTAGGCCTTTACAAACCTGAAAGTTCAGAACTATGGAACCAGAGGAACCGATCTGAGGAACTAGACAGGAAGCCAGAAGTTCCTAGGAGGAGTAAATAAATAATCTTGCTGTGCTTTTTAAAAATGTTGTAAAGCTGTGTTTGAGCTCTGTTAAAGTGTTTGGGGTTTTTTGGGTCAGTATTGTTGGTCTCTTGTGTGTTTAGTTGATCATTGTACACATGGTGAGTGGACTGGGTGTTGCTACTGTAATGCTGCAATGTATATAATAATTAAACACAATTTACCCGACAGAACAGTGCATGCAAGTGGTGCTTACTAATTAGAAATTTGATTATAAAGCTGTTCATGTCTTCCATGTATTAAGGAATAACTGTTTGCAGACATGTCTAAAGATTCAATCACTTGTATGTTCAGTTATAAAATAAATCCTGCTAACGTGGTAGCAGCATTCTGGGTGAAGAATGTAATTTTGTGTTTTTTGGCCTCTTTTTGTTGAAATGTAAAATGCTAATGTTGCCTGTTAAAACACTCTTGGTGTAACTTTGCCAAAAATGCTTCCTCATAAGTGATCACTGTTTACAAAAATAAATAAATACAAGTTTGTTGTGTCCTTTAACAAGAGAGCATCTGCAATTTATCAAACAGATCCTACTACTGAAGACTTGGTCAGTTTGTTAACATTTTTGTTAGAGTTTTGTCAAAGTTACAGTGGGAGTAAAACAAATTTATTTACCTTGACTGCTTCTCTAACCAGCTCTCCTTCTACGATGCTGACAACATATTCACACTGTGAGCCGTGGAGTCACATCTGTAACCGCATCTGCATATTTTAGTGTCCATTACAATTATCCAGATCATTCTGTCAGGGGCCAAAAGTATAATCTGTTTTTCTGACCAAACCAACAAACGAAAAAGGGAAAAACAGCTCAATTTTCGTTTTTTCGTTTTCAACCAAAAACGAAAAAACGTTTTTTTTCTTTCTCAATTCAAAACCAAAAACGAAACCAACACAAGCAAATTACGGCCGAATTTCGTTTTTTGGATTTCAATTTTTCGTTTTTTCGTTTCAGGTCTCAAAACGAAAAAACGGAAGCACGTGACCCCTGACCGGCACGGGTCAAATGGACTCCCTACCAAAAGAAAAGCCTTACTGATAAATGGATAATAAAAGATAAATTACGTTAAATAGCGTTTTTATTTTTGCACAGTATTTATTATATACACTACAAGGCTTGTGATAATGTTAGAAAATAATAATAATTATTATTATGAACAACAATACTACTACTACTACTATAATAATAATAATAATAATAATGATAATAATAATAATTACAGGTCCGCTGCCTGGCCTGGATACATCTAATGCGCGGACGCGAGATCGTTAAGTGTTCACCTTTGCCATAAGTGTGACATCAACCGGCACTCCGGTTGATGCTATGTCTGTTGATCTAAAAATACGTGGGTCATTTTAACTTTGTCACATGTCAGCTGCATGGCGTGTGCTGATGAGAAACTCGGTCGTCCGGGAGGAGCTTGGAGTAGAACCGCTGCTCCTTCATGCCGCTTTACGCGTTGAGAACAGCTGGATGAGACAGCTCGAAAAGAACCGTTTCCCTTAACTTACTAGGCTACCATTCAGACAGTTATTCCCTGTAATATTATTACGATTACAAAGGACTACATTTAAACTTTACGCATTGATCTGGGCAGCAGTGTTCTCTACGCCGTCTCTCTCTCTCTTTTGCAGCTGCAGCGGTGTTGCACTTCTTTCTAAAAACGTGTTCAAACTCGCCATATGAGCGCGTTAAAAAACTTCCAGTTCAAAAACGCAGCCTTTCGCTCTCCCGTTTCCATGGTGACTCGTCGAATCGGTGTTCCATTGATGCTGTCTTTTCAGAGTTGCGGTGCACGCTTATCTCCGGGGCAAACTACTCCGAGTTGATTAAACCAACTCAAATTAGCCGTTGTGAAACCGAAAACTCAGAGTTTTCTATCTCAGAGTAGATCAACTCAGAGTTGAGGAGTAAACTCAGAGCTTCTTGAACCTGCTTCGTGAAACAGGCCCCTGGACGACCGAGTTTATCATCAGCACACGCCATGCAGCTGACATGTCACAAAGTTAAAATGACCCATGTATTTTATGATCAACAGACATAGCATCAACCGGAGTGCCGGTTGATGTCACACTTATCGCAAAGGTGAACATTTAACGATCTCGTGTCCTCGCATTAGATGTATCCAGGCCAGGCAACAGACCTGTAATTATTATTACTATCATTATTATTATTATTATTATTATAGTAGTAGTAGTATTGTTGTTCATAATAATTATTATTATTATTTTCTAACATTATCACAAGCCTAGTCGTGTATATAATAAATACTGTGCAAAAATAAAAACGCTATTTAACATAATTTATCTTTTATTATCCATTTATCAGTAAGGCTTTTCTTTTGGTAGGGAGTCCATTTGACCCGTGACGGTCAGGGGTCACGTGCTTCCGTTTTTTCGTTTTGAGACCTGAAACGAAAAAATGGAAAATTGAAATCCAAAAAACGAAATTCGGCCGTAATTTGCTTGTGTTGGTTTCGTTTTTGGTTTTGAATTGAGAAAGAAAAAAAACCGTTTTTTCGTTTTTGGTTGAAAACGAGAAAAGGAAAATTGAGCCGTTTTTCCCTTTTTCGTTTGTTGGTTTGGTCAGAAAAACAGATTATACTTTTGGCCCCTGACCTGGGACAAAAGCCATGAGATGACATCAGAAAAAATATTCAACCTCAGTCGAGTTAACATAGATTTTAAGGCATCAGGGAAACTTGACTTTCCAAGCAGGAAAAATTTAAAATGACCTTGCTTGAATATACTTTGTTAATTTCCATTATTGCTGATTTACCCAGAAATTGACAAAACCGTATCCCAGCAACAGTTTCAGCCTCTGACCACTAGAGGGAAATATTACAATAAAACTTCGAGTCAGAATGACTAAAGACGTTTTTTTAATCCCTTCAATGATTGACAGAAACTGTATTTTTTCCAGTGTGTAGAGGTGATTTAATCTAAAATGTTATTTAGGGTCATTATCCGGCCCCTTGGCTTTACTGTGGCTCCTGTATTGAGTAATCTAAGGGGAGTGGCATTTCAAGGAAAGTGAAACTTAAACAAATTGAGATGTGTCTGTGTGTGCCTGGCAGAGAGGAGTGAGAGATGGCGTCGGTTTTATGCAACGAAGACCTTACCTGCTCTGTTTGTCTGAGCATCTTCACGGATCCAGTGACTCTGCCTTGTGGACACTCTTACTGCAGACAGTGTGTCACAGAAGTCCACAGCTGTCCACAGTGTCGGGCAGCTCTTTCAATAGAAGCCAAGTGTCTCCTGACCAACATTGTTCTGAAAAGCCTCGCTGAGATGGTCAAAGAAGCGGAGAAGATGAAGGAAGAGGGTGGGAGTGAGAAAGCAGAGGTAAGGTGACATCCAGAAAGCTGTGCTACTCATTGTACTTGAACATGTAGTCAAGTGATGTAAATGCTGCACATGAGTGAGTTTGTAATGGTGGAATTCCTGGTAAACAAGCAAACAGAGAATGAGCAGACAAATGAGTCTCAGCATCAGGTAGACAAAGTGGGTCATTATTTCCTGACAGTTTCGATTCGGTTATGTTTGGACACATTTAAATCATCCCTCGGGTGTGCGGGTTGGGATGAACATGAGCAGGTTTTAAGAAAATGCAAGGTCATGTTATTGACTTAACAAAGTGCTTTAAGCTGCTGTCCGGAGTTTCCGTTTGTTTTCAATTTATGCATCATTTTTTAACAAAGCTTAAATGTGTTAGTCTAGTTCGATACTATAATATAAAGTTAGTATAACGCGATATGAAAATTTATTCCTGAGCTCCACCTTCCTCTCATAGACCCCCATGTTATTCCAAAAAGCGCTGGTTGCTGCCGACCAATCAAGTTCGAGCTTCAGCTTTGTCATGCTGTCAATCAACGGTTACGCGCACAGCAAGCAAGCCCATGCAGAGGTGGGCGAGCTACGCACTACGCAACCGCGCGCACATTTGTTTTGCTTGTGGAGGAGAGAGCATCAGGGATCAGCAACTTCCAGAAAAGTTACCAATCCCACGGCTTGTCAGGCCAAGAGACTGCAGGACGTTTTTTGGCTCGGGGTGCTCGCGTCGCTCCCCGACCACGGCCTCCATAGCCCGGCTGACGGCTTCGTTTAGATGCCCGACCTCTGGAGGAAGATGTTGGGGCGTCTGGGACATACTCTTCGTCAGAGGAGTCATGCAATTCTGAACTCTAGATAGAAATAAATAAACAATGTAACACATATACACGCGTAAATGGACTAAGTTTGATAAACAACGTCATCGAGAGGGATACACGAGTGTAATCACATATTGAAACTTTACTCGTTAGTCCTAGCAGATTCATGTTATTTTGGTATTAGGACAAGTTAGACTCAATACAGAATTCTAACGTAATTCCTTTATTATTTACTAAATGTACTAAATGTAGAAGAGGGGAAAACAGCAAAACAGGCGAGATGCTGCAGCACTCCGGGCACTTCTCTCATGTACTGCGCGCGTGCACAAATAAAGGGGCGAAATCAGAGGGAGGGACCAACAGTGTTTTGGGAGACGCTGCGATTCAAACTCCGGACAGCAGCTTTAACCACGCCCCACCAGAGTGCCATGGTGCACTGTGCTGCGTGAGAGCCATAGATATATACAAACGCTGGCCAGGAGAGCCTAAAGCGGAAGTCCTCCGCCAAGGCCAACGCCTTTTGTCGCAGCTGTAAAGGAAATGACTAGATCCGCACTAAATGTTGTGTTCTACTAGTTCTTATGTCGAGTGTGACTGTCAGCAGCAAAAAGTACCCCACCGAATTTCATGTGTACACTAGAAAATCCTCCCCCAAAAAACAATATTTCAAAAATAAATATTTACTGTTACTTTTCCAGTTATTTTAAATTAATTTGTATTTTGTAGAAATTGTGTGTAATCTTGCCCACACTCAAAGTAACAAGAAAAAGAAACCGCAATGAAAGCACACTTCAGCTCTGACTTAGCAGAGAATCACGAGGAACACGGTGGATATGAAACAATGTTAGAATATTGAGCATTAAGCTTTGACTATTGCTGACTGTAGTCTGAAATGCACAGTCATCTATCTGCACTGTTGAAGCTCCAAGTTTGGTTCTTCTTGCGCAACACATCATGATATTTATGATTTACCTACACGGGGGATTGTGGGTCAGAATGGCTAGAAAAGCATACTGGCTTGCACACTGCAAAATCTGATCAGATGTAGTAGGACATCCAGACATTTGTGGCATAATGGTTTTACTCCTATCTCTCTGACAGAAGTTTTCTGGTAAGTTTGGATACATGCTCATCAGATGTCCACAAAATGAAATACGGAGTGCCTCAAGGCTCAATTTTAGGTCCCATTCTTTTTAACTTATACATGCTCCCACTTGGAGATGTCATCAGGAGACACGGAATCAGTTTTCACAGTTACGCTGATGACACTCAACTTTACATTGCCGTGTCTCCCGATGACACAGGGCCAGTCGATGCCCTTTTTAACTGTATTTTAGACATCAAATCTTGGATGGCAGAGAATTTCTTGCAGCTCAACCAGGACAAGACTGAGGTTTTAGTTATCGGCCCTGAGGCCAAGAGAGAGAAACTTTTATTAAAACTGTCTTCGCTATCTTTTTAAACCTGCTGGTTCTGTAAAAAATCTGGGTGTCATTTTTGACTCTGAGCTTAATTTTATACCTCATCTTAAACAAGTAACTAAAACAGGTTTTTACCATTTAAAGAATATAGCCAGAGTCCGCCCATTTCTCTCTCTAGCAAACACAGAGATGTTAATGCATGCTTTTATTTCTAGTAGAATGGACTACTGTAATGCCCTGCTTTCTGGTCTTCCCAAAAAAACTATTTCTCACCTCCAATTATTGCAGAACTCAGCTGCACGAGTCCTGACGAAGACCAGAAAGCGGGACCACATTACACCAGTTTTAAAATCACTGCATTGGCTCCCTGTGTGCTTCAGGGTAGACTTTAAAATTATTTTAACAGTTTTTAAATGTATTAATGGTCTTGGGCCTTCATATTTATCTGATCTACTTTTACCTTATGAACCCTCACGGACCCTCAGGTCCTCTGGCACTGGCCTTTTGATAATTCCCAAGGTGAATACAGTGACACATGGCGAGGCAGCTTTTCAACATTATGGCCCTCGCCTGTGGAACAGCCTGCCAGAGGACCTGAGGGCTGTAGAGAACGTAGAGACTTTTAAATGCAGGCTCAAGACTCACCTTTTTAAACTGGCTTTTACATAATGCTTTTATTTTATCTTAATGCCTTGATTTATACTGTTTATTCCCTGGTTTTGCTTTATTTCTATATTTATTTTATTATTTTGTATACTATATTATTATTTCACTATTTTAGTATTTATTTTACTATCTATTTTACCATTTATTTACTATTTATTTACTATTTTACTATTCTTTATCTTTTAGTAGCTATTTTATTCTTCAATTTTTAGTTTTTACGTGTTATTTTTAACACGCCTATTTTAGATTCCAGTGTTTCCTCAGTGGGGAGCCGTCTGCATCTGGGGCTTTGGCAGGGCCAGGGCCAAGTGGCGCTGGAGCTAGGTGGCCTGTTGGCCCCTGATGGGGCCTGCTGCTGCCCCGGGTGCAGGCGACTCTCATTGATGGTGTTTCCTCTTTCTGGTGCTTCTGCTCTCAGCCAATACACACTATTATTTCTTTTACAGTAGTGTGCGTGTGCGTGTGTGTCTGACTGTCTGTGTGTGTATGTCTGTGTGTTCTTAGGAAGTATGCTGTGGGGCAGGGTTTTGGGTAGGGATGTGGGCCATTGTCTTTTTTATGTTTTTATTGTTTGTTTTTAAATTGTTAAGCACTTTGTGCACTTTTGTATGAAAAGTGCTATACAAATAAACTCTGATTGATTGATTGATAATGCATTTGACGTACTATATGTTTGGACATGCAGACTCTATTTTATATACACGATTAAGTATGCTAGTAGAGAAACAACTGAATTCCTGCAAAAAGAGTGAAAGAGGGTGATTAAATGTGCACTAAAGTAAAGTTTTTTTTAAGCTGCGGTGGCAACATGTGAAAGTGGAGAGACATGAACGTGTAAAGAGCTGTGCATCAAGAGTTCCTCCAATTCTGACTGAATGTGAAAATGTGTGAATCCTCTGGGGTTCTCAGGTGTCTCTTCTAATCTCTGCTGGCCTGGTTACCACGTGGGGCTAATTAGCAACAGGTCTTCCTCAACATCCCTAATTTAAAAAGGATACCCTCAATTCTCAATGACCTGTCTGTCTTAAAGGCTTAAGTATCAATGTGCTCCTATTATGGTACTACTTATGATCCTTATGTTTTAGCTACACTAATTTATTAATGCAGCACATTCATTCTTTACAGGTTCCTGACTTGTGTCCGAACATGGAAGAAAAGCTGAAGTTGTTCTGTGTCACAGAGCAGGGTTAGCTTGCCATCATATGCAGAGATGGGAAGAAGCACGAAGGACACAAGTTTAAACCAATCAAAGAAGGCAGCTGCATCACTGAGGAAGGAGGTGGAGACATTTGGTACAACGCGTGTTTGACGATATCCATGCTATAGAAAGCCTGGCCAACACACAGAAGAAGAAATACAAAAACCAAAGAGAGAAGTCTGAGCAGCTGATGACCCAAATCAGAAGACAGTTTGAGGAGATGCACCAGTTTCCTGAGAAGGAGAGAAGATGGATAAAGAATGAGCTGAAATACAAAGAGGAAGACGGTATAGAGAAGGAGAGCCGTGCAGGTTAAAGTCCATAGAAACAGCTTTGTCTGAGAGGAAAGAGATGGAGGTCAAAAGCAACCTCTATTCTGGAGATCTCAGACCTCACAGAGTTCCTAAGAGCTGGACGAAGGCAAAGTATGATGAACCAAGAAGGTTGTTCAGTGGCCCAGAGCGAATGAGCCTCAAGTGGTGAACATTCTTCTCTTTGGGGCCTTATGAAAAGTCACCGCAGTTCTTCATGTGGAAGGAGATGCTTCAGGTGATCCAGCCCAGAAGCAGAGTGGGCTCTCACTCAAAGAGACAGCACAGTTTATTCTTGTGTCTGATGATGGCCGGAGTTGTTTTCTGAATTTGAAAGTATGACTTCCAGAGAGGATGCAACACCGTCGATGCCAATTTTGCTCGGTTCATCATCATATCAAGCCAAATCTTTTCGTAAGGTTTGTTGCCACCCCTTGAGGCAGAGGCAGAGGTGGCCCTTCCTCTAGCACAAACTATGCATTGCAGTGTCACTGAGTTTAACTTCAGGGCAGCATACTGGGAGGTAAGGTTGGAAGCAGAGACTACTGGGAGCTAGGGCTAAAGATAATAGCTTGAGGTATGATGGCAATGTATCACACCTTACATCAAATGTGGGTCAACCCACTAGCATTTGAAGGCAGACCTCGAAGATTGGAGTTTACCTGAACTGCTCATCCAAGAAACTCTCCTTCTATGATGCAGACAACATGAAACATATCCACACTAAGAGTTTTGAATCTCACTCCATGCGGTGTCGCGTATTTTAACATCAACACAAAGAACCAGATCATAACCCCTTACAGTGTGCTGGTATTGAACAGAGGAATGATCCAGCCAGAAATCCTTGACAGGTAATAAAGATGCTGTCTTGGGAACCCTTTATTTCACAGAGTAAGATTTTGATCTAATTTCCACACAGCCTGAATATTTTGTAATGATAAAATGGAATTGATCTAATATGCAACTATTTATTTAATGACTATTTCCTGATTACCATTTGGATCTTTACATTTAACTGTTCAGTCATGAAGAATCAAAAATAAAGACATTTTGTTAATCTTTTCAGTCACATTGGTGCCAGATTATGTACTTCTGACCTATGCATCAAGTTTTTGATGCATTAGTTTTTGTCTTTTTTAATGAGTGAATAAACTAGGAATTGTTGCTTCTAACATTCTCCATTTTCCTTTACCACCGCATCTGATTGCGTAAACTTCCTGTAGTTTACTGCCAATGCAGCCAAATTTTACGTCATATTAAAGGGACTTTTCCAGCAAAAAAAAAAATACAGGACTCCTTAAAAAAATGTTACATTGTAGTTTCTCTCTGTTTTAGGACGTACAAAATTTCCAAAAATCTCACAAATAAAACGACATTTCTTGGGCTTATTTAAAAACAAATATGGTTTAATAACTCTAAGACAGCATGGGGGATGCTACATGTAGTCCTTTACAAACCTGGAAGTTCAGAAACTATGGAACCAGAAGAGCAACCCTGAGGAACTAGAACAGGAAAGCAGAAGTTCCTAGAAGAGTAATATATAATATTGTCATGCTTTTAAAAAATGTTATGAAACAGTGTTTGAGCTCTGTTAAAGTGATTTTATTTTTTTTTGGACCAGTGTTGTTGGTCCTTGTAAGTTTGGTTGATCATGTACACATGGTGAGTGAAACTGTGTTTGCTACTGTAATGCTGCAATGTATAAAATAATTAAACACAATTTACACGACAGAAACAGTGCATGTAGGTGGTGGCTTACTAATTAGAAATCATGTTTTATAAAGCTGTTCATGTCTTACATGTATTAAGGATAATGTTTGCAGACATGTCTAAATGATTTATCACTTGTAATGTTCAGTTATAAAATAAATCCTAGCTAATACGTGATTGCAGCATATCAGGGTTAAAAGAATTTCCAATCCAAATAATTACAGTTCTGTTTTCTTACCTGAATCTTTTCTATGCTGTTAACACTAGCCATAATGTGTTTTCAATAAACATGAGATTTCTTTGTGATACTTGTTGAATTTCGTGTTTTATTCCAAGTCTGTGTGTGGACATATTCACTAAGGAAACATAAGTCTTGAATGTTTTTGAATTTAAAGTTTAGAGTGAAGCAACTTGTAACTTTCAAATATAACAACACATATAGATGCTTATGTACAGTTTTTATTCTCCTACACATTAATCTACATCTCCTATTTGTCAAATTAGCATAAAAAGTAAAAAAAAAAAGAATGGAATCTGGGCTTACCAAACGTATGACAAAGGGACTTCTGGGGCACCAATATCACCCATGTTTAAAGATTTTTACCCCTTTTTTTCATTTTCAGCCAATAATTAAAAATCTGGGGGGAAATTTGCGGAGCCATTCAGCCATTTAGATCTGTGGTAAAAGTCTTGTCTGTGGTATTTATTCTTTTCTTTTTACATACTAAACCTTTAAAATGACTTCCCAGATAAGATGATTTTGAAAGGCTGAAAATGACAAGACTCCGAGGTCTCAAAACGTGAAATTCTCAACATTCTGCCCAAATTATTGGTACAGGACTTTAGTATAGAAGTATAATTGAGACACTGCAGCAACACCTCTATCTAAAATAATCCTTACTGACACATTTCAAAAGCCATGAGATGACATCAGAATGAATATTCAACCTAAATCGAGTTAACATAGATTTTAAGGCATCAGGGAAACTTGACTTCCAAGCTGAACAAAATTCAAATGATCTTGTTTGAATGTCTTTGTTAATTTCCATTGTTGCTGATTTATCCAGAAATTGACAAAACTGAACCCAGCAGCAGTTTCAGCCTCTGAACACTAACAGGGAAATGTTACAATGCACCCTTGAGTCAGAATGAAATGTAATAGTTGAACGAATTTAGATTCATTAAGTGACTGACAGAAACCGTAAGCTGTTTTTTTCCGTGTGTAGACGTGCCTTTTTCAATCTTAAAGGTTATTTAGGGTCATTATCTTGGCTTTTCGGCGTTGTCATAGTGAGTGATCAAAGGGGTGTGGCATTCCAAGAATATCAACTTAAATAAAGTGAGATGTGTCTGTGTGCCTGGCAGAGAGAGATAGCAATGAGACATGGCGTCGATTCTGTGCCACGAAGACCTGACCTGCTCTGTTTGTCTGAGCATCTTCACGGATCCAGTGACTCTGTCCTGTGGACACTCTTTCTGCAGACACTGTGTACAGACGTCCACAGCTGTCCACAGTGTCAGGAAGCTCTTCAACAGAACCAAGTGTCTCCCGACCAATGTTGTTCTGAAAAGCCTCGCTGACAAGGCCAGAGAAGCGGAGAAGATGAAGGAAGAGGGTGGGAGTGAGAAAGCAGTGGTAAGGTGACATCCAGAAATCTGTGCTACTCATTGTACTTGAACATGTAGTCAAGTGATATATATGCTGCACATGAGTGAGTTTGTAATGGTGGAATTCCTGGAAAGCAAACAAACAGAGAATGAGCAGACAAATGAGTCTCAGCATCAGATAGATAAAGTGGGTCATTATTTCCTGACAGTTTCGATTCGTTTTTGTTTGGACACATTGAAATTATCCCTCGGGTGTGGGGTTGGGATGAACATGAGCAGGTTTTAAGGAAATGCAAGGCTACGTTTCTTTGCTTATCAGGGCCTAAAAATGGAGTCACGAAAATGCGTAATCATGTGTCAACAGAGCTCCACGGCAGCGCCAAGGCGCACTGTGCTGCGTAAAATAACTAGAAGAGCAGTCGGAGAGCCCTAAGCTGAAGTTCATGTTTACACTGTAAAAAAAAGAAAAAGAAAAAATGATTTACTCTTATTTACCCTGTTATTTTAAGTTATAGGTGATAACTAGTATAATCACAGAAAAAAAAAAATCATGTTAAAATCCCCAAAACAAAACAGGCCAAAACTGTAAACACTGTCCACATCAAAAGCCTACATTTTTAAAATGGCAATTCATCCATCCATTCTCTATACACCGCTTTATCCTCACTAGGGTCGTGGGGGTTGCTGGAGCCTATCCCAGCTGACTTGGGCGAAGGCAGGGGACACCCTGGACAGATCGCCAGTCTGTCACAGGGCTACATATACAGACAAACAATCACACTCACATTCACTCCTATGGGCAATTTAGAGTAACCAATTAACCTCAGCATATTTTTGGACTGTGGGAGGAAGCCGGAGTGCCTGGAGAAAACCCACGCATGCACAGGGAGAACATGCAAACTCCATGCAAAAAGATACCATGCCCACCCCAGGATTCAAACCAGGGCCCTTTTTGCTGCAAGGTGAAAGTGCTAACCACTACTACAATGTGCAGCCCAAAATGGCAATTCATTCTTGAAAAAAGTTGAGCAAAATTGTACTTTTATTTATTTATTTATTTTTACTGATTTCAAATATGTCATTTCTATTTTATAGATATTGTGTGTCATCTTGCCAACAGGCAAAGTAACAAAAAAGGAAAGAGAGAAACATAATGAAAACACACTTTCGCTCTGACTTAGCAGATAATCACAAGGAACACAGTCATATGAAACAATTTTTTTATGTTGAACCTAAACTTGACTATTGCTGTCTGTAGTCAGAAATGACAGTTGTGGTGGACCCACTTTGTGGAGACATGAGAGACATTCACCAAAGAGGGATTGGTGCCTTTAAGACGGGAGTGAATGTAGGGGGGTTATTCCGGTTCCAGGTCGTTTGGCTGAGTATTATGGTTTTTCCCGCTGAAACTACACAAGCTGGTTTGAGTCGATGTGCTGTGAAGTGGAGAGAATTAGTAAACTACCTCGACTCTCTCACGTCTGCTGTCTCGTTGTTTCATCAACCACACAGTCCTCTATTTGCACTGTCAAAGCTCCAAGTTTGGTTCTGCTTGCACAACACATCATGGCATTTATGATTTACCTACACAGGGGATTGTGCGGTCAGAATGGCTAGAAAAGCATACTGGCTTGCACACTGCAAAATCTGATCAGATGTAGTTGGACATTCAGACATTTGTGGCATAATGCATTTGGCGTACTACGTGTTTGGGACATGCTAAATCTTTTTTAGATATACTATTAAGTTGCTTGTTTGAGGAAGCTACTGAATTGCTGCAGAAAAAGTGGAAGAGGGTGATTAAATGTGCACCAATGATAAGCTTTTAAAGCTGCAGTGCTATATGTGGAAGCGGAGAGACATGAACGTGTAAAGAGCTGTGAATCAAGAGTTCCTCTGCTTCTGGTTGGATGGGAAAATGTGTGACTTGCAATTCTAATGTCAAACTAGGACAGAATGAAAAAGAACTTTAAGAAACATATTCTGTCATCTCCTTTGTATTGTTATGTTATTGTTTCAGTATCAGGATGCTGATACTGAGGCAGGTACATAAGTCATATTTGTGATAATGTGACAACACTATGCTTCGGGGGGGGGGGGGGGAGTAAAATTATAGACGTAATTATACTAATTATATTAGGGAGATAACAGTCAACCTAACAGGTTGACAGAACTGGGGTGTCTGTCACTCTTGTAATCTCTGCTGGCCTGTTTACCACTGGTGCTAATTAGCAACAGGTACCTCCCAACACCCGAACTTAAGAGGATGACATCATTCTCAATGACCTGTCTGTCTTAAAGGCTTAGTATCAATGTGCTCCTATTATGTTCTTACTTATGATCCTTATGTTTTAGCTACACTATTTATTAATCACACATTCATTTCTTTACAGGTTCCTGACTTGTGCCCCGAACATGGAGAAAGCTGAAGTTGTTCTGTGTCACAGAGCAGCAGTTAGCTTGCATCATATGCAGAGATGGGGAGAGGCATCAAGGACACAAGTTTAAACAATCAAAGAGGCAGCTGCATCACTGAGGAAGGAGTTGGAGATGTTTGTGCAACACACGTTAGATGATATCCATGCTATAGAAAGCCTGGCCAACACACAGAGGAAAGAAATAACAAAAACCAAAGAGAAGTCTGAGCAGCTGAAGACTCAAATCAGAAGACAGTTTGAGGAGATGCACCAGTTCCTGGGAAGGAGAGAAGAGGAGATAAAGAATGAGCTGAAACACAAGGAGAAAGACAGTACAGAGAAGATGAGCCGCAGGTTAAATGCCATAGAAACCGCTTTGTCTGAGAGGAAAGAGATGGAGGTCAAAGCAACCTCTATTCTGGAGATCTCAGACTCAGAGAAGTTTCTAAAGAGCTGGACTGAAGGCAAGAGTATGATGACCACAGAAGATTTGTTCAGGCCCAGAGCGAATGAGCTTCAAGTAGTGAACACTTCTCTCTCTTTGGGGCCTTATGAAAGCCACCTGCAGTTCTTCATGTGGAAGGAGATGCTTCAGGTGATCCAGCCCAGAGCAGAGTGGCTCTCACTCAAAAGCAACAGCACAGTTTTATCTGTGTCTGATGATGGCCGAAGGTTGTTTTCTGCTCCCCAAAGCAACCAAGCTGCTTCATTTTCTAAATCTGGAAAATTACATGCTAGTTTCCAGACAGGACTTAACACCACTCCTTTCACGTTTGGCTCTGGTGCATCTCAAGCCAAATCTTTTGGTATGGGCTCATTTGGTGCCCCCGCACACGCCGGGCAGAATGAGAACATCTCCTCCTCCTCGTCCTCTAGCACAAACTATGCATACAGTGTCACTGAGTTTACTTCGGGGCAGCATTACTGGGAGGTAGAGGTTGGAAGCAGAGACTACTGGGAGCTAGGGCTAAAAGATAATAGCCTGAGGTATGATGCGCTAATATATTACAACTTGCATCACAATGTGGGTCTGCCACTAGCATTTGAAGGCAGACCTCGAAAGATTGGAGTTTACCTGAACTGCTCATCCAAGAAACTCTCCTTCTATGATGCAGACAACATGAAACATATCCACACTAAGAGTCTTGATCTCACTTCCATGCCGGTGTCAGCCTATTTTAACATCAGACACAAAGAACCAGATCATAACCCCATTACAGTGTGCTGGTACTGAACAGAGGAATGATCCAGCCAGAAATCCTTGGGAGGTAAACGAAAGATGTTATAATTAGGAATGCTTTATTTCACAGGTTAAGGTTTTGATCTGATTTCCACACAACATTGAATACCTGCAGCTGAACACTGCAGGTAAAAATTGAATTAATTGAATATGCAGCATATTCATTTAATGACTATTTCCTGATTGGATCTTTACCATATAGCTGTTCAAAGTCACAAAGAATCCAAATGAAGAATTTTTTAAATATTTTGAGTAACATTGGTGTCAGATTATGTACTTCTAACCTAATACATACATTTTTGATTGCTTTAGGAGATAAAAATATCCAAAAATCTCACAAATAAAACCACATTACTTGGTTTATTTAAAAAACAACAACAAGTATTGTGATTTACTAAATCTAAGACAGCATGGGGGATGCTACATGTAGGCCTTTACAAACCTGAAAGTTCAGAACTATGGAACCAGAGGAACCGATCTGAGGAACTAGACAGGAAGCCAGAAGTTCCTAGGAGGAGTAAATAAATAATCTTGCTGTGCTTTTTAAAAATGTTGTAAAGCTGTGTTTGAGCTCTGTTAAAGTGTTTGGGGTTTTTTGGGTCAGTATTGTTGGTCTCTTGTGTGTTTAGTTGATCATTGTACACATGGTGAGTGGACTGGGTGTTGCTACTGTAATGCTGCAATGTATAAAATAATTAAACACAATTTACCCGACAGAACAGTGCATGCAGGTGGTGGCTTACTAATTAGAAATTTGATTATAAAGCTGTTCATGTCTTCCATGTATTAAGGAATAACTGTTTGCAGACATGTCTAAAGATTCAATCACTTGTATGTTCAGTTATAAAATAAATCCTGCTAACATGGTAGCAGCATTCTGGGTGAAGAATGTAATTTTGTGTTTTTTGGCCTCTTTTTGTTGAAATGTAAAATGCTAATGTTGCCTGTTAAAACACTCTTGGTGTAACTTTGCCAGAAATGCTTCCTAATAAGTGATCACTGTTTACAAAAATAAATAAATACAAGTTTGTTGTATCCTTTAACAAGAGAGCATCTGCAATTTATCAAACAGATCCTACTACTGAAGACTTGGTCAGTTTGTTAACATTTTTGTTAGAGTTTTGTCAAAGTTACAGTGGGAGTAAAACAAATTTATTTACCTTGACTGCTTCTCTAACCAGCTCTCCTTCTACGATGCTGACAACATATTCACACTGTGAGCCGTGGAGTCACATCTGTAACCGCATCTGCATATTTTAGTGTCCATTACAATTATCCAGATCATTCCCCACTTATCCTGTGCAGGTACTGAAATGTGAAAAAGGGGTAAAGAAGAAGATATACTCATGTCAGAAAGTATTTAGATCCTTAATTCAGTAATTTGTATGCAGCAACATGATCTAAAATGATGTTTACTGACACATTTCAAAAGCCATGAGATGACGTCAGAAAAAATATTCAACCTAAATCGAGTTAACATAGATTTTAAGGCATCAGGGAAACTTGACTTTCCAAGCAGGAAAAATTTAAAATGCCCTTGCTTGAATATACTTTGTTAATTCCCATTACTGTAGCCTAGCCGCGCTAGCCCCATGTTTCTGAAGGCACAAGGGTCTAGGACCGCTCGACAGGGAGGGAGGCGGGCTAAAAGGTTGTCTTTCAAATCACTCTGCAGCAATTGGGTAGGTATACAACCAATCAGTGCAACGAATAGGCTGACGTAGTTCCTAGAGCGCCGGCGGATTGTGGCTAAGTCCCATTAGCTTCCCAACCTGTGGAGCCAGCTGCTATATTAAGGATTTGCCATATCCCGTCGGCATAACTCCAAATACGTCTTTCTTCTCAATGAAACACTTCAGTGCCGTCCTTTGTTTTTCTTTCAAGTTGAATTTTAGCTTCAAATCTTTAAGGGCTGTGGCCAAAGCCGAGTCGAAAGATAACTGTTTATTGTGCGCCGGTTGTTTCTGTCAGAATCATCGCGCCTCTGTCGTCACTTCGTTACGCCCGCCTTCTGACTCTACACTTCATGGTGATTGGTCCGGCCAGTTTTAGGAGAATCCAGCCTCGAGCCTTATGGAGGATAACTAGACCCACCCTGGCAGAGAATTAAATTCGTTGCCGTGGGTTGTCTAGTGCGGCTAGGCTACCATTATTGCTGATTTACCCAGAAATTGACTGAATCCCAGCAGCAGTTTCAGCTTCTGACCACTAGAGGGAAATATTACAATAAAACTTCGAGTCAGAATGACTAAAGATTTTTTTTTTAATCCATTCAATGATTGACAGAAACGGTATTTTTTCCAGTGTGTAGAGGTGATTTTTCAATCTAAAATGTTATTTAGGCTCATTATCTGGCCCAGTGGCTTTACTGTGGCTCCTGTACTGAGTAATCTAAGGGGAGTGGCATTTCAAGGAAAGTACAAACTGAGATGTGTCTGTGTGCCTGGCAGAGAGAGATAGGAGTGAGAGATGGCGTCGGTTTATGCTACGAAGACCTGACCTGCTCTGTTTGTCTGAGCATCTTCACGGATCCAGTGACTCTGCCTTGTGGACACTCTTTCTGCAGACAGTGTGTCACAGAAGTCCACAGCTGTCCCCAGTGTCGGGCAGCTCTTTCAACAGAAGCCAAGTGTCTCCTGACCAGTGTCATTCTGAAAAGCCTGGTCGAGAAGGCCAAAGAAGCAGAGAAGATGAAGGAAGAGGATAGAAGTGGGAAAGCAGAGGTAAGGTGACATCCAGAAAGCTGTGCTACTCATTGTACTTGAACATGTAGTCAAGTGATGTAAATGCTGCACATGAGTGAGTTTGTAACAGTGAAACTCCTGGAAAACAAGCAAACAGAGAATCCAAAACGGCGACCAGGAAGTAGCAAAATCCGGGCTTCATTTTCTCGGCGTTGAAACCAGCGGGTGACATCACGGTTAGTTTACGCCTGCGCTGTACTGACAGTGTGCGTGCCCCACCCCTCTGCGTTCTTTCGCGCCGTATACGGAACAAGACAGAAAAGACAACAACAGAAAAAGCATGGCTACCGGTACACCAAAAAGACGAAAGTTTGACGTAAAGTTTAAAGAGGAGGCTTTGCGTTATGCAGCAGAGTATTCAGGAGAGAAAGCTGCAAAGCACTTTAAGGTTGATGCGAAACAAATCCGATATTGGAAAAGACAAAAGGATGAGCTGATGGACGCTGACAATAAACGTGCACGTCTCACCAGAGGAGGGAGAAACTGCACTACTGTTTATTACTGTTTTAGTACTGTTTGCTACATAATCCCATGTGTGTTCATTCATAGTTTCAATGCCTTCAGTGACAATTTACAATGTAAATAGTTATGAAAATAAAGAAAATCCCTTAAATGAGAAGGGAGAAGGTGTATCCAGACTTTTGACTTTTAGTATCCATATTTGTGGCACTGTGACAACACTATGCTACTGAGGTGAGGCAAATAAAATTATATGTGGCCTTCTTAGAAGAGAACTGTGGGGGACCCAGGAGGGAGATCATAGTCAAACCTAACAGGTTGACAGAACTGGGGTGTCTGTCAGACTCTTCTAATCTCTGCTGGCCTGTTTATCACTGGTGCTAATTAGCAACAGGTACCCTCCCAACACCTGAAACTTAAGAGGATGGCATCATTGTCAATGATCTGTCTGTCTTTGAAAGCTTTGTATCAATGTGCTCCTATTATGTACTTACTTATGATCCTTATGTTTTAGCTACACTATTTATTAATCACACATTCATTTCTTTACAGGTTCCTGACTTGTGCCCCGAACATGGAGAAAAGCTGAAGTTGTTCTGTGTCACAGAGCAGCAGTTAGCTTGCATCATATGCAGAGATGGGGAGAGGCATGAAGGACACAAGTTTAAGCCTATCAAAGAAGCAGCTGCATCACTGAGGAAGGAGTTGGAGATGTTTGTACAACGTATGTCAAATAATATCCATGCTATAGAAAGCCTGGCCAACACACAGAGGAAAGAAATAACAAAAACCAAAAAGACGTCTGAGCAGCTGAAGACCCAAATCAGAAGACAGTTTGAGGAGATGCACCAGTTCCTGAGAAGGAGAGAAGATGAGATAAAGACCGAGCTGAAACACAAGGAGGAAGACAGTATAGAGAAGATGAGCTTAAAGAAACGGCTTTATCTGAGAGGAAAGAGACGGAGGTCAAAGCAACCTGTATTCGGGAGATCTCAGACTCAGAAATTTCTAGAGAGCTGGAGTGAAGGCAAGAGTATGATGACCACAGAAGGTTTGTTCAGGCCCAGAGTGAATGAGCTTCAAGTGGTGAGCACTTCTCTCTGTGTTACACCTTGCATCACAATAACAGCAGCCCACTAGCATTTGAAGGCAGACCTCGAAAGATTGGAGTTTACCTCAATCTAATTTACCTGTTCATCCAAGAAACTCTCCTTCTATGATGCAGACAACATGAAACATATCCACACTAAGAGTCTTGATCTCACTTCCATGCCGGTGTCAGCCTATTTTAACATCAGGCACAAAGAACCAGATCATAACCCCATTACAGTGTGCTGGTACTGAACAGAGGAATGATCCAGCCAGAAATCCTTGGCAGGTAAATAAAAGATGCTGTAATTAGGAATGCTTTATTTCAAAGGTTAATATTTTTGATCTAGTTTCCACACAGCCTGAATATTTTATTATAATGGTTGAAATGTAAAATGTATGTATGTATGTAAAATGCTAATGTTGTTCATTGAAACACTCTTGGAGTAACTGTGCCAAAAATGCTTCCAACTAAGTGATCACTGTTTTTAAAAATAAACCAATAAATACAAGTTTGTTGCGTCCTTTAACAAGAGAGCATCGGCACTTTATAAAACAGATCCTACTCTTGAAGACTGGATCAGTTTCTTAACATTTTTGGTTAGGTTTTGTCAAAGTTACAATGGGAGTACAACAAATTTCTTTACCTTGACTGCTCCTCTCACCAGTTCTCCTTCTATGATATCGACAACATTAAACCTGTTCACACTGTGAGCCGTGGAGTCACATCTGTACCCGTATCTGCTTATTTTAGTGTTGATTATAATCACCCCGATCATTCCCCACTTTGCCGTGTGCAGGTACTGAAGTGTGAAAAAGGGGTAAAGAAGAGGAACATTCAGTCAGCAAATATTTAGACCCTTAATTCAGTAATTTGTATAATAAGTCTCTTTGGGCAGCAGCTGCAGCTTTGAGCATTCTTGACAGTTCTGATTACATAAAGTGATAAAACGTTAGCGGTAAACAAATCAGTCTGTATCCATGCTGTGAGAGGTTAGAGACAAAATGGATGTCTTACTCCACACCGGTGTCATTTCAGAGCCCTTTCAGCCGCAGACTGAGACCACTGAGGTGAAGCACAGAACATCACAGGAGGTATTTTCAACCAGCAGACAGTAAATCTTTTTGCAGGAGGGACAGCTGAAACAGAATTCTGAGCAATAGTACCAATATCACTTGCAATGTTCTTTCCTCAGTATTAAGTGCACCACCAGTTTCTATGTCATTATTTCATAATCATGTGCAATATTACTTTACTTTTCTAGTCTGATTTAGCTTACTTATTTTAATTATAAGTAATGTATCGTACTATATCTTACTACTTTTCTATTAGGCTCTGCATTTATTCTCATTGAAATGTATGTATATGTTTCTTAAATAATTTCCGTCCAGATAATTTCAGTTCTATCTTATGTGTTAACCCGAACCATAATGTGTTTCAATAAACATGAGATTTCTTGTGTTATGTCAAATTTCAAAAGCCTTGAGCTGACATATGAATACATTTTCAACTTACATTGAGTAACTTGTATTTTAAGGAATCAGGGGAACTTGGCTTTCCAAGTTGAACAAAATTCAAATGATCTTGCTTAAATGTACTTTATTTTCCATTACTGCTGATTTATCCAGAAATTGAGTCAACTCAATCCCAGCAGCAGTTTCAGCCTCTGGCCACTAGAAGGAGCTATTACAACAATGAAACTGAGTCAGAATGATTGTAAAGATATTTTATTCCATTAAATGATTGACGCAAACAGCATTTTTTCCAAAGTGCAGAGGTGATTTTTCAATCTTAAAGGTGATAGGGTCATTATCTGGCCCTGTGGCTTTGCTGTGGCTCCTGTAGTGAGTGATGGCCACAATAGATGGTAACTAACGTGCACAATTTACAATTTAAATGCACAACTTATCATTGTAAAGGACAGTTTCACTCAGAATATACTTAGAATTTAAAAGGTTAAGTCTGTCAACAGAGTAGGAGGCTGCACATTCAGGACCAGATTGAGTATTCCACACAATGTACCACTTTATATCCTACCTAAGATCTGAAAGGTTTAATTTACCCAAATAGTACATACTACAATATCACAGCTTGGTTGCTAAGGCTAGCATTTGGACAAATTGTGCAATTATCAAGTCAAATAACTGAATCATCTGTAATGGCTTTTGTGGTGTCTAGATGTCAAACAGCACAGTCTGAAAGGTTGGAAAGAGGAGAAACACATGGACAACTCTGGAGGCAGATACATATTTATTTTATACAATAACATTTAAAAAAATAAAAGCTAAACACACAGAGGTAAATTAGCTTCATTGCTCCCACTTTGAAATCCCTGATCTCATTACCTCCTGATAGAGACACACAGACATGAACATGCGCAATATTTCACTTTTTTTGTCTTGGTAAACCATTTTATTTTCAAAATGTCATGCCACTATACTCCTTTCTGAAATGAATTGTGTTTCCTCTTTCTTCAACTCTTTTTCCAGCCGGCTACAAACTTCCTCCACTTCACTGAAATTGTAGACAGACATTTTCACTGCAGGGTTCACAGAAATGCTGGCAACACTTTAAAAGAGTTCATTCACTAACACTAGTGCTCCTTAATTAAGGTGACAACTACTTCCATTAGTAAATTGTTTAAAAAAAAAACATTTTAGGACATTGTATAAATTTAAAAATCTACATCTTTTACCCTCACCTTTGATGGTAAGCCGGACCACAGACCTGTTCAGCCTCCTGTAAGGACACATTTTCCTGAACAGACAGACCGTACATGATTTCTAAACAGCATAAACCAGTTCACAGCAGAACAAGCCATGTTAGACAGGTGCATACACAAGTAGTGTCATGAAAGGTGCTATTTATTTAGAAACAGAAACAATTATTCTCTGGAACTCGAGTATTCTTTTAAAACACAGAAACAAAATGTTATGTCCATTCATAATATTATGAACAAAGGACTTCAGTGAATCTTTTGACTCAGTCTGCAATGATGAGAAAACAGGAACATTTTCAAAGTACCACTAAATGCTGCTCAGCTCCCTTTGACTGGACAATGAAGTCCAGCAGTCAGTGACAGTCTGCATGTGGAGTGGAACTTCCCGAGTGACGGCTCTTTGTCTTGGCCATCTGTAAACTGGTTTAAGGGTTCCCTGGAGCAAACATCTGGCTTCATCAGTCCAAAAAACAAACCTCTGGTCATGTCTTTCAAACAACACTCATCTAAGATACTGAATGGGAAAAAGCTAATGCACTGGTGAACAACTGACATGCATAAAAGACTGCCATCCACAGTCTGATGAACTTAATGTAGTTACCAGATGTTCTGCAGGCTTGGTACTGATAGTGTGTTGTCAGTTTGTAGAAGTGGAAGTGAACCCCTAACTTGCCACTAAAATGAATATCCACATTCTGTTTCAGGTTGTCGTACTCCTCTGTTTGGAAACGCTCCAGGAGAAGAAGACTCCACCACTTCTGGATCAAAGACATGTCCATCTGAAAACAGTGTGACAGTGGAAAGAAGAATTATGAGTTCAAAATGTGTCCTTTTTCTTCAAAATGAAAAATATGTGTCAACAACAGAAGTGTTTGGAGAGGGCAGTTTCTTCTGTGGGTAAACTTTTTTTTTTTTTAAACAAACCTCCTGGAATTCAAATCCTTAGTTTGTAACAATAGAAAGCATTTACCGTAACAGATCTCAACATCACAAAAAAAGCGATAATGAGAAGATTAACTATGAGGAAAACGTACTTTCACTTTTTAACCTTTTTCACAGCATGCATTTGGACTCATCATAGGTGGAATAACTGATGAATGAGCTCCATAAAGGTCCAATGTCATAGTTTATTATGAACCTTTATGGACCTCATAAACAACAGCAGCTCTAAGAGGAATCCAGCATTAATACACCTCTGATTTAAACTGGGACCAGTTCAGATACCTGCAACTTTATAAACATAATTAAAATTGTTAAACTATTAGTATTAAACATTCACAGGTTGCTGCTGCTTAATGTAGCTGACAGGTAGATCATTTCATGTTTCTATCATCTGATGGGAGTATTAATTAATATGCTGGCTGTAGTTAATTATCATTATCTCTGAGTTGGGTTGACAAAATCTGGCTGTGACTCAATTTAACAAATCAGCAAACAAGCTAAGTTGGTTTTGCAGCAGCTGTCACTATATAAAAGTAAATGAAAACAGCAAAAATGTTTGTCATGTTAAACAAACAAAACCTTAAACTAATAAAACAAGTACTCACATTGTGGCCGTCTTCCATAATGGAGATAAATGCTGCTACTTCATTTGGAATCAACTCAACAGGAAACACCTGAGTCCTACAGGAAGCAGGCAGACACACCCTTCTCCATCCACGGGGTGTGGCATTTCTGGGAAAGTCCAGTTTAAAGTGAGGTGCACCTGGCAGAGAGACATAGATAGGAGCCAAACATGGTGTCTGTTCAGTGTTCTGAAGACCTGACCTGCTCTGTTTGTCTGAGCATCTTCATGGATCCAGTGACTCTGTCCTGTGGACACTCTTTCTGCAGACAGTGTGTCACAGACGTCCACAGCTGTCCCCAGTGTCGGGCAGCTCTTTCAACAGAAGCCAAATGTCTCCCGACCACCGGTGTTCTGAAAAGCCTCGCCGAGAAGGTCAGAGAAGCGGAGAAGATGAAGGAAGAGGGTGGGAGTGAGAAAGCAGAGGTAAGGTGACATGCAGAACGCTGTGCTACTCATTGTACTTGAACATGTAGTCAAGTGATATAAATGCTGCACATGAGTGAGTTTGTAAAAGTGAAACTCCTAGAAAACAAACAAATGGAGCATGAGCAAACGAATGAGCCTCAGTATCTGGTAGATGAAGTGCATCAGTGTTTCCTGACAATTTAGATTTGGTTTTGTTTGGACACCTTTAAATCTTCAGTCGGTGTGGGGTTGGGATGAACATGAGCAGCTTTTGAGGAAATAAGAGGTCATGTTCTTGGCTCCTCAGGGTTGAAAACCTGAAGCCACGTGTTCTCGCATGTAAACGCGCTGCATTTGAAAATCCTCCGCATAGTGGCCATCTACAGCTTTGTCAGACCAACATGGCAGCTCGTCCGCTAACTTTCTCTTTTATTTCGAAAACACTTAAGCTAAAAGTTTTTTTTTTTTCTTTTCTAAAAGCATGTTGCATGCTGGTCCGGTTGTGGTGCCTTTGCAACTATGGTCTGGTGTATTTTCCCCGCAGCTCATTCTCATAAAATGGACTTGATTTCTACTTAATGCAAATTCGATGCTGTGTGCAGAGAGCTGATGCATTGCCAAACTTTAGTCAAACTAGCTGTAGGTGAATTAAAGCAAGAATGCGGTGCTTTGACATGCAGAGAAAAACATGGAGTAGTGGACATGTACCTTGTGTCATGCAAGTGTGTGACTGCACTGTGTGAATTAAGTGGAAGAGCAGTTGGAGAGCTATCCTGAAGTCCTGTGTCAAGGCCAACATCTTTTGTTGCAGCTGTTAATCAAATAATCTAGATCTGCACCAAATGTCATGTGTTCTGAGGTGGAGTCTGACCACTTGACAGCAGCATTATGCAAAAAGTATTTCATGTGTACTGTTAAAAGAAATAATGTATGTATGGTAAGAGGATGACCTCATTCTCAGTGACCTGTCTGTCTTTAAAGGCTTTGTACTGATATGTTCTTATTTAGGATCCTTATGTTTTAGCTACACTATTTATTAATGCACACATTCATTTCTTTACAGGTTCCTGACTTGTGCCCCGAACATGAAGAAAAGCTGAAGTTATTCTGTGTCACAGAGCAGCAGTTAACTTGCATCATATGCAGAGATGGGGAGAAGCATGAAGGACACAAGTTTAAACCAATCAAAGAGGCAGCTGCATCACAGAGGAAAGAGTTGGAGACGTTTGTACAAGATGTGATTGACGATATCCATGCTATAGAAAGCCTGGCCAACACACAGAGGGAAGAAATGACAAAATCCAAAGAGACGTCTGAGCAGCTGATGACCCAAATCGGAAGACAGTTTGAGGAGATGCACCAGTTCCTGCAGAGGAGAGAAGATGAGATAAAGAATGAGCTGAAACACAAAGAGGAAGACGGTATAGAGAAGATGAGCCACAGCTTAAAGTCCATAGAAACCGCTTTGTCTGAGAGGAAAGAGATGGAGGTCAAAGCAACCTCTATTCTGGAGATCTCAGACTCAGAGAAGTTTCTAAAGAGCTGGACTGAAGACAAGAGTATGATGACCACAGAAGATTTGTTCAGGCCCAGAGCGAATGAGCTTCAAGTGGTGAACACTTCTCTCTCTTTGGGGCCTTATGAAAGCCACCTGCAGTTCTTCATGTGGAAGGAGATGCTTCAGGTGATCCAGCCCAGAGCAGAGTGGCTCTCACTCAAAAGAGACAGCACAGTTTTATCTGTGTCTGATGATGGCCGAAGGTTGTTTTCTGTTCCCCAAAGCAACCAAGCGGATTTGTTTTCTAAATTTGGACAGCCAGCTTTTGGTGTTCTGACAGGACACAACACCACCCCTTCCCCTGTTGTCTTAGGTTCATCATCATATCAAGTCAAAGCTCGTGATATGGGTTTATTTGCCGCCCCCCCTCTTACTTTTGCTAAGCAGAGTGAAAACCTCTCCTCCTTTCCTTCCTCTCGCACAAACTATGCATGCAGTGTCACTGAGTTTACTTCAGGGCAGCATTACTGGGAGGTAGAGGTTGGAAGCAGAAACTACTGGGAGCTAGGGCTGAAAGATGATATCCTGTTGTATGATGGGCTAATGTATCACACCTTGCATCACAATGTGGGTCTACCACTAGCATTTGAAGGCAGACCTCGAAAGATTGGAGTTTACCTGAACTGCTCATCCAAGAAACTCTCCTTCTATGATGCAGACAACATGAAACATATCCACACTCTGTGCCCTGATCTCACTTCCATGCCGGTGTCAGCCTATTTTAACATCAGACGCAAAGAACCAGATCATAACCCCATTACAGTGTGCTGGTACTGAACAGAGGAATGATCCAGCCAGAAATCCTTGACAGGTAAATGAAAGATGTTGTAATTAGGAATGCTTTATTTCACAGGTTAAGGTTTTGATCTAATTGCCACACTGAATACCTGCAGCTGAACACTGCATTACTCTTTCCTGTTTACCATTTGGATCTTTAACAAAAAGCTGTTTAAGTCATGAAGAATCCAATTAAAGAATGTTTGTTAATCTTGTAACATTGATGTCAGATTATGTACTTCTGACCTCGTACATCAGTTTTTTTGATTGTTTTTTTTTTTCTTCTTCTTTTAGGATTTGTTACTATTAACCCATTTTTCTTTACCACCAAATTGGATTGTTATCAACATCTTGTAGTTCACAGCCAAATTTTAGGTCATAATAGGAACTTTTCCAGCAAAAAATACAGGACTCCTAAAAAACATTACATTATATTTTCTCTGTTTTCTGGAGATAAAAACTTCCCATCTCACAAATAAACCCACATTACTTTGTTTATTTAAAAAACAAACGAGTGAATCTAAGACAGCATGGGGGATGCTACATGTAGGCCTTTACAAAGCTGAAAGTTCAGAACTATGGAACCAGAGGAACCGACCTGAGGAACTAGACAGGAAAGCAGAAGTTGCTAGAGGAGTAACTAAATCTTATTGTGCTTTTTTTTTTTTTTCTTTTTTTTTTTTAATGCACTGTAAAATTGTGTTTGAGCTCTGTTAAAGCAACTTTAAAAAAAAAAAAAAATTTGTTTATTTTGGACCAGTGTTGTTGGTCTCTTGTAAGTTTAGTTGATGATTTTACACATGGTGAGTGAACTGGGTGTTGCTACTGTAATACTGCAATGTATAAAATGATAAAACACAATTTACCCGACAGAAGTGCACACAGGTGGTGGCTTACTAATTAGAAATAAAATAAAGCTGTTTATGTGGTAAATTTATTAAGAAAGAACTGTTTGCAGACATGTCTCAATGATTCAGACACTTGTATGTTCAGTCATGAAATAAATCCTGCGAACAAGTTAAGAATGTAATTTTGTGTTTTTTGCTTCTTTTTGGTTAAAATGTTAATATTGCCCATTAAAAAAACTCTGTGCCAAAAATACTTACTAAGTGCTCACTTTTTTTTTTAAGGGAAAAGATTTGTTGTTCTTTAACAAGAGAGCATTGGCAATTTCTAAAACAGATCCTACCATTATAGACTTGTTTAATTTCTTGCACTTTCAATTGAGTGTTGCCAAAGTAAATGAGTGAAACAAATGCAGCAAATACATATTCGCTGCAGAGCATAAATAAGTCAGGAAACCCACTGATCAGTTTAATAGCTAATAAACACAATGGATACGAATTCTGCACGCAATTTTTCACTAGCATGGACCATGCCACAGCAAAGTGAGTTTAGAGATTTAATGAGGAAAAATGGTGTTAGATGGCAGGGAAGAATATAGGATGTAAGGATGAGGGTGGATGTGAAGATTGTCTGGTTGATGTTGGAAGCCTGGGCGAAGGAGATTAGGGGTTGGGGTTCTATCTCGGGTTCCCCTGAATCTGCGATGGATCCAGGCGGTGCATGAAAGAGGAGCGATGAAAAGGCCATGGAGATGAAAGGTGCTGGATGATTAAAGGTGGAGTATAAGTAGACTGCTCCTGAATCTAAGTTAACAAGTTAGCTTCATAAGTTGCAACAGAATAAAAGAAATGCCACAATCTTAAAAATGTAAAATAAGTGGTAGCACAAGTGTTCCCCTTATTAAATGGATGCAACCAGTTGGTGCGAAAAGTCACATAATTAGTACCTAGTTAGAGTTTATTAAGCAGATTCAGATCAATCTAATGTTTCTAAAAGAGCCAGGTTAATGTTATTCATGTCTGTCTGAAAACTTTGTCCATCCACTAATATAACTAGGGATGGACTAAATGATATAAACACCTTTCAATACAGAACAGCACAGTTCAACAGCATCACCAGCTACTGATGATAAAACAACTCTAAAACATGAAATAAAAACTTAATGTAATGATTAATCTGGAATGCTCAAAATGTATATGAATTATTTTTTAAAATAGAAATGAAAAGGGTAGTATGTTTTCTTAAGTTCTCTGTACAGTGCAGATAGATGTATGCTGCTGTTCTAATTGCACTTTGTACTCTTGATCAGTATGTCTGAAGTCTATAAGGTACACAAGTTCAAGCCTAGCACATTTGGTATGGGAACTGGCTGTAAAACCTGGTTTGGATTCTTCAATTTTGTTTTTATGTCAACAAAGTTCTCCCGTCACAGCTATTTCTTTTTTTGTTTGTTTTAATGAATTTCTTTGTCCTTTTATTTCTTCTAATCTGTTAACATTTTGGCAAGAGGCAGAACTTTAAAGTCTTTTGTCATTTGTGCTTAAGTCGTGGATAGCCCTCCAGATTTTGCAGAATGCGGTTAAAAACTGTTAAAGTTTAAAGTTAAAGTAAACATAACAAATGGATTGAACCTTATCCTGAAATCTCCTTCTGTCATCATTTTCATCACCAACATCTGTCTTCACGTCTGAGAAAGACCATCTACCGTTTGTCCACAACTGGATGAACCTCCCAAAATGTATTGTTGCGCCATTATAGACAACCTTAATTCTTGGCAGCTTCATAAGTTATTCAGTCACTGAGAAACCAACCAGTGCTATAGAGTGGACATTTTAAAAAAAATTAATCATTTAAAGGTTCAGTAAGGAAGGTTTAGTAGCGTCTGGCATTAGAAAAAGCCTCTCTCATCAGATTGCACTTGGAGAACCAGCGTTTGGCTTGTTTGCTTTGTAGGACATATGGCAACTTAACATGAAGTCAATTCATGAACAATCTATCGGTGCTTCCCACCTGATTCCCTCATAATCAGTTGATTTATTTTATTTATTTATGTAATTTGTCCATAATAACTTTAAAAGCATGGACAGTTTTACCTTCATACAATAATTATTTTTAGAGCAACAGGCCCTACACTACATTTGGTTTGGCTGACGAGTTGCACTTTTTGTTTTTTTGCTTTATTTTTTTTCCCAGCATTTTTGAGCCCTCACAGCTTTGTGAAATATCAACAATGTGATGCTAACATTTTGCACGGCTTCATTAAATATGTTAAAGCTATTATACATTTTAAAATAATCAGTTGATTCTTTGGGGGTCAGGTGGGAACTTTTAGTTTTTTTTAAATTTTATAATATATATGATTTAATTATAAACTACTATGTTCCATTTCTACCAACAGGTCAGACTACGCCATACACAGTGGACCTGTAAATACTATTTTAAGCATAAATACCAAATGTGAATGTTGCTAATTTGTTAATTTTCTATTAATCTTTTTTTCTTCTTCAGAGCAATTAGAATATGTTAAATTAGACCGCAGGGAGTAATAATGGGGATATTCCATTATTTTCGAACATCTTACGTTTATCTAATCTTCTGTAGTTGTGACCAACTAATTGATAGGAATATAAATATGTGTCACATATATTGATGATGAAAATAATTGCTGGTTGTAGTCGTACAGCACAGTTGGAATATGATGTGATGATGTGCCCAAGGATGGAGGAATGAGAAGGAAAGGGAAAATTATATTTCATAGGTACAAATTTCCAGCAATTTTGTATTTATTTAACTTAAGGAGAAATAGAGTAAAGAAAACCTGAGGTGTTGGGTGCTTCAGGGCAGATTGAAGAGTTTCCCTGTCTGGTCTGAATGCAGCATCCAGCATAACTCACAGCTCACAGATTTCTGAGCTGTGAGAAAAGACGAGATGCAGACTTCTCTGCAGACTCAGGGAGATGGAGACGTTCCCTCGCCGTAGACGGTGGCTGGGAAAGACTTTAGTCTGGCACAGTTCAGCAGTCAGCAGCCAGAGGGCAGCAGGTCACAGTTACTGTCTGACCCTCAGACAGAGCTGGAGCAGACAAATCACTCAGCTATGTGCATCTCTGCTCACACTGCAGAAACATAACAGAGAAAATGACATCTAAGAGAGAGAGAGAGAGCACAAAACGTGTGCTGCCTCCATCCTCTCAAATGTGACAATTTGCTGCTTTTGCTCAACTTACATGATAGTGAACTTTGATCTTAGATGATTTTCTCATGTTAACTAAATAATTTGTTAATTGAAAGGAAAATGAAATGAAATCCTGGTTGCAGCTTATATCACTGTATAATACATTACGTACTTATTATTTCAATGAAAGAAGCTTGCTAATAAGAAGCTAGTTTTAGTTTACAATTCATTGTCTTATGAAATAATATTTATTCATTTATTTAATTATATATTTTCCAACAAAAAAAGTATTTTCCTGTGACTTGCAAAGCTTAGAGTTGAGGTGAAGGAGACTATGGTTGTATGCATGCAGTGTCCGATGATGGGAGTGTTGGGTATCTGCTGAAATAATGTGTAAATGCATATACATGAAGGTTTTTTTGGATCTTTTTCTGGATGAAAAAACTGCAAGAAAAAACTATTTTATGGGAATAATTTAGTTTACCAATGAAAGAACAAACAAATAATCTTGGTAAAACTGGGTTTTTGTGGAGTTTATGTGTACTCTGTGACATCTTAGTCACAGTCAGTTTAAAATAATAATAGTAGATGTTAACGGGTCAAAGGATTTTTAACAAAGTTTAAATATTGTTTCATGGCCTTGATTATTTACTCGGACCATCCGGGGTCACCTATCTGAACAGACAATAACTAGTTTTTGGGAAAGTTTATGGCATTTCTGTTATGTTTTCTTGACTTTTTGGTTGTGTATATATTTTTGTGTTGTATTAAATCCGGCCTCTGCTTCGTTAATTTGGCCAATAAGCCCAGCTGTCAGAGGATGAGCGGGAGGAGGGAGGAAGGACTGCCGGAGCAGTTTGTGAGCAGTTCGATAGTAAGCTAGCGTGGCTAACGCTAGCCCGGCGGCTAGTCCCTCAGATTGTAACTTTCACCGCACTCAGTGTTTGCGTGAGCGCTGTTTTACCGCTCTCAAAGTTTTGTGGACCAAACAGCGTTGCAACGCGTTCTCCTTTCCGACTGAACAGGGGACAGTGAGTAAACTTGGCCATGTGGCCGCGCGCGTGTGCGTGTATGGGTGTGCGTGCCATATCTGTGGTGCGTGCGTGTGTGGGTGATCATAAAGCATAATTCTATTGTTCTATTGTATTGACTTTGTGGGTTTTGAAACGGTGGGGTAAACTGAAAGGGAAATGTTGCTGTTCATTGTGTGAGAGAGGGATTTAGATTAACATCAGGACTGGTCATTAGGGCCATCTGGGGTCACCTATCTGAACAGACAGTAATGAGTTTTTGGGAAAGTTTATGGTATTTCTTTTATGTTTTCTTGACTTATTGGTTGTGCATAGATTTTTGCGTTGTGTTAAATCCGGCCTCTCCTCAGTTAATTTGGCCAAAAAGAAAAACCTTCTCTGGGTCTCATTTTATTTTGATATATTTTGATATCTATTATTATAGTTTCATTCAGCTTTACGAACCGAGCACCCACCATTCTCGGGGTGATCACCTCAATCACCTCAATAGAGTGGTTGCATATGGTTGCTACATACATTAGATATGCAAAACTCATCAAGAATGGGGAAAAAAATTCAGTGGATCAGAATCAGTCATTTCAGCAAGAATCCAAAAGAAGAGCTGACATGCAAAGTCCTCAGCAGTAGTTCTGACAACAGCACTGAAGGAAGTCAGATGATGTAGTTATAGAGCATCAGTGTCCACTTAGCCAGGAGGAGGAATTACCAAATCCATCTTTCCTGAGGTTTTATTAGGGTCCGAGCACCGAGGGTGCGAAGGACAGGCGGTGCCAGGGCACCGACTGTCCAAGGCACCAGCGGTGCCAAGGACCCTATTGAAACCCTAGGGTTTATTATTATTATTATTATTATTATTATTTTTTTTTTTTCTCCCGTAAAGTAAATTGGCTTTTTGGCGGCCTTATCATACTCCAAAACGCGTGAAATTTGGCATGCACATCAGGACTGGCGAAAAATTTGATATTTTATGGGAGTTGCGCATGTGCGTGGCAAAATGGCTCTATAGCGCCACCTGCAAACTTGAAAAAGTAGTCATTAGGCCAACTGCCACAATGTTTCATGTACAGCTACAATATTTGGTGGGCATATGCAGAACATCTGGACACACCAAAAAGTCAATTACAGCCACGCCCTAAACCCAACAGGAAGTCGGCCACCTTCAATTTGCTGTAAATTTTTCAAACTTAATCGCTCCTCGGGAAATGACTTGCCTTTTTGGCGGCCTTATCATGAACCAAAACGCGTGAAATTTGGCGTGCACATCAGGACTGGCGAAAAATTTGATATTTTATGGGAGTTGCGCATATGTGTGAAAAAATGGCTCTATAGCGCCACCTGCAAAATTGAAACAGTGGTCATTAGGCCAACTTCCACAATGTTTTATTTACAGCTACAATATTTGGTGGGCATATGCACCACATCAGGACACACCAAAAAGTCAATCACAGCCACACCCTAAACCCAACAGGAAGTCGGCCATCTTGAATTTGCTGTACATTTGTCAAAATTTATAGCTCCTAGTGGATAAGTCTGAGAGAACTGAAATTTGGCCAGTACATGCACCAGACCTTTCTGTTGAAAAGTTATCAAAAACTCAACCAGAAGCCAAAAGGTGTGGCCATGGCGGAGCCTCAAACAACTGATCCTTCGCCATGAAACAGGAAGTGGTGTCTAATTCTTCTCAACATGCTCCAATCTGCCTGAAACTTTACATGTATGATGACAGTCCTGTCCTGATGTCATCCACATAGGGATATTCATTGACAGTCATAGCGCCACCTTGTGGTTTCAGGAAATAGACATCTTTTACACTTTCATGCCCTATTGTTACCCAGTTGATCATATTCACTTCAAATGCAGTGACAACAGCCTAAACACATTGATGATGCATCCCAGTGAAAATGGTGACTTGTCATCAAAGGGCGTGTCTGTGGCGGCCAAACCAATTTCGATGTTTCGCCATGAAAATTTAACGATTCGTATCTCAGCTGAACAACATCCTATTTGCCTCAGACTTCACATGCTGGATACCAGGTCCAGTCTGAACACATCCACACTCATAAATTTTGAAAAAGTCATAGCGCCACCTGTTGGTAATAGTAAGTTTAAGGCCTTATATTTTCAGGTACAATGGCCCCAAACTTGGTGATATCATGCTGGAAATTGGTCAGTCGAGTCTTCACCTCTTGACAATCACACACTGTGAAGGGTGTGACATTTCATGTAACGCTGTTGCCGTAGCAACCAAATATCGCCATGAAAAACAAAGCCCTTTCTGACAGGTTAGGAATACTCCAATGCTCACAAAAATTACCACACACATCACCATTGACCCAAGGAACAACACTGTATGCATCTCGGCACTGCACATGCTATAGCGCCCCCTACAGTATTTTTAACAAACAGCCCCCCCAGCACGTTTCACCTACATCCATGAAATTTGGGAGGCTTATAGAGCACATCAGGACGCACAAAAAAGCCTCTTGGAGCCATGTCCTAAACCCAACAGGAAGTCGGCCATCTTGGATTAATTGTGAGATTTTTGATGATTTTTCTCATTTTTGAGAGTTAATACCTCCTAGGGGATAATTCCAGGAGACCTGAAATTTTGTCAGTCCACACAGCAGGACTTGGTGATGAAAAGTTATCAAAAGTTTAACCAGAAGCCAAATGGCGTGGCCATGGCGACCATTAGAGTTTTGATGCTTCGCCATGAAACAACAACTGCTGTATAACTCTCCTCTGCATGATCCAATCTGCCTCAAACTTTCCATGTGTGATCACAATCCAATCCTGATCACATCTACAGGCCAACAGACACTCTCAGTTGCAGCGCCACCTGTTGGAGGGACAATAAATGCTGTATAACTGGCCTCTACATGATCAAATCAGCCTGAAACTTTTCATGAGTGATCAGAGTCCAGCCCTCATCACATCCACTGTTTGAAATACACTCTGAGTTACAGCGCCACCTGGTGGTGGATGGGCAGGAAATGCTGTATAACTAGTCTGAACATGCTCCAATCTGGCTGAAATTTTACGTGTGATTAAACTCTGGTCCAGATGTGATTCAGAGGCCGACACACACTCTCAGTCACAGTGCCACCTGGTGAACGTGCATGGATTCGCCGACCAGCGTGGATGCGAGGACCCGTCCATCGCTGCTTGCAGCTTTAATTTATTTTATTTTTCTTCCCAAACCTAACCGAACCCTGACCAATGCTTTGTCACGTCAGTAAACACATTAATTTTTCCTATAGTGATTATAAAACATAAATGATCTTGCTGTTAGGGTCATCAGATCTGAAAATACCAATTTTGACATTTATTTTAAAGATTCGGCACAAAATAATCCTTAAAACATTAAAATCATGTCGGAAACTAAATTGAGAATTGTAAAAATGAAAGCTGAAATAGCACCAGTTAAACTCAGTAAACTTGCAGTTTTTCAAGGTACTTACTTGACAGTAGCTTGTTCCAGGCACCCATGCTGTCAGCAGCCGGTCTGTCTCAGTGTGTCTTCATGTGATCCCAGACACCCCACGGTGTTGAGATCAGAGCTCTGTGGGCCAGATCACCTGTTACAGGACTCCTTGTTCTTCTGGCTGAAGGTAGTTTCTTGTGTTTCTGACTGTGTGTTTTGGACTTATTGTGAGCCCAAACCTGCATAAAACCTCCATCAGGCTTCATTGTCACCAGCAGACAGTCATCATTGGAGTGCTTTATTGGCTCTCTGGAAACAAAGCTTCAGCCTTTCTGTGCACTGGTGAGTTGCTTGGCTTTGTTTCCACATCGGAGGACCATAAGAACCATTTCCAACCAGATTGCTCTGGATTGTATTTGGGTGCAGCTTTAGTTTCTGTGAGCTCTGAGCTGATGTCGTTGTCGGACTTCTTTAGATTGTGAGGGGAACTGCTGTCAACCGTTGTGTTCCCCGCCTTCAACCTCGTCTCAGTTGTATTTGTCTTTTAGTGGTTCTGGGTTTTTAACTTGCAAATGCTAACAGAAATGGATATTATTTCAGAGAATGTTTGAGATTTGTTTCCCTGAAAGTGAAAAAAAAAACATGGAGCCATAAAAGTATTGATGCAATAAAGATTAATGAAATGTTTGAATGTGCAAACATTATGAAAGAATAACTGTTAGTAACCGGTCTACAGAGTGAGAACAGGCCGTCAGCTTTCTCTTTTGTGCAGAGACCATCAAACCTGGACCAAAGTGTAATTAAACCTGCCTCAAAAGCTCACCTTGTGCTTTATGTAGTCCTTTCGCTATGTGAATATACATATGTGTTTGTGCGAGGATGTGTGTGTGTGCGGTTTTATTGTACCTGTAAGTCCACAGTAAGCTACTTCATTTGTCCTGTAAGAATCTGCTGCCTGGTTAACCATGATTAATACCCACTGAACAGTTATCTGCGGTTTGGGCTGTGAGGAGCCAGGTCTACTGTTGTGAACCAGCACGGTATCTTCATTAATCAAAGCGGGAGCTGCTGTCTAGTTAGCATTCATCATGGGCTGTATTATGATATTCAGATGATTCAGTGAGGAGGAGTGTGTGTGCTGAGCTGGCCTGGACGGAGAGGGAGAAAGGGGGGAGCGAGGGCTGAAAGGGCCGGAGAAATCAATGCGAGCGGGGAAAGGCTGTTCTCAGCAGTAAGGGGTCCGGAGCGCAGTAATCGAGTCTCTCTCTGCAGAGTTAATGAGAGGGCTTTTCATGGCGTACGGGCCGCGGAGATCTGTCGACTTCCACCCCGACGCTGGCCTAACAACGGAGGTAACGGTGATGTAGGGCCAGGGACTCGGAGTGCATGATAAAGGCCAGACAAAAGAAGCTGAGGTGCACACAAGCGGGCGTGAGTGAAAAAGGCTGTGAGAGAGCAGGAGTCAAACACTCATCCACATAATTCATCCACGGCTACTGCGACAACTGGCCCCTGCAGTTTGCAGTCATTTACTGTCTCTTTGTGGTCATTTTGGTTCTCTTTTCTGTCGTTTTGCATCTTTTTTGTCATTATTTTGTGTCTTTGTGGCTTTTTTGTGTGTCTCTACGCCATTAGATAGACATTTGTTTGTGGTTATTTCGCGACACTTCCTCTCTTTCTAGCTGTTTTGTGTCCTTTTTTGATGTAGCTTGTTAGGAAGCTGCTGGGTCAGCCACATTGCGGTGCCGCTGCAGCAGACAGGGATAAGGGCCTCACTCAAGGGCCCAGCAGTGTTAGCTTTGCGGAGATGGAACCTCTGGTGCTGCGTGAGCCCAGACCTTCTGATCAGTAGCCCAAAGTTTTTACCCCTGAATCACCACTCTAACCACCTCCACCAGTTTGTGCTCCATTGCAGATATTAACTCCTTATGTCGTTGTGTCGTGTCTCTTTGTAGTCGTTTTGTGTCTGTTTGTAGCCGTTTGCTTCTCTCAGGTCATTTCATGTTTGTTAGTAGTCATGTTGTGTTCCACTGCAGATGTATGCTCTATATGTCGTTGTCTTGTTTCTCTGTGTAGGTTTCTGTGCATCTTTGTGGCACTTTTTTGGTATGTAGTTATTCCATCTATGCTTGTGATCCCTTTGAGTTTGACTACAGATATGTCCTGTCTTTGAAGTTGTGTTGTATCTCTTTGTAGTCACTTTGTGTCCCTTTGCAGTTGTTTTTCTCTTTGTAGTTGTTTTTTTTTGTTGTGTCTCTCTGGTCATTTTGGTTTTCGTTATAGATATTTCCTGTCTTTGTTGTGGTTTTCCGTGTCGTTGTAGCCATTTTGTGTCCTTTTGAAGTCATTTGTGCCTCTTTTTTTTGCCATTTTTTTGTCTCTGTATTTAGTAATTTCAACTTTGTTTATCATCATCATCAAAGTCGGCCTCCTTGCAAATATTTGCTTTTTTGTAGTTGTTCAGTGTCTCTCTGTAGCCATTTTGTGTCTCTTTGTAGTCATTTGAGTCTCACTATGGCCATTATTTTGGGGGTCACTATCGTAAATTTGCATGCTTGCTGCCATTTTTGGTCTCCTTGCAGACATTTGCTCTATTTGTGGTGGTTTTGTATCTCTTTGCAGTTGTGTGTGTCTCTCAGTGGTCATTTGATTGACTTTTCCATTGCAAATGTTGATAGTGTCTTCAAAAAATGTTTCATTTTTTTAATATCCAGAGTTTTTAATGTCAAACAAAATGGTATTCGACATAAAAAATAAAAACTCAAAAAACTAAGGTGAAAAAACAACTGCAGTTATGCCTTCCTGCTAGTTATGGTTTAGATTGAGCTAAACCTAGCTTATTCAATGGTTTTAAATGAACAATAATGCTGCTATGCTTTCAGAAAGTTTCTCTATGTTAAGTTAAAAGGTTAAGACTCACTTTGCTGCCCTCAGGAGGGCCAACAGTTACAGCAGATTCAAAAATATTGCTTAGACATTAAAGCTCCATAACAAATCATATAGAACTCTGACTATACCTACGTTTTTTCTCTTTAACACTCACATCATGTTTTACATTTTTCATGGAGAAATATTTTAAATGCAAGTTTTGCATGCTTCTATATGAATGCTTCTTCCCCCACAGCAGGCAATGCAGATGCACACAGACACACACAGACTTCTTAGTAATCAGTCGTCGCAGTGTGGGATAAAGCCCAGCTGTCTTTACTGCTTCAGCTTTATTGTAACAGTTGGAAGTCCACTCGGGTTATTGCTCTATCTGTGTAAAGAGGAGCTGAGGAGGCCAGGGGAGACTTAAGTGGTGGGCTTACTACAATATTTTTTTATGAGAAGCAGCCACTCATGTGCATTACATGGCGTGGATAATGTGCCGTGTAAAAGTGAAGGATTGCTTACAGTTGAATGATGTAATGCTCCACAAATAATCCTGTTGGGTCTTGATGAATATCACAATCCGTCCTGGGCATCCATCTGCTTTATTGGGCAGCTGTTGGTACAGTAGAGCGGCGTGATAATATTTACAGTATTAAAAGTGAGGCGCAATATTTTTGAAGGCAAAGTAGAAGAAGAAGAAAGCCGTTTTTACAGGATGACTTGTCCTCTCAGCCCTGATTGCATTTGATGTCTGGGCATCTTTCACATTGATGTGCTGAGGGGAGATCACAAAGGTTCAGTCACTTCTCCATGTTGAGCACTAGAGGGCCCACTCTGCTCTCTCTACTGTCCTCACTCTGTCACCCCCAGTATGAGATATTAGTTGTCCCTCTGAAAATTGCCAACGATTTCTCCCTGTTCTTAGTAATTAAAAGACTATTACTCAGAGGAAACAGAGGATGCAGTATGTATTTGTGCGGGCTGTTTGTATCACTGCTCCCCACACTTCTTGACTGTTAACTGGGGGTGAGTATTATTGCTTTTACATTGATCTCAGTGACAGATAACAGCAATAGAATTGTAAATGGAGAAAGGAACTGGAGACAATTAGCTGAGCTTGTTGTGGCTTCAAGAAGTACAAAGGATGACCAGACTTTAAACTCGAAACATATGAAGTTACACATTTGCCGCTGTCTGTGTCTGACTCGGACTGAATCAAACAGCCACACAACTATCACACTGACGGTAATTTAGGAGAGAAAGATTACTTTAAAGAGCACTTTACAAAGAAAAAAATACCCACATTAAGATAATGGTTTCAGCCAAACTCCTACTGTAGTAATTATTCCGTTTTAGGAAAACAAAGCCTACCTTTATCGTGTGCCAATAGAGCTCTGGGAGATGACGTCACACAATCCCGGCATGCAACAGTTGAAATCAAAACTACTGCCAGCTAACTCCTAAACATTCTTCAGCGTCGACATCAGAGATATGGTGAACAGTTGTTGCGCCCCGGGATGCCAGAACAGCCGAGGACGAGCAAAGGGGAGAGCATTTTATCGGATTCCCAAAGATCCTGAAAGACGACAGAGGTGGATCACTGCCATAAAATGCGCAAGAAGAAAACGGAGCGGTGGGAACCCGCAGGCAACGGATTCCGCTTATGTAGCGACCACTTTGTATCAGGTACAGAATCCGTTTCCTAAGCTTTATATCTGATCGCGTAATTTCTAGCAATATGATGCTGATATGTTTCATGTTAAGTCAACTAAGAGATTTTGAAATGTCTGCAATTACTAAACCTGTATGGTTTCTTTTTTACATATGTTCCAGGGAAAAGGAGTGATTTATCAGGTAATTGTAGATGTCAGGGTACCGCAGGTCCGGTAAAAGGTCCGCTCCGACCGCCTCAAGATTCTTAAATAAGATACCGGGGGTATGATATGAATCGGATATGTTTAGTTTGTCCAGTTTGTTTGTATAGTTTATAATATTGTCTGATTTAAAATGAAAAGTAAACTCAGACGGCGTAAATTTTCTACCAGCGCCATTCATTTTGAAGCGGAGTTTCCTGCCAACATGGCGGCGTAAACAAACGGAGTCACGTGACGTCCGGAGCTCTATAGACAACGGTTAGCCAATGTAGGAGATTTTTAATAGTATATGGACACAGCAAGTCCAAACTCTTCTGGTAAACAGGCTGAATTAATAACCAAAATTGGGATTTTTGAGAAAGAATGAGTAAGAGTCAAATGTGGCATCTAGGAAAGCAGATCTTTAAATGTTCTGAGATGCCTGGCTTCTAATAGAGACGAGGCAGCGCTTTAAAGCAGCGGTGTAAATATAGGAACTGTATTAAAATGACACCTTAAAAAGCCCAGTGGTGCCATATAAATGGAGAAAAAGTGCATACAAAATGCTCCTAAGATAAATAGAATACCAAGTGTTGTGATCTATGTACTTACTTTAGAATCTTTCTGTAACTATGAAAAAAACTGCAAAGATTAACACATGTAGTCATCCTCAAAACGGCGTAAGGGTTTTATCTATGAGCTGTTAGTACATGTCTAAGTTCTTTTGTAAAGCTGAAATATTAAAGAAATTCTTTGCTCTCACTGACCAACATTTCTTTGAGCCTTTGCCAAACACATAAGACGCCCATTTACAGTCTGCACTTAGGTGAAATAAAAGACACTTTTAATCAGTGTGCAAATTCTAGCAGCGAGAATAATTACACACGCTCTGATGATACGTGCTTATGAAGCATTTTGAGTTGTAATTCTTCCTCTGAACATTGACTTTCCGAATTTTCTGACGCACCATAAACTCCACTGCACTCCTGCTCCATCTCTGTCACCACGTTGCTCCAGTCTTCAGCTTAGGCAAAGCAAAAACTTCTGGCTTAAATACACTGCACACCTTTTGTTCTATACAGAGATAAGAAAGTGATTTGATTTCACCTGAGTAATTTACATATGAAGGATTAAAATTATACAAATATTTCTATAATACATGTTCAGGCTATGACCCTGAAGCATTAATAATTGAGATGAATTTGGCCAGTTTTAATGTAAGGTTGTGACTTAAAAATGAAAAAAAAATATACATGAAAACCCAGCAAATCCAAGGATCCCCTTAATCTCCTATGAGCAAGCTTTTTTTTTTTTGACATTCTTTATTTTCAATGTGTGAGCATCCAGACCATAAAAACAAAAAGGTACATTAGTACATTGATACATTTTTTGCCGCTCACATTTAGTTATTTTTTTATGATACAATTTCAACTAGGGCTGCACCTACCGATTATTTTAATAATCGATTAATCGGCCGATTATTTTTTTTGATTAATCGATGAATTGGATTAAAAAAAAACATTTTTAATTTCCGCCTCTTTATTCAGAAATGGAAGATTTGGAATGACAGAACAGATAAGATCATTATAGGGACGCCTTCATCTTCAACCATTCACAGAGGCCTCATGTCAGTGACGTTCATGTTGAGGATGCTCTGTCAGACAGCTGCTTGCTGTGGTGGACATGATGCCTTTCTCATCATGAAGCCTATCAATGTAATTCATCCTGCCTCACTCCAACACAGACCAGTGTCTTCACTCAGATGATGTCAGAAAATTAAAACTGGAGGCTTAATCTTCAAATTATTACCACTATAGTGTGCAAGTTATGTTTATTTGTAATGCATATTCAAACCATACTTTAGCTGATGAAAGTGAAATAAAACCTATCTCTCACAGTCACACATGCCCAATCTCTGTCATTAATCAGTTAATAAGCTAACCCTAGCATCAGACAAGCTACCAGAGAGACTGATATTACGTTTCCTCACTTTAAAGGGAACAAATGTAGGATAATGCAGTGACTTAAGATGCATGTCCACTAGATGTGACACATCGCATGTGGCATGCTGGTCCGGTTGGTGCGTTTCCAGCTGCGATCCGGTGTGTTTACCTGCAGCTCATTTTTATAAAGTAGACTCGACTTCTACTGTCCTTAAACATCTAAACTAGCCGTCGGTGAACCAAAACCAGGACAGGTTCAGCTGCTGCACAGATTATTTCTCGCCTCAAATGCTTTAGAAATACTTTTTCCTGAAGTGTTTTCGAAATAATAGAGAAAGTTTGCGGCCCAGAAGCTGTGTTTATCAGACTCATCTACTGGACCGTCAAGCTGAAAGCGCGGTCGCGTCACCACGTAGTGGCCCCCTCGTGACCGTCCGGCATCAGTGCGATTTTCAGATGCGAGCATTCGCATGTAGTGGACACGCAGCATGTCTTTGTTTTGTGAAGCGTGTAAAGCTCCCATACTTTTGAGGACTTCGGTCAAACTGTTTTCTCCGTCTCAGTCATGTTTCATTTGTTGAATTTACTTCCCTTTGAAAATACCTCCTCTGCTCTGCCTCCACCTTGCTCTGTTCAACTCCCTCTGCAGGTGAAGTAGACGGCTCTGCGACCACGACATGACGAGTGATGCATGAATCGCGCGACACAATGAATCGATAATGCAATTCGTTGCCTCTCTCTCTCTGCCCGTTCCAACTCCATCTGGTGAATTTCGGCTTCAGTATATTCGGGTTCATAAAGATATCCCCTTGGCTGAATGCTGAAGTCAATATATTCATCGTCGCTGTCGTAGTCAGACATGTTGTTGTTAACTTTACGAGCAGTAAACAAAGTGAAACCTGCGCGGCTGCCAGCTGGAGGCAGCGCGGAGTGATATGAAGGGAGAGAAAATAGTGCCAAGCGTTTACGTCCACTTTTTCGTGGACAGCGGTTTTGTAATGCAAATATATCACTCTTTCGAACACATATTGGTTTGAGAAGAAAACGCTTTATTTTCGTGACCCCAGCAAACTTGCCGGACTACGTTCATCTGGACCAAAACCGGACAGGATCTCTGCTCACTGGACGCTGTCGGCAGTAAGTCTTTGTGAATGAACAACACTGCTGACGGGGATGCCATACAGATTCATGTCAAAAATCCCGAACTATCCCTTTAACATAGACTGCTTCTAGTAGTATTGCAGAATGATTTGTGTTGAGTTTTGTGGGTTTAATCAGCTTCGTTTTCTACGTGCTTGCTTAAGTCCAGTGTGAGTAATGCACTTTGTTACGTTCCACAGCTGATTTGCGTATTTCAGTGTGTCGAACACTGCACCTCCACTGCACGTTTCAGATCTTCCACACAGCCTGGCTCATTAATCCAGCCACTGTCCTTTGTTTCTCCTTCACCTCCTCTCCCCTCTGGCCGTCTCTCTTTGGTCCAGTGTAGAGGTGGGACTCTCCCTGACCTCCCCCGGCCTCAGCAGACACTCGCCACCAGACGGTCGGTCACACAGCACAGGATGCACGCGGGCCCGTGTCGCTTGGCTGCAGCCGGTGACTCTGACAATGACCTGATGAAAGGGAAAAGCAAGCCACCAAAAGGTTGCTGGTTTGATCTTCAAACTCGCACATCGGCAGCCATCTTGAAGCATCCTTCCTGAGCGAGACTCTCTTTCCAAGCACGGATAAAAGTGTCAGCCAACTTCCTTAAATGTAAAATGTAAGCTATCTGACAGCCAGGTATCAGACTGATGGATCAGAGGTTTAACAGGCTTTATTGTCGGCGCACTGCGAGCGAGATCTGGCAACAGACTCCTAATGAAGACGTCCTGGGATGAGTCCGCTGAGACAGAGCCCACAGAGAGGACATTGATCAGAACCACCAGACTGAAGAGACACATTTACAGAGACTGGGGAAGGCAAGAGGATAGAATGGAGGAATTCAATCGCTTGATTCAGTTCGATGACTTCATTCAGTTCGTACAATATCTGTACGTGTGATCTGTCCCTCCCCTCTCTGTCTGGTTCTGTGTGTGTGTGCAGCAGGAAGGTGGAGGTTATCCTTAAACTTATTAGAGCAGGTGCAGTGCATTGAAAATCCATTCAGTGTTGCTGTCACAGCGATTCTCTTCCATTGAATTAAGAGGGGTCAATCCCACAAATCAAGAGATTACGCTGCAGGGAGATAGAGGACTAACTGCTCAGTGGTGTACATACAACACACACACACACACATGCACACACTCTCAGTAATGCAGGTGTGTGCTTGTGTTTGCATGAAGGATAGATGGAGACAAAAAGAGACACTATGCACAGGCTTTTCTGGCCAATATTCAAATAAATGAATAATGAGAGTACATTTTTCTAAATCTGTGAATTTGAAAAAGAAGAAAATAAAATAGGCTCACAATCTCTCAAACGCACTCTCTAACACACATGCACACAGCACAAACCCTGTCTTGTGCGACCACTCTAGCGCTGCTGCCAGGAGGAGACGTGGTTGTGATTGTGCTGAGTGGAAGGATCTTGATTTTGGGGACCTTGGCATTCATCACACACACACACACACACACACACACACACACACACACACACACACACACACACACACACACACTGCAGTAGCCCTGCGGCTCAGCCCACTTTAATTATTACACGGCCAGCTAATCAATAGCAAAGAGGCTAATCCTATTTCATCCCTTCATATTCATTTATGCCGGTGTCAGATTTAAACTACCAGCGCTGTGATTCCCATCACACTGTGTTCGTACACAACTGTCTGTGAGTGTTTTTATGCATATGCACGTGCTCTGCTGCTGGTGTGCATAATAGCTGTCACAAGGTGCGTTTCTTAAAAGCACAATTAAAACATATAAAAGAATCAGATTAAAGGTATCAAAAATGTGAAAAAAATAGTGCAGCAAGTGCAAGTTTTTTGCATGACTGAAGAGGAAGAATTGACGTAAAAAACTCCAATGGTGCAGATGAAATCATGAGACCTGTGTGAGGAAACTCGATGGGGAAACAACCTTCTTCAAAGTGGTAAATGGACCTAACAGAAATGCCATAAAAAAACATATTTCCAGTATGTTTTTTGAATTCACTCTCATTGTCATCTCATGGTGTTGTTGTCTTATGCGGTGGTTTGAAGGCACCTGACTGGAGAATTTGTGCCACCAGCTGTTTCTCTCAATAAACCAACTCGTGCGCTCCAATACCGTCGTACTATATAGTATGACAGAAAAGATTTAGTATGTCCCAATACATAGTACGTCAAATGCAGAATGCCAAAAATACCTGCTTGTCCTACTGCATCCGGTCAGATTTTGCTGTTTGCACGCCAGCAGGTTTTTCCAGCCATTCAGACACATGATCCTCTGCTCAACTACCTCACATCTGTTCAACTATAAACAAGCAAGGGCCCACAAACAGATGACAGCTCATTTTGCAAAACAGATTGTAATATCTGTTTTGCAGTATCGTGACAAAATAGTACGTCTCAATTCTATGCACGCTGCATGAAACAGGGCTTTGTAACAGCAGCTGTCCTGTATACTTAATGTAAAAAGTCCCTCATGTTTGCATGAAGCCTCCATGACATCATAAGATTTCTGAGGCGCAGTTTGAAGCTCAGAGTGGTGGCTCCAGCTGCTGCCAACTCAGGGAGTTCGTACAAAAATGAGCAAATAGCGGGCACATACGTGGACTATAAATTTAAGACTCAATATAATTTAAGCAGGTAAGTTAAATTAAAAAAAATCAATATTGGTACAGCTATCACAAGCATGAATAAATGGATTAAAACTGCTTTTTGTACCACGCTGGAAACATGTTTATTTCTGCTGTAAAGTTGGACATTTTAACATGGGGGTTTATGGAGACTGAATCACATTTGGGGTCAGCCTCCAATGGCCAGTCGAGGAACTGCAGTTTTTTGCACTTGCATCCATAGCATATCCCATCAAAGAAAACAAAGGCTGTATGACACGCTGTTAGGCTAACATAATAAATTTTGACTCGGTTGCACGATTCTTCTAATCTGCTCTCCATATTTGCACATTGCTCTTAGAATCACATTATAACAATATCTGTGTGTGTGTAAAAGAAAGGGCGAATTCTTCTACAGCCATTTAAGCCCTCGGCTATTTTCAGGAGTTCGCACTCTACAGCTCCACAGCTGTAAGGGCAAAATGGACAACCTTGGGCTCTATTGATAAGACACACTGGGGAAGTTTAAAATACAGTAAGTGTCTTTGTCATATTCACCAGGCCAGGGTGAGATTTGGAAAACTTCAGCAGCAATTGTTATTTCTGCTTCTTCTAGACAAGACAGTGAATCAGACAATAACAGCTTTATAACAATAAGTCAGTGACACTGAAAATACTGTGTCTGTTTTAATCATAGTAGTATCGTTTAAATGCAATACCCAGACATTTTATCAAATGTCTTTCTAAGTTTACCCTGAAAATTCTTCATCTTGAAAATACACAGCTCCGGTAATGTCTAGCTGCTGCTGCTGCTGTTTGTGTAGCTACATGTAATATCATGTATTGCATCTCCCAAGCAGAACTGCTCACCAGGTAATTGTTTCTGTCCGGTCTACCTCTTCACTGGGAGTCCCAGAGCCCCACGAGGACCAAGTTCTATCCATGTTTCCAGTAGTGCAGCTAATGAGCAGCCTGCTAAAGTTTTTACTAGGGACTTTTGGTCAGTCTTAAAAAGTTTGGTCAAGTTACTGTACACAATTTTTAGATCAGGTTTATTAACATTAGATTCAGATTCAGATAAACTTTATTTATTATTAGTGTCACTTACTCATTGTTATAAGGCTGCATTTACTCTCTAATTTACGATTTTGATTTGGAGGAAGAAAAATGTTTTCCTATTTTTTTTTTTGAAGTACTTAATATATGCTTTGTTTGTCCGCAGCATTACTCAAAAATGCATTAATGGATTTGGATGAAATTTTCAGGGACGGTCAGAAATGACACAAGGACCAAGTGATTAGATTTTGACAGAGATGTGGCTTATAGTCTGGATCTATGGATTTGTTAAAGATTTATGTATCATTGCAAGAGAGCAGCATAGCATCACCGTAACTATGACAACGAGTGAACACTATGTCAGCTTCCTGCTAAAGATCACATGATTGCGATCCTACTACAAATCAACCACTTCAGACTGATCGGTACTTATCCGTTGGAAATCATACAACAACCGAGGAGCCTTGGTGGAGTACTGCGCTCTCTGAGTGCTTTTCTTGTTTCTGATATGATCATATGTGTATTATTAACATGATATTAGTGTTTGTTTTTTTAAATTTCAATTTCATCAATAGCAGTATATTGTAACACCCATAATAACTGTACATTCAAAAAAAGTTAGTCAGAAAAGCCTGCTTATAAAAGTTTAAAGAAGTATAGAGAAAACCAGTTTTGTCACAGTTGTTTGTTTATGCGGCTAATATACAAACTACGGTAATTCAAAATGAAAGAAATATTACACTAGTGAATAATTAGCCATTACACGTACAGGACAGATGCATGTTAGGAGGACCTTGGCTGGCTACCGTGTTCTGGCACGTGTACAGCACTGTTGATGTACTGTACATACTGTATTATATCCCATCCTCCCTCCTCACACTCTCCGCGGTTCACTCAGCAATTGAACTCAATTACAGAATGCAGCCGCTGTTCCAGACTGCAGCATCTCGGAGGACTTCAACACCGTCTGCCTCAGCACCACGCACTTCCCAGAATATTCCAACAGCTCCGTCTGATGCAGTCCGGGTTTCAATTTACTGTACAGAGCTGACCCTGCCATTGTAATGAAATACGGCGCTCAGCTGTCAACACAGAAATTTTCATCTCAAGTAGCTTTGTCATAGATTTTCTCTGTGGGTTTTTAGTATGAAATTGAATTGCTGTCTTTACTGCAGGCAGAGTTTCTAAATACAGAGGGAGTAATGAATGTTTGAACCACTCATCGCTCTCCTTTCACTCAGTGTGTTTGTTGTCTATTGTATGTGATAATATCTGTATTTGCTGACAACCAATGATTATGTATTTGATCCTCAGCATGCTTTCCTGTAATTCTGTAAAGTTACTCTAGTGTTGGTTGGACGTTGCTCAGTGGTAAATTGTAGATCAGTGATTACCCACCATATCATTCAAGCTTTCCTGGGTTTGGCCTAAAGATCATCACTTCGTATCCCCTTGTAGAGGTGGGAGGCCTTTCCAGTTTAAGAGTAACAGCACACTGTGTTTGCAAATACACATAAAATAGGCCAGACCTTGCAGTGATGTTGATGACTTACAGCGTTAAGTGTACAAACATCAGAACAGCTATGCTCTCCCTGCTTCTTAAATCTAAAATGAAGTTACTCTAAATAGTAACTACACTCAGGAAAATATTTTGACTAGCAAGCTTTACTTTTTTAATCATTGCACACAGAATATTACCACTTACTTTGCCAACAGTTAATCGCATGAACAGTTACATTGTTATTTATAATATTCTATTAAAATAGGGCTTTTTACTGTTTCCTCACACTGCCTTGGCACAGCATAACTGATGATCTCAGACACATCAAGACTGCAAAAACTTCACCAGTAACCTTGAAAAATATACCAGGTGACTGTATCATCAATATTAAAGGTATGGTATCATTATTTATTGTAAGCATTATTTATTTTATTTTCATTATATTATTGACTAGTATTGTTTGGCCATCAATATAGTTCTTGGTACTTGCTTTTAAGTACACATCTGCATATACATCATGTCTAACTCGAGTGTCCTACATTCCTTTGGAGCAAAGCTTAAAAATATCCATGCATCCCTAATACATAGTGTTATGGCATACTATTGAAAAACACATGATGTTGCAATTTGTTTTTTTGTTTTTTGTTTGTTTTTCTGTGATATTTATATATACAGTCATACAAAAATGCAGGAATTTTTACCAGTTGATTTCAATAAATTTCATAATCCAGATCAGCTGGGGTCAAGGCTTTGCACTCATTCTGAGCTTTGTGCCGCTGATTTAAATGGTCAAACAACTGATGCAGCATTTCTTTTTGCAACTAGATCTTCCTTTTTCAATGTTTCTCTTCTTCTCTTACTCAGTTTTGTACAAAGGACAGTAGACAGCCCTTAGTGGGAATCCACGTCAGACTTTGCAAGTATGGATACATGGTTTGGGCCATAGAGTTTGTCCAGCTGAGAAACTGTTCGCAGTGTTGCTGCTCAGGCTTTATTTTTGTCATAAGCTTGATCTACGCCATATTGTGACTTCTGCAAGTGTTGCCATGGTTCCTGTTTATGTTGTGCAGAAGAAGTTCACAATGAAGATTTTCTGGCTTTTGGCCAGTGATGATTAAGGCCTAATCTGTCCCATAGTGGATGTACTTCTTAATCCTCCAGATGCACACAAAGTATGCAAGCAAGTATGCAGATAATGATGCCTCTGGTATCAATGTGTACATGGTCACAGAAACTACCAAAAATCCCATTAATTATCCAACCTACAACCAGAAGCGGTTAAGTCTGAAAGGAGAGCCAGACAGTGGCTACTCAGAGCTGCACTGTAAGAAAGAATTTAAAGTTTTTACTAGTGCAGCTCAAGTCAGTTAAGCTAAAATGTTGGATTTACTTAGGATATCAGGTCTTACTCTGCCCAGCCAAGCAGTTCAATCAGAATCGTTCAGGCAAGATAGATTTTCTAGTTGACTCAACCATATATGAGCAATTTCTCAAGAAATGCACAGGAAACCACCAAAGCAAAGGGTTGCCAATTAAAAATGCCTAGACAACCAGGCCCTATGATATGTACTTCAACTGTTTTCATGTAGATCTATTTGAGTCAATACTAGAGATGTCAATCATTAATCAACTTACTGGTATTCATTTGACCAATTAAAAACATATAAAGCAACAAGAAGTTTTACCAAACTTGGACCACCCGGCGACAAAGATAACCCCTGTGACCTTGAAAATGAGGTCACGGTCACCAAATGCGAACTTGACCTGTGTCTTATTATGGTACACCTGTGTACCAAATATGGTGAGGCTACATCAATATTTTATCGACTTATCGTGCGGAAACCAAATTGTTACAAACAAGCAAGCAAGCAAGACCATGCAGCTGAAAACGATACCTTCCGGAGAACGCAGTTTTGCCGGGCGGTAATAAAACAAAAGACGAAGGATGTGCAAGTCAGAAAATGTATTGTAGATTAGCTGTAGTACCTGGTTGTGCCACCAGGTGGAGCCTATCACTGTTCAGAGAGATGGAAGACTGCAGTTTGTTTGCTGTGTTTAAGACTATATTGACTTGCAGAGGCAGTTACTCGGACAGCAGCTACATGTTAGCATCACAAAGAAACAAGATTCAAGTCCAACTTGAATGAATAGATTTGTAAGTATTGTTTTAGTTGTGTTTAAATTTGATCATTATTGATTTTTGGTGAGGTAGTTTTCGGTGTTTGCGTGGTAGAGAGTGTTGTAGGTGTTTAGCTAGCAACAGGACACCATGACAGTAACTTTTGTTGCAGTTAATGGCCTCTAGCCAGCTCTTACAGGCTGATAGTAAACCTGATCTGTAAGTTGTTTGAGCAAATTCCTCAGTTCAATTTGATCTTAACCTTTCCAATAAAAGAAGAATATTCCTAAAAGGCACCCTGGCTCCCTTAAAAATATAAGTTGACTCAGTAAAATGCTAAGTTGAGGCAACTTGTATTGCTGTTTACACAACTAAATATCACAAATTATGTTCAACAAAATGCTCAGTTAAAACGACTTTAATATTAGTTTTTTTTTTTTAAACTTAAGACATCATTAGAAGTTTGTTGGTTTTACTGGTTATTTTGTGTTGTCTCAGGCAGGATTTATATTTATACAACTTAAAATGCTTTGTTGTTTTCACACAAAAAAATTAACCATTAAGTACTAAAAGTTGAGGACAGTTGGGTCTATTTAGTCAGCTTCATCTTTTTCACCTCAGCTATTTATTCCAAGTGTAATGAACTCACAATTATGTGCACACAACATAAATGTCTTTTGGCCTAACTAAAGACTTTGAGGCAGCGAGGTTAGAAATTATTTTAACCTGAACAAATTTGTACATATTACAGTGTGATTCTATCAGCTTCACTGAATGGTTATGATTAATCAGTGCTCCTACATCATCAAATACTCAGCAGCCGTGAAGCCACACATCCCTCATATTTCTTTTGGTTTTTCATTTTCTGGAATGTTGAGTTCCAGCAGAATTTCGGGGCGGCCTTACTGTTGAAGTAAGTGCACAATACCTTTTGAAAGGCTGTTGCAATTGAGTTAACCTGAGTCTGTTAACAACCAGTCACTCTGAAAAATGGATATGTGTTCAAGAAGATGTAGGCTGGCTCAGGTAGAGGCTGTGACCTGGCATCAGTAAAGTCAGCTGCACAACAGTTGTGCTGAGTGAGCTCATAGCTGTTAGTGTCTGGATCAAATGTGCTTCGATTACTGATTACTGCTTTGCCTGATTGCATCATTCTGTTGCTTCTTTAAGTTGCTTGAAACGCAACAAACGGGGCATTTTTTTTGCCCTGATTCTCTTCATCAAACTTGTTTGTGAGCAGATGTTTTGACTGATAAATTGATTGAACCGCTACGCAGCGAGCGATGAAGAGGTTAAAGCACAGTTGTGAAGGCCTCTTTCACAAATGTACGGAATCCAAATAGAGACAAGAGAGAAGCGGGACTGATGAGGAGCGATGTGGCCCGCTGCCAAATGGTCTGGCTCTTTAAGTGTTTCCAAGATTAGAAACCTGCTACTCATTTTTGCCCTCGGAATACTCAGTCTCCTCTGGTTCATTTCCATGTCATCACAAAGACGCACACACTCGCGCACACACGGCAGCCTTTTCCTCACTTCTTCAAGTAGTAATTTTCACACAAATTCAACTGTGCGCAAAAATGAAGTTCAGACAAACATGTTGTCCCTCGAAGACACGCAGATGATTTTACTATAATTGCTTCTGAGTGTGCTTTGGAAATCATGTGAAATATTGCAAACCAAAACAGCTGCTTTGTTGTGATCTATAGTAGCAAACACACAGGCACAGTAAATAACAGCTCAGAAAGGCCTTGGAATGTCTCACTTTGCCCCGGGTGGTTTACAACACTGCCCAATGCCAAAACACACTTGTTAAACACTCGAAGACAAAGGGCAGGGAGCTATATGTAGATTATATTTATCGAAAGAGAGCGTTTTTTCTTTGCTCAGTGGTTTATGGTTAAGTGGCCACAGAGGTGGTAGACCTGAAGCAAGAAAGATGACCGTGCTGCAGTGAACAAACTAATTCACCAGTGCCATGTTCTTATATGGCATCTTGACTCTGTGTATGGGACCTGCAGGCAGCCAGCGGTGTGCAAAGCAGATAACAGCCCGACCGGTAGTTGAGGAATTAAAGATAGTGTCCAACCCTGAGGGCCTTTAAATAGACCACACTCATCACTGACCGTATCTGCACTGGCCTCTTTACACAATATGACCCCCCGCTCTGTAAAATTCAACCTCACACCCTGCCCCGCCCCCCCTCTTTGTCCACAAGGTGATAAGTGGCGACTGTAGGCTGTGGCTATACCATTAAATACCATGTATTTTATAGCGGAGGTTATTCAACTTTTCAGCCCGTGACCCAAATAAGAAAATTATCGTCTGGCCCCAGGTCTCAGGCTCATTAAAATATATTGGTTTTCATGACATCGAGGGACCCACCGCCCGCTATAGGCCTGTGACCTGTTTTGGTTCCTGATGTAAAGTTTCAGGAATTAAGTTTAACGAGATACTTGACTGCCTATTATTGCTGTATACAGTACATTATCATGCTATAAATTTTTATTTTATTAGATCATCAGGTCAGATCAGAATGAGAATGAAGCAGAAATGTTGCTCAGAGCTGTGTGTCACTGAGAAGAGCTTTTCAATCATCGCTGATGGAGTTCGTTCTGTCATCAAGCATATGCAGAATGCAGCATTAAAGTGGCGTGACAAATGTATCTGCTTTATGTTAAGAAAACTTTACATAAATGTACTATGTGTATTTCACATAAACACTGAGGTCCAAAAAGTATTATTTGATTTGAAGTCATGGTAAAGCAAATGACCAAAGATTGGTGTAATGATAAAGAACTTTGGAAAAAGAATCAGAAGTAATTTTTTCGTGGGTGTTTGTTGTAAGAATTTAAACATTAAAAGCAATGGGAAAATGCCTCTTTTGTTCCCGTGAGGAAACTTGTCTCATTTGCAATTATCACCCTAACCTTTCCTGATAACTGGTGGTTTTGACAAAAATAACTCAACTCTGGCCACCCTTACTGAACAGCAACAAGAAATGAAAAGGATCAGCTGTAAAAATATATATTATCAGTCTTACATCCATGCAGCTACACTCACCTGAATTTTAATAATGTATTGAAAGTATGAAATTGACTGGCTTCATTACTTTTGTGTATACTTTAGGCTTGGACTCCAACACTCCCACCGTCCATTCAGGATTCCCCCTTCAATTAGAAAGAAAACCACTAAACAAAATGAAGTGTGAACTGGTTCAGGCAGTCCAACTAAAATCTGCTTATTCTCACATGTCATATTCCCCTCACTGCTACAGGTACTCAAGACATCTATTTAATCATGGCGGTGCCTTGAAGCTCTCAGTGCTCTCTGCTCATTGTTTTGAATATGATAGCTGTTGCTGCTGTCAGGGTTTCAACTGGACCCACCTCTGTACCCAGGCTCTGATTCCAGATTAGTTGAAGCTCGTATTGTCACTGTCCACTCCCTGTTCAGCTAAAATAAAGCTGTTTTGATTGTAAATGTTATTTATCTCTCTCTCTCTCTATATATATATATATATATATATATATATATATATATATATATATATATATATATATATATATATATATATAATAGTATAAATAAATAAAACAACTGTTTTGTTGTTTGCTGATGATGTCGAGGTTTCCGTATGGGGAGTGATGAGGTCAGAGCCTAGACACCAAAAATTAGCTGTATAGATGTTCAACATTTGCATAACTCATTCCATCAACCAGAAAAACACTGCATCACAATTTCATAACTCAAATCATCATCATTTCTGGATCAACCAAAAGGTTTTACAGACTCTGACACCCATTCCTGCTTGATTTTAAGCTCGTACTGTTCCATATGATGTGGAAAAGCATTTTCCAGAAAGGTCAGAATTTTGGATGATGCATCAAACAGTAGTCAAGGCATTTCACTTGCTCGTGCTCCTTTGTAATCATCAGAGTTATTCCAAGGCAATCTAACCATTGTTAGCAGTCTTGATCTGATCTCTTAGATCAGGATTGGGGTCCAATCAAGGCATTGTTACTGGCACAAACACAAGTCCAATCCTTTGTTTGCTTCTGCTGCCACACAAATGACTTAAATGGAGAATATTATTTGTGGCAGGACATTAGGCAATGCTCCAGACTAACTTTTTCACCTGTAGCATCAGCGTGACCAACTTTCTTATTTGGTCACACCTCCCACCTTGTCACAGGCAAAACACATCACTTGCTTAACAATTTCTTATCGATCGACGCCAAAGTGCCCTTAACGCCCCACATGGCAAGCTGAGGTAGCACCTGCTTGGTAGCTGTGGTGCTCAGACAGGTGTGCAACCAAAAACTACTTTAGAGTTAAACCAGGGCTTGTCAGATTTGTTCCAGATGAAACCAAGTGATTTTTTTTCTACATGTGCTCTTTTCTATGAGTGGCATAAACAATGCATGGAAATGTGCTCCGTATTTCACAAGAAGGTCGCATTTTGAAGTATAAATACATTACACCAAAGTTCTAAAAGTACTACTTTCAACCGCTGTGGTAAACACATTAGCTGCCTGTGCCGATTAGAGCAACACCAGTACAGCTTAATGATCATCATGCACTCTGCACAGTGTGACCACTCGAAATTTTAACTGGCACACTCTCAAATAAATGCAACCATTTTGGTCGTAGTCTGGAGCCCTGATAGGGACGCAACTTTAATCATTAATCTGCAACATTATCAGTCTGTAACACAAATTGAACACAGTGGACATTTGTCCTGTGTTGATGTTGCTGTTTGAGTTGACAAATTAATCATCTGGGTTAAAAAGGTGGTTGCTATCTCGGCCACAGAGACATAGAAAACATTTCCTAGTTGATCCCAGCATGTGTTAAATAAACAAGCTTTGGTCGGAGGCCATGAAGTGTCACAGAGCTCTATAACTTGGTGTCTCCTCTGGTTGTTACAGGCTTAAACAGTAACAGACTCCGCCTTGTGGCACATCCAGGTACTACAGCTAAACGACAACTTATAATCAACAACAAATTTTCTGACATGTAAGCAGAGCATACAGATTAGTACCCTCTTTTGGAATTTGCAGAGTCACATTACCCTCTCCACACTACATTGCAGACAATAGCCACCTGTAGCATTACAACAAGATTTAGGTCCGACTGCGTAGCGTAAAGAAACAGTTGGGATGCAGAAATGTTAAGAGAAATGTATTTCTTAATGCATCACAGAGCTATTTAGATGTCCAACATGTGCATTAGAATGATTTTGATAACTTTAATGTACTTGAAATGTGTATTATCAATGCAAACTGTATTGGATTTGGAAATCATGATGGGGACATCCCTAATATTTATGTCTGGACCCCAGTGACAGACTAAAATGACCATTCCTACAAAGATGCTGCCAACATCATTTCTCTGCCTGCAAACACACCAAACTTGCTTTCCAAAGCATTTGTGAACAGGAAGTGCATAGAGTTGTTCCGCAGTGACTTTGAGAATAATGTGCTGGCATCATTAGACGAGTGCTAATACAGAGGGGGACGGTGCCGAGCTATTGAGTGCTGCATAATTTATTAGATTTCACGATGGTGATTATTTCAGATTGAAATAGATGTGATCCTCAATTGTTCTGCTCCGTTGCTTGGTGTGAAATGAGTAATGAGCCTGCGGACTGGGGGTGGAGCAGGCCGGACAGACGGACCAGAGATATAAAGCCAAGGAGCCGTAGCTTATAGAGACACTGGTGCGTTGAATATGTGCTTTAACTTGGCAACAAAAGTGCTGAAAATTGAGATATTTTCAAGTGAAGTTTTCAATCACAAATCAAGTTTTGCGTAGACCTGTACTTGGCACCCTTCTGCCCTCAAAAGAAAGAAGAAAATTAAGAAGGATTGGACTTGCAGTTGGAAGAATATGTCTTTGCATTTAGAAAGTCGTAGTCAGGTTAGACTAAAACTAGAAAGTGAAATAAAAGGAAAGTAGAAAGAGCCCTTTTCCTCAGATCTTCTTTTTGCCCTGAGTGTGCACGTGTGCTCCTTGTGCTGTGAATGTGAATGGGACATATGTGCGGCTCTCGGCTGCTGCAGTCTTGTCACAGATACACAGGGAGAACGAAGGGAAACAGGGAAAGTAATGGGCACAGATTCTTCAATTTAACTCCCTATCGATTTCTCTTGTCTCCACCTCGCTGGTGTCCCGGTCCATCTGCTGCAACAGACCTGACAGACAGAGAGGAACTGTGTCTCAGCTGTAGCATCGAGAGGAAGGAGTTAGTAAGAGACAGAAAGTCCGTGTCAGCTTGTGTGCCTGCCTTTAACCTCCTGCTGGCTAGTTGCCAAAATATTACAATAAGAAGTAAAACGGAACTGGGAAAAAATTTTTAAAAAATGTAAATGTTGTTGCATTATGTTGTTTACCTTCAACCTTTCCTCCTTACAACTATTCCTCCTATAGTGAGAATGAATGTTGCTGTTGATCCAGACTACAAGCTGCATCAGTGCCAAAATCTAATCACTTGGTCCATGTGTCATTTCATCCAAATCAGTTATTCCATTTTTGAGTAATGTTGTGCACAGACGGACTAATAAACTAACAGACAAACGTACGCCGATTATCACATAACTCCGCTGCGTTCTTTGGTGCAGTAATGTGTAATGCTTTCTATTTTAAAATAAATTCTGTCATAAAAACAAAACGAGTGTTTGTGATGTTGGATATGCAGTGTATCTGGAGATCATTCACAGTGATTCTGTCCCGAACTGACTGCGGTTTTAACATGGCTTTTCCCTATCGTTGACATCATTGTCATGGTGACATTGTTGACTGCTGAAGAGAATGCTGTGTGGTGTTGTGTTGTCATCAGATAATTTGCTATAATCTCATAAATCACAGAAATATACAAAATGTCTTGTTTTCCCCAGTGGACAATTTCTACAGCTAGTGTAAATGTAAAAATATGTCAAAAATGAATGCGAGTCAAAATTAAATGGGGACTAACTGTCTGGGCTGTGTCTGCCTCGGTTTGGCCCAGTTACTAGAGACGTAACATTTTTAGTGTAATCACAAATCACGGGTCACGGGTCTTCAGATCCTGTGCACTTCGCTTGTCCTCCGGGTCAAAAATGACCCGAAGACAACACAAAGGTGAAAAATGATAAATACGTTGATTAATTACCAGTCGTCTCAGACCTCTAAGGAAAGCCAGATGTGGACCTGATAAATAAATTTGAGGACCCCTGATCTATGTGACATGTTGACTACTGCAGCTGGTGAGCTGATGGTTATTGTGCCAGAAACATGCTAACACTGTTCAGTCATTTCCCAAGCTCCTTACTGTCCTCTCTGTACTATTTCTCAAGACTGGACTTCTCTAATTCAATTGTTATTGAAGAGTAGTGTGCTTGCCAAAGGTTCACACAGCTCAGTATTCATAGGCATACAGCATTTGTACCATTGACTTCTGTCCCATAACTGTCTTCAAACCAGTCTTCTTTTGTGGAGCAGTTTACACTCCAACAGAGGAGGGTTAAGTTGGGCAAACACTCTGTGTTTTTATTGATCTTGTACATTGTGTTTACTCACTACACATTTTAATTTGCCTTTCTCTTCTGCGAGAGGCGGTGACTTTTATACTCACTGTATAGATCAGTCGCCCGGCCATGACATGGGTGTTCACACGGGATGTAAGCACAGAACCCCCAGTTAATTTTGTCCATTAACAATTCCAATAAAATGTGTTCAGACAAGAGGTCCAGGTCCCAAACAATGCTGACATAAACTGCTATGAACAGGAGAAGATGCTGCAGACAATGTGCTCTGCAAAGTTACATTTTATATCACAGCAGTGTTTGAGTCAAGACTACAGTTGCAACATGTAAAATACCAGTCTAATATTGTGAAAATAAGTACGGTATACTCTAGTTTTTGATGGATCCTTTGACGGCAGCCGTGTAGGAATTTGGACACTGGAACAGCTCAAACTGTTCAATGATTGTGTAATCGAGGCAATCAAATTGGTTGATTCTACACTCAACAAAAATATAAACGCAACACTTTTGTTTTTGCTCCCATTTTTAATGAGATGAACTCAAAGATCTAAAACTTTTTCCACATACACAATATCACCATTTCTCTCAAATATTGTTCACAAATCTGTCTAAATCTGTGATAGTGAGCACTTCTCCTTTGCTGAGATAATCCATCCCACCTCACAGGTGTGCCATATCAAGATGCTGATTAGACACCATGATTAGTGCACAGAACTGGAGTCAGGTGGAGACCCCGATGAGGACGACGAGCATGCAGATGAGCTTCCCTGAGACGGTTTGTGCAGAAATTCTTTGGTTAAGCAAAGCGATTGTTTCAGCAGCTGTCCAAGTGGCTGGTCTCAGACCATCTTGGAGGTGAACATGCTGGATGTGGAGGTCCTGGGCTGGTGTGGTTACACGTGGTCTGCAGTTGTGAGGCTGGTTGGATGTACTGCCAAATTCTCTGAAACGCCTTTGGAGACGGCTTATGGTAGAGAAATGAGCATTCATTACATGAGCAACAGCTCTAGTTGACATTCCTGCTGTCAGCATGCCAATTGCACGCTCCCTCAAATCTTGCCACATCTGTGGCATTGTGCTGTGTGATAAAACTGCACATTTCAGAGTGTCCTTTTATTGTGGGCAGTCTAAGGCACACCTGTGCACTAATCATGGTGTCTAATCAGCATCTTGATATGGCACACCTGTGAGGAGGGATGGATTATCTCAGCAAAGGAGAAGTGCTCACTATCACAGATTTAGACAGATTTGTGAACAATATTTGAGAGAAATGGTGATATTGTGTATGTGGAAAAAGTTTTAGATCTTTGAGTTCATCTCATAAAAAATGGGAGCAAAAACAAAAGTGTTGCGTTTATATTTTTGTTGAGTGTATAATTAGTGAGGGGCAAACCAAATCCATGGTAAAATCAACTATATCATGACAGCTTGCTGTTGGTCAGCAGCAAAGATTTGCATGGGGATTGGCCACAAAATTGACCTCAATTTACTTCATCTTCCCACAAGCTGATTGTGGTGGTTTCATTTAGAGTGAGATGCTGAACCGACCACAGACTGGGAAACGCGGAGCAGAGTAAAGTTTAGTTCTCAGCTCGTCAGCCTCTCGTCCCCTTTAGATGTGTAGCCAGCTATGCAGACTGGACGTCTACCTCGGTGTCTTTGTGTTGTGATGCCAGGTCGATATTTCACCTGCTGCTGTGGGACAGGTGTCGGGAAACAGAAGCCACAGTGGGAAGCCTTGGCATTGCCCAGCAGATTTACCCTGGGAGTTGGCAGCGGGCAAACACTCATCAGATGCACAGCAATGCTCTGCCAGTTGTGGAATACCTCATGATCCTTTTTCCATTTGCTCCACCTTCCTCTCTCTTACTCCTGCTCTCAGTCATTTAAGCACTCCATGGCAGGCTTTACTTTTGTCTAGGCATCTTTACTGATGTGTCCAGGGACGTACAGTAGTGGTAGTTAAGGATGTGTATAGGTATAGCCTTGAGAGCTGACCATAAAAAGTGTCAGCAAGCATATAAAAACAATACAAAGAATCTGCTATTTCTGTCTAAATAAGTATTCACTACTAAAAAAAAAAAAAAAAAAAATCCTAAATGTGCTATATAAACAATGACTTGACTTAATTTTCTGTATTCCACGTCATTGCTTAGGAAAGAATTGACTGATGTTTATGAAGTAGTCTGGAATGTTGACTCAGAGCAAGAAGTAAAGGCAGGTTTCTTAGTTGTAGACTTTATTTACCATCAATTTTCAATGATTTTTTCGGTTAAGTTGACTTGATTAGAGTTAGTAAAAGGAAATAAAAGGCACGATTTGAAGTCAAATACAACAGTTTTACTGCATGTTCAAAGCTTCTCTTCTACTTTCTGGGTTTCTGGAGTGACATTTGCCTGATTTAATGTGTGAGTAGTTGGCTGAAAAGACTCACTCATCTGAACATAAAGATTTGGCTCCTTTCAAACTCACTCAGGTCTTTATATCAGCCCATTTCTTCCACATTCAACAAGATTTGACAAGAATTCATTTAATGTTTAACATATCCTAGACCTTGACACGGACCGTTGTTCTAAGGTATTTTTATTGGAGTAAAGGCAACGATCTCAGTGATGGATAGCTCAGTTTTTGCTGGGCAAACAAAACCAAAATCCGACTTTGAGTCACACTGGCTGAAACTAAGCAAAGGAACCAAGGGTGAGCCAAGCTAATCTGTCAAGAAAAGCCCATTTTTGCCACTTGTATCCTTGGGACAATGTTAATGTGCCGGAAAATGGGGGATTGCTACCTTTGGGTCAGGGCCGAACCACTGGCCCGAGTGATGGAGTTCATGTATCTCCAGATCATGTTCACAAGTGAGGTTCAGATGGAACACAAGGTCAGGGTGCATAGGGTGCTTAGTGAAGCTCTCAATTTACTATTCCAACCATCATCTGTGGCCATGGCCTTTGGCTAAAAGCCAAAAGACTATACAAAGTGTGAGTAACATTTTGTTCCTTAGTTCCACTTCTTTCAAAATGAAGTGGTAGTCTGATCACCCCAACACTTTCTCTGTCTCCCTAATTTCCCACCATCCTTGTTGAGGCTTTGCCCACCAATCAGCTCTGTTAATTGCAGTGCAGCAGTTAAGGACCCCGGATGGCTCACATTATCTTTATTTACCGGCCTAATTGTCACACTGATGGCAGCCTTGAATGGAGCTCTGCAGCACTGAAGACTGATGACTCACTCAACTGAAACACAAGACACCAGGGACACATATAGAATGACGTACAGGGGGGTAAGGAGAGAGTAACGGAAAGAGAAAGCGGAAAGAATAATAACAGAAAAGTTTATGGACTAAAATTAAGAGTTCAAGTGCCATGATAAAAAAAATATGGAGCGGGAGGAGCAGAAGAAACAAAAGAAGACATTGGTGCTGGCTTTGCTAATGATGTGGAAAAAGAAGACAAAGAATTAGAAGTTGCTGAGGTACTACTGTCGCAGAACTTACAAGACATTAGGAAGATGAGCTGGAGTCAGTCAGTGCACATGCAGATGTGGTGGGGGACCAGAATAGACATGAGAAGAAAGAAATGAGAGTGGGAGCAGCAGACAGTGAGGAAAAGGCAGCCAGCGGCCACCACTAAAGGCTTAAATATTAATCTTCTCCAGCAGGAGTAGCGAGGTGGCTATGCATATTAGCCAGCGAACAGCAGAACGACGGGCCTACAGCTCCTTATAGTACCGCACATACAAGTGCTTAAACACACTCACAAGCACGTACTCATACAGTTTAAGTACCATTGATTCCAATCCTTCTTCCCACTGCTAATTTCAAGCCACTTTGTCTTCTTCTCCATGCTGATTAGTGTGTGCGACAGTGCAGCATTGGGACTTTCATAGAACTATAACTCGAGTTTTATTCTTCTGACAGACCACCCAGCTACACACTGAGGAAACAATGAGAAGAGGGCCTGTAGGTCGGTGTGCGTTAGTGTTTTATTGCATATTTCACTAAGCTAACTGAATTTAAAACCGTAAGAGATGACGTTTGTTCGTGCTAACTTTTTATTTCTTTTAATAGATGTTTTATGCATCTTTACATGTCTATAAGAGGGAAACCATCAAACATTTTCTATGTTGTCCACTTTCTGAGATGTAGAGAGACTTTTTCCAGCTACCAGTATGCTACTAATACACAGAATTTGTGTATATCATGAACTAAACCCGAAACTTCAGCCAGTTTAACTTGCCTCCGATATACAGTGTAAACAATTTTTGGCACTGAGATTCTTATTCATCACATAATAGCAACTTTGAAGACATCATCTATGACCACAAGAGGAAGAGGTAGTCTTGCCACAGATATTCTGATCTCCACAGAACCAAAACTATAAAACTGTAAAATGTTCTCAAACACATATGTCACAATTTTCCTGCTGTGCAATTAATAAACTGTGTTCAAGTGTACAGAGCAGAACTGCTGCTGTTTTAAAGGCTTCACCTTTGACTCATTGCAACTGCCCGACACCCTGCAAGCTGACTGATAACTCCACCCCCTTGATTGCTTCAACAGCCTCGGTCTGAAAATGACAATGTAAATAGTAAATATACGAAAAAATGTAAAAACCGTTTTTGAAAAGTAGAACAGTGTTTAAAATATACTTAAAATACCAAAAATGAAAGTACTTTTTAAATTATATTATTGAGTTATTACTCCGCCCAGGAATGGTGGAGTAATAATTCAGTGTGATGATTGCCTTACGTTTGTGTGTCTGTGTTTCTCTGTACACAACATTACTCAAAAAAGGACTTAAAGATTTGGATGAAATTTTCAGGGAAGGCCAGAATTGGCGCAAGGACCATCTTATTAGAATTTGGCACTGATACGCCTTCTCGTCTGGATTCATGACCTTGTTAAAGATTTCTTAATCATTGTGAGATAGGGGCAGGGTGTCACTTTAACTATGACAACAAGTGAACGCTACATCAGCTGCCTGCTGACAATCACATGATCGCGATGATGCTACACATCAACCGTTATGGACCTCGGGACTTATTCGTCGGAAATGATACAAGGAACATCTGAGTAAATTGTGGGGGTGTTTCTGAGTTCCATCAATTCCCGCAGCCCGCTACATATTTAGGTCACGTGGTTTGTATCATGCATAACATAAACATGCATATCACATGCCTGTGCTCAGTGCAAGGTCATTTGTTTGTGGGTACATCAATATCAAATGGCTACATTCTACGGTGCTGTGATTTCAGTCACATTTTTTTTTTTTAAGATTTCAGCCATCGGAAATGATGCAACTGAGCAGCCCTGGCAGAGTACTGCACTCTGAGTGCTTTTTTGTTCAATATGTAAATTCCCTCCCGCATGTGGTTCAATAAAGTTTCATTTTACTCTACTAATAAGGACTTTGCAAAAAACAAAGGCTGCATCAAAGCTTACTTGTTGATCATATTTTGTATCATTAATTTAAATATGCAAATTTATCAATGCAGTGGTGTAAAAAGGACAACATTTGCCTCCGAACTGCAGAGGAGTCAAAGTATAAAGTAGCAGAAGATGGAAATACAGCACAGTACAAGTACCCCCATATTGTACTTAAGGGCAGTCCTTGAGTTAACGCTCTGACTTCACTGAGCATGCATGAATAGTGTTGATAATGTCCTCTTTATAATGTAAGTACAGACATCCATTACATGTTATTTTGTTATTGTTATCTCTCTGGGTTTTTTAGTGCTGAAAATCTGCATTTTGAAAGGTTGAGTTCTAATTTTTCACTTTACCTTGACTGTAGCCAGCTGTGGGGGTTGACAGTTCTCCACCGTGTTGGACAGACATAGCTAAAACACAAAGCTGTCAATGTTCAGCTGTATTTGGTGTTAAAATCAATAGCTGCAATAACCAATCGAATGATTGCCATTATCAGCCACTGTTCTGATTCCAAAGGTTCAAAAGTCAACTTTACAGGAGTGTGGGGAAAAGGAGCTCATGCATAGTCCCGTGAAGCTGGGATCAGCTTATGGATACTGTTCGCTGTGTTTGTATAACATGCACATACATGGTTTTTATGTGCTTTGAGATTGATTAAAATCCATATAAGGGTGTTAAAATGTCTTCCCAAGAGAGCACACCCCAGGCCAACTCCAGTCTTTGGACTTTTGTTTGCCTTTTACCTATTTGCTTCTCTGTCGAAAGTTTGTGTATGGGCAAAAGAAAAACTACTTTTAACTGAGTTTACTGTTCTTGAACATGTGCTTTCTATAGTTAAAAGGCTGAACTTGTTTGCAAAATTGGAATGCCCACCATTGATTCACCTGCAGCTCAATTTTTGGTCTCCACCAGCTCCTGAGGGTAATATCTGCCTTTACAGCTTCTTTACCGGCTGCATGCTGGTTCTTCACTGGCATACACCTTTTACCTTTCACTGGCTACACCTGTGAGTTGAGCTGTGAGTTGTAGTGCGTTGAGCGACTGAGAATGTTTCACACGCTCTGCGCCGTGCACTCACTCACGTCCTGAACAATGACATAGTTATGTCACTCGTTCCATCTCTCTCCAGCTACCTTCCTTAGTTGTCTCTTCATATCTCTGCCTGTCTTGTAACAAGCTGCGTGAGCGACTGAGTGCCCATTACTCTGCTAACTGCCTCCTCAGAAGCCCAGCACAGCAGACACATGCTGGTAGTTTATACCACTCTGCCAGCCGTGGTGTATGTGTGTGTATAGGTGTGTGTGTGAGTTATTGCAACCCTGACTGAAAGGCTGCTGTTCTGTTGTGACACTGCCGACTCTCCCATGCGCCCCACTAACGTCCTCTTTACCAGCAGCAGAAAAATCCTCTTTGCACTTTGTTTTTTTTTTTTTATCCTCTCCTCCTCTCCTCCTCTCCTCTCCTCTCTCCTCATCCGTCCTCTGTGTCCTTGCTAAACGCACCTATGAGCATTACTGTTGTTGTGGCTTTCTTGAAGGTGGATGTTTTCCTTTGGTTTGAGTGTCAGAAACAGTGACAACCACTCTGGGGGTTTTCACACTTATGAAAAGACACACACGCTCACACACACACACTCACTATCTCATGCACACACACTCGCGCACATCAGAGTGTGTGACGGAGCTGTCTGCTCCCTCCTGTCGCCTCATTTGTTTCTGCATCAGGCTGCTCTCAGAGGAGGCCTCGCTTCTGCCCTTGTCAGCAAACATCAGCCGGCTCTTTCTACTCTCTTTCAGTCTCCCGCCTCCTCCTCCTTTCGTCTCTTTTACTTTCTTCTCCTCCGCTTCTTTATTTCCCTGCTCCCCATCTTTCCGTGCGCCGTCGTTTATTTCCCCCTATCTCCCCTCACATCCTCCTTGCTCCCTTCAATCCATCTTTCCGCTGTTCCGATACGGTAAATCTCGTCGTTATTAATCTCCTCTCTCCTACTATCTCTCCCCCTGCTCCTGCCTTTGTGTTTGAGGGCGTCAAAGTCGGTGACAGACAAAGATTTGGGCAAACCTTGAGTGTGTCTGAGGGGCACCGCAGATTTCTCTTCTCCGAGCGAACGACAGAAACACACTGCTGGTTGTGATTGCGTCTGAGAGCTGCGGTGTGTGTTGTCGTTGTTTGAATGAGAGTTGTACGGTTCTTTTTCCACCGCAGAACAGTTCAAGTGTGAAGGAGGGTCAAGCCAGAGCTGAGCAGCTAGTAAGGTATGAGAGTGTGTGTGTGTGTGTGTGTGTGTGTGTTCAGGATGGGGCAATTGCTGGGGGAAACATACAGGCAAGAAGGAGAAGTGAAATTTACCGCTTCATCAAGTTGTTCGGACTAAACCCCACATGTTATCCCTCACACACATACATGTACACACTCCCATGAAAACATACACTACCTGTCCAAACTGTTCACCTCAGTACTTTATTTTATAGCTTTTACCAAGAGTGTTGCTCCCACACATTTCCAGCCCTCCTGCTCTGCCATGCACAGAGTGGAATAAAGGGCCTGTCATGTCTCTTTTTCTTGCTTGTCATTATTAAAGTAGATTTATCATCAAAACTAACATTTTTACCAACTGGTCACCCGCAAAGTGTTTTGTTTAATTTTGATTTTTGTTTCTCAAGGGGGGGAAAAAAGGCAGAATTGACTCCGTTTATCAGAACCAGAAGCTATCAAAAGAGAGAATCGTTAATTGTTGTGACATGTTGCTCTTTCAGGAAACTTAACCAAAGCATAAAATTGTGATATTTGACAAAAAAAAATGATATTTTTATGTAAATGACTTTTATTTTCCTTTTGAAATAGTGCTCTAAAATGCTAAAAAGGTGGTTCAAGGAAAGTGTAACCAGTTTTGTTTTGGCTGCACCAGCTTTTGTGGCTCAGAAATTAAAAATGGTCATTTACAGTGAAACATCTGTACATGTGAAAACTAAGCAGCTTAATCACAATCAAGTTATATTCCAAGGTTGCTACAAAGCTAGTTTTACAGAATTACTTACGAGGCTCATTTAAAGGTGGAGTCAGCAACTAATCAAGTACAGCTTTTATCATATTTAGCGAATATCTCTTTACAGTTTGCTAGATTTCCGGTCTGTGTGTGCGCTGAGGAAAGATCAACATTCGTACACAGTCCTGCCTCTTTGAAAGGGAATCTTACACCGAGCCATGAAATTCCAACATGTGCCGTTTATGTTCACACAGGCAGTTACGGTGAGATGATTGGAAAATCTGAAACGTAACTATGTAAATTAGGGGTGTAACGGTACACTAAAATGTAATTTCGGTTCGGTTCAGTTTCCTACAGTATTCAGTTCGGTTAATTTTCGGTACAAAAAAGGCAGGGGTGCGGTGTGTGCGGTTTGTCCCGGGCATACGAGCGGCAGCAGGTGTTAGCCGACCAGCTAGCAGGGGAGACCGGGGGAGAGCAGCCGGCGGACCCGCAGAGTTCAAAATGACAGCTCCGGTGGCTTGGTGCTTTCCGTTTTTTTTTTTTGGGCGCGGACCAGCGAGGCGACAATTTCTGCAAAATTGTAGTGAGGCAGTGGCCTATACCAGCGAGGCGGCCCGCCTCGTCGGTCATATAGGAGGGGAAACACTGCATTTAACACACCTGCTAGCAGCGCCTCCACTTCTTCAAGAAGTGGAAGAAGTGGTGTCCGACCAAGAAGTGGTGTCCGACACTCTAAAGCGTCCGTGTGAAAACACGTTAAGGACTTTAGTTCCCGACGGAGCGCTTAGATCACTCTAGTCATAAATTTGAAGAGAAAATAATATGAAATCTGAACCGAAACGGTGCGCAAGTGGACCGAACCGAACATGCCGTACCGAAACGGTTGAATACAACCACGTGAACCGTTACACCCCTAATGTAAATGTACCTCCAGAATCACAGACTCTTCCTTTGATACTGCTTTGAACCTTTTTTACTTAGTAAAGCGGAAAGTAAACCAGTTACTCCTGTGATGTTGCTCACTGGTCATTAACACATGGTTTGTAAAAGAGATGACTCGGCGAACTGCACCTGGAGGAAGGTTGCACACCAGAGCCTTGTGAGCTGAGGGTGAAGCAGAGCTGGGAGATTTTCCCTGAAGCGTGGTTTGCCTTTTTTGCAAGCTGGAGTGTTGGTCAACTCTACTGCTGATTTTCCATTTTCGCTGTATTTCTACAAATTTGAATGTGTTTTGCTTTCCTCGCCATTAGCATAGACTCTGTTTTTTGCTTCCGTGCCTGTGTGCATTATAGATGAGATTAGTGAGAAAGAAGATTAAATTGCACATTGCCTACATACACTTTTTTTTAAAGCACATGATGAAGTGAGAATAAATGATGAAGAGGGGTGTGTGGAATGCCTTGCTTAGCCCACTGTCGGCCTGAGAGTGGAAGAAAATAGATGGATGATGAATTGAAAACACTAAATATGGTTCAAAATGATATGCGCTTGTGTTATTCTACTTTAAGACCTTAAGGTCAACGCACAGTGCTTTATATTAAGTACAATAACAACAATGTATGAAGATACCAGCCAATGAAAAGAACGTAAAACCTATAAAATCCCTTTATTTTCTATCGGTGGATCCAGCAGCTGGATGGGGGATCTGGCCTCTTGGAGTCTGCTTTTGGCACCGATTGAGAAAAGAGGTGAACTCAGTATTTATGAATGAACCTCACCTGAAGGAAAGACGTGAGCATTAAAAAAAAAAAGATGCTGTTTCCCTGCAGTGAAGAGCGCTGTGTGTGTGTGCGTGCGTGCGTGCGTGCGTGCGTGCGTGCGTGCACTATACTGCCAGCTGTCTTGATATCCACTTTCAGCAGATTTCGTTAAGTATCAGACTGTGCTTCTGACAACATTAAACATGTCTTGAAGCGATTTCGCAGCAACAGCTTGTGAAATTCTCTCCATTTGTGACAATTTCTTTTCTCCTCACCTCTGAGAGAACCATGCTGCTGCAGGGAGGCATTTTGTTTGCACATCTCTACAAGGCACAACAAAAGCACACTGGCCTCTGTGCACAAGGTTGTTGTGTGTACTGTTAATTTTTTGTGTGGTTGCTAAAAAAAAAAAAAAAGAAATATATGAACAATTTGCAAATGCTTGGCTCATTCTCATGATTGTTGCCATACTGTTACTCCGGCAGAATTGACAGTACATGAGAACAAGCAATGTAATACACTTTCAGCTGCATAATAATCTGACCGACAATGTTCTGTTTTTTTTTTTTTCTTTTAGACAATGAAGTGCTGCCTAAACAGGGATCTCCTCATGAAGCCACCTGACTACCAAGTTAGCTGTTTAATTAGTCAGTAAACTGCTGTTAATCAGTAGTAACAGTAAACATGTTTTATGTCCAGCCACCCTGGGACTTGTTTATACACTGATGCTTTCATCAGTCCATCCATTTTTCTTCGTCATATCCACGGGTGGATTCAAGTCATCCTTCTTCTCAGCAACATTTTCTAGCTTCAACCTAGAGCCTCCCAACGCATTCCCAGGCCAGATGAGATATGTAATCCCTTCAGTGAGTTCTGCTCTCTTCTCTGATGAGTGCACCCAGAAAATTTCCAATGGAAGACACCCAAGAAGCAACCTGATTACAAAAGAGTCTGCATTAAAAAATTTCTGCATGTGTGACATTATGCAACATGTTGGTGGTGTCAGTCACTCTGTAACATTGTAGATGTTTAGAAAAGCTTGTTTCCACCTAAATGCCTCCCAAGGGAGGTATTTTGGTGTGTTCAACTTCGAGAAAATCAGGTTGCAGACCCAGATTACCCTGCAAAGGTTCTTCATCCCATCCTACCTCAAAACATCAAGGAATCCTGGAGTTGGAGGAAGTGGCTAGGGTTTTGAGACACCTGAGTTACTTTGCATAGATAACTGCTGTGACTGATAAGTGATGGCAGATAATGACATATTGCTAACTTGCCTAATTAAAAGAAAAATTGTTTTCCTCATGAACATGATAGCCCAATAATAATTAAAAACATCATACTCACAGCAATAATTCTCTATATGCCTTAATCTTTCTTCTTCCGCTTGTTGTAGCTTCTTGTGCATGTATTGTCAAACTGAAATTGCTCATAGTTATCTTTGTATTATCAAAGTGTGTCGTTCCATAACGCCACATTGCGTGAGAGAGTACTGTATAGGAAGACGAACTTCTTTCGCCTTCAAGGAACTTTCTTAAAGTCCTGTGGATTGATTGAAACAACTTTGGATAACCATAACCTGGATGAATGAGAACCTGCACAGACATACTATAGGGGAGCTCATTTCAGATTTCTCTAAAACTTAAATACTTTAATTAAGCTTTCGGTGCATGCCACAATGTGCCTTATTTTGTCTTAGTTACTTTTCTAAAATTAAGGCAGTGAGTGTAAAGTTAGCATGAATGCGAAAAAGACCCAGGGTATAAAGTCATTAAAGTATGTAAATGTTCATCTACGCTTTCACTTCAGTCCTTTTCTTTAAGATATTTCTTGCCTTTATTAGAGATTGCTGAAGCTGAAACATGCAGAGATACAAGCGTTAAGTGCAGCAAAAGCCCCCAGGAAGGCTTAAACAAGGACTTTGCAGGTGAGGCTGGTGTTCTTCTTAACCATCCGTCTACCAAACACTGCTCACTTCCATCCCTGATTCAACCATTATTCCTGTCACTGCCAGACCAGCCAGCCCGCTACTACAATCTCCTTCCGTTCTTACCATATATGATTGCTGTATCGTTTTATATCTATCGATCACGAGTGGAGATGACACCTGCCGTGCCCGATTTCCCCCGCGTCCCGTTCCCCCGCTGCAGGCCCGGTGGAGGTGCTGAGCGGACTTTGAGCCATCTGAAGGTCACAGTCTGGATATATGGAGGATGGATGTCAGGGCCGGTGCAGCAGACGGTCAGTGAGTTCAGCCCCATATGTATGTGAATGTGTGTGGGTAAGCAGGAAATAGAGAGGGAGGTGATGGGGGGGCTTGTCGTTCCATAACGCCACATTGTGTGAGAGAGTACTGTATAGGCTCTCTCTCTTTCTGCCCGTCTTTCTCTGTGGCTCTCGCTCTCCAGGATAGATAGAGGGCATTCATTATCTGCAGGCCCGCTGGGACTTCCCTCCTCTTTAGGATGCATCCAGCAGTTTAAACCAGGCCAATCACAGTCGTGGGGGAGGATAGGGTTGGAGGAGGAGGAGGTGTGTGTGTGTGCGGTATGCGCGTTGGGGTTGGACCGCACACATTTAACCTGCCATCCGCTCCATCCACTGTAACCATAGCGATCTCCTCACATGATGGGATGGCACAGTGGCGCATTGTATTTAGGTTTCTGCCTCTGTTCAACATGGACGCATTGCAGGGGTGAGGCAAACTGGAGCGGCACATCGCAGCCAGTTTATGGACAGTTCGTGAAGCTCTTTGGCTGGACTTTTTTTTAAAATAAAACTTACCTCCAGTAAAATTGTGGTCTGTTTCCTGTTGTTAGCTGTGACATAATTATTTCAGGACTTTTTTCAAAGCTTTTACCTTCTTTCTACCTGTAGTATAGCCCTGTTACCCTCTTGTGTACAGATAGGTGATGATAGAAGTAATACACTATACACTGATGACAATCAGAACAGTTTCAATGCTGCTTTTAAATCTCCATTGGAGCCGTCGATATTCTCTAAATTGGGGTTTTGGTAATGACACACTGGCCCAGAATCTCTAATAGTTGTTCAGTAAGTGAAGATTTTGTTACTGTGAAAGCCACAGCATATCACTCGTAACTTTCCATACTCATCAAACCATTCAGCCACCCCTTGTGCCAAGTATGGAAGCATCTGCATTTGCTATATTTCTCCACTTACTTGTCCCAGTTTTGTCTTTAAAGATGTTGCGGTGATTCAGTATTTAGTAGTTGTATTTTTTATCTATTTTTCAAGACACAGTTTTTAAAAAGAAGGGTCAACATCAAAGCAACATAGGCTGAGCTATTCTGACGTTTAGTCCCTAGTTCAGGTTGGGCTGTCCTACATTCCCCATAATGCAATTTGATGCCTTGTGTAGTAGTTCCTTCCTGCCGTGTGAAATGCTCACATCTTTCAAATTACCCACCCAAACTTTGTAACACTAGCTTCTGTTGAAGGAATAGTTTAACATTTTTGGAAATGCATGTTTATTTTTCACAGCAGGAGTTTGAATGTTAGAAAATTGACGACACTGTAGATATACAGATGTAGCCAGAGAGTGGACGGTTAGCTTGGCTGTTTTTAGCATTCGAGTGGAAATGGACAAGCACCTGGCCTAACTCCGTCCACTGGTGATAAAATCCACATACCAGCTACTCCAAAACTTGCTAGCTGATCTGATCAACAGTCTTTAGAAACTCAGTACCAAGGCAAGGAATAGCATAGCCATTTTTAACCCTAGTCTGTGGTGAGTTTGTCAGACAGCAGTGGTTACAAATTCAGTAGTTTTCAGAGCAGCAGCTTGGAAATGGCGATCAGTGACAGTTAACAGGATCTTTATTTAAATCACTATTTCATACTTGTTCTGTTGTCTGACAACAGAATGGGACTTTAGCTGTATTAAAATGCTGTATATGTGAGCACAGAGGGTAGGAGAAATACTAACAGATTTAAACAGCAGCTGAGTTTAGATTCCACTGAAGCACAGTGACCCACCTAGCTTTTGTTTTTTGGTTGGAAATCGCTCTTAAAGCTTCCAAAATTTGTGAATGTGTTATGGTTTCCACAGAGCTCTATGCTTTGGGCATACCACCACTGATAAAGTTAGTGTTAGGAACATTACCTGCACAATGTGCTGAAACCAAAAATGTTTATTTTAAGCTAAAATTAAACTAATTTAAGAATCTGCAGTGCCTCAGTTGCATGAAGTCTCCTTTGTTCACTCTTGCAACCAACTGCAGAACATTTTGTGTGCTTTGTTTGTAGCTGAGAAATGTGACGGGCATTATTGATGCGGCTCTAGAAAGTAAATAAATCAGATGTGAGGAAACTGCTTATTCTGAATGGCTCGTCTCAGAAGCAGCAGGCAGTGATGGAGGAAACAAAATAAAGATTATTTTTTTAACTACTGTGAAACTCTCCCTCCAAACCCACAGAAGATTAGCCTAGCCATGCTAGATCCCATGTTTCTGACGGCACAAGGGTCTAGGGAAGCTCGACAGGGAGGGAGGCGGGCTAAAAGGTTGTCTATCAAATCCCTCTGCAGCAATTGGGTAGGTATACAACCAGTCAACGCAACGAATAGGCTGACGTGGTTCCGAGAGCACCGGCGGATTGTGTGGCTAAGTCCCATTAGCTTCCCAACCAGCGGAGCCGCGGAACTGGTATATTAAGGATTTGCCATATGAAACACAATGAAACACTTCAGTGCCGTCCTTTGTTTATCTTTCAAGTTGAATTTTAGCTTCAAATCTTTAAGGGCTGTGGCCAAAGCCGAGTCGAAAGATAACTGTTTATTGTGCGCTGGTTGTTTTTTTGTTTTGTTTTGTTTTTTTGTGCGCTGGTTGTTTCTGTCAGAATCGTCACGTCTCTGTCGTCACTTCGTTACGCCCGCCTTCTGACTCTACACTTCATGGTGATTGGTCCGGCCAGTTTTAGGAGAATCCAGCCTCGAGCCTTATGGAGGGTAACTCGACCCACCCTGGCAGAGAATTAAATTTGTTGCCGTGGGTTGTCTAGCGCAGCTAGGCTAACAGAAGATACCTTTCAGTCAGGCTGAGCAAGGTTTCTAGTTAACTGTAACCTGTAAAAACTTTTTTTTTTTTTTTTGTATTTTGTTTCCATCCACCCTAATACACATTACTTTGTCATTTGTTTTAATTGTAATGATAATAAAGATGGTCACACAGAGTAAATTAAACATGATAAAACTATAGTTTTAACTTGGGAGCTAATAAACAGACACTCAAACAGCAGCTGCTAATCATTCATTTGTCCAACTACAGCTCCCAACTGAATACGACATTTCACAGACTCTCCCTCGCCACATGTACAGTATGTGTGTGTGTGTACGCACATGCTGTATGCGTGTGCTTGTGCATTCCCAGTGTCACATCCGTGTTAACAACACATTTATTCTGATTGTACACAGTAATGACTGATTAATTATTCCCAGCTCCAATTATCACTCCATCACTGCTGCACATACACACACATGGACATGCACACTCTCACAAGTGTAGAAAACACTTCCATGTCATGAGGAATAAGTGCCAGCAGTGATTCTATGCCACTTTCTGAGGCTAATTGAGGTTAATGAATGTAAATGGTAAGTAAAAACACATTTAACTCGAATAATTAAGAGTACCACTGGTGTTAACATAACTTCATTGGAAACACCGCAAGAAATTATGCAATCTATCAAATATGATTTCCTCCTGCTCTGTCAGACACTGAAATATCTGTCTTGATTGAGAATTTATATTGGGCCATAAAAATTAAGCTCCTTTCAGTTTATCTGTTTGTTTTAGCACCTGACCTGATAATTACAGACTGTCCTGGCAGTGAATGAGCAGACTGAATAGGATAGAGAGATGCACAGAGAGAAGGAATATAGCAGAGAAGTGGAGCAGAGGAGGCATGCAGTTGTAATGTTAAATAAACAGACTTAAGGCAGGTGAGACACAGGTTAGTGAGGGGGAATCCTGCGCATCATCCTGCACGAGGAATCCCGAACTTGGCACTCACACACTGCATGTCAGACCTGGAGACACACTGAGAAAGATAGAAGAGGCTGACATCAAATCCATTCAGATAAGAGAGCGCTGGGGGAGATAATAAGCTAGTCTGGTGAGATAGACTCGACTCCTCAGATCAACGCGATCGGGCATCCCCGAGGAGGGAGAACAGCGGAGGAGCTGGAGACATTTCCGCTTATGTTTGACTGCGATTTGAATTCTCAAAGAAACATCAGATTTACAAAGGAAAAGTGATGATTTTTACCTGAATTTGATGCACTGAATGGAAAATCTAGACGTGCTCTTTCTTTTCAAATCTCATTTGCTATCTATACCCATCAACTTATAGCCCTCTAAAAGAGTGATTTCTTCTCCAATAAGCATGAGGAGCTCCATGGGAAGCTAATTGGGAATGTTAAAAAGTAATCCTCCTAACAATGGCAACTTTACTTACAAAGACAAATATGTAAATTAATTTTGTTCTGTTTTATTGAGAGATGTCTTGTATATACCATGTTAGTGTGGGACAGTTTATTTGGATAAGATGTCGCTGTGACACAAAACTATTCAAATTAATTACATTTTATTTATATAGCGGCAATTAAAATTACAATCTCAAGACGCTTTACAGAAACCATATGCCTGATCCCACAGAGCGAGCCCTAAGGTCACGATGGCAAGAAAAAACTCCTTTTAAACGGGAAGAAACCTTGAGCGGAACCTGGCTCATATGGAGTATGCTAAGGCTCAGTATGTTCAAAGTAATTCTTAAGATGTGCTGTCAAACCAGAATTGAAATTTAATCTGTGATATTGTTTTAAAATGCAGACAATATATATTTTTAGACACTCTCTGTAGGGAGATGCTGATAGTACTGCAGTTGGTAGTTTGCAGAAAATGTGCCACAAATATCTGAGCACTGTTCCCGAGGTGCTACTTTCAATGGAAAGTCAAGACTCCCTGGAAAGTCGTCAAATGTTGTTAGATTACGTCATTGGCTTATCAGCATCTGTAATGCCATTGTGTGTTATTTGCGTTTTTCCTAGTGGCGGCCAGTGTCAGTCCATTACGTCTGTCCACTTCTCTCCTGCTCTCTGTGCTCACAAACAATATAGTTTAACAAAAGAATAATGACTATTCTGTCAGCATAACTAGCTAATGATGAGATCTTAACACCCCTTATCTGACAGTGGAAAGGTTTAGGTGGAGGGGCTTCCAACACTATCTGACCATCCACCATGCAGTTTGTACAGAATATAAATGCTCATAAATAAATCCAACTTGAAGGTCCACCGCTCAAACTATGTATGAAAGATGGACGTAGCCTCCAGGTCCGAAAAATGAATCCAATGCTGAAGCGCCCTGAAGCTGCATTTTGTTCTAACAGCCAGCAGAGGGTGACTCCTCTGGTTGAAAAACGAACATGTCTGATCGTTTAGAGGCATAGGTGTAGCGCTACCAGAGCACTCTGGCACTTTTGTTTTCCAAGGGAGGAAAAAGAATTTTTGCATAATCCAGTTGCAAGCTACATTTTTTTTAAGCGTTAGAACATCCAATCAACATGTTTATCAAGCAAAAGAGCACATGAGAACAAATCACCAGAGTTGTGAGTGGATTGCTTGCAAAAAAGCGGTCCACTTTAAAAGTTAGCAAAAGCTGAATTTTATCTTTCAGAGGCATCGCAAATTAAATAGCTTTGAAAAACATCAGCTTTCAACAGTGAACAATGTCATTAGCTGCAGTCACAGTAAAGAATGCACTCATTCATGCAATTATACATAAATTATTGTGTCATAATGCATTCATGCAGTTGGTACTGTTTGTGTCCAGCCTTGCACTTGTGCTTCAGGTATGAAAATATGAAAAAGTAGCAGAAAGTATCCATGAAAACTTCCCACGGCACCAGAGTGACATTTATGTTATGGTTCTCAAAAACTGTTAAAACATATATTAAAAAGAAACAAAAACTTACTTTGGTAAAAGAATCAGATGTTTGCTTAAAGTTACTCTCCTGGCCTTACCTAGACTTCTAAGAACTCATTTCTGATCATCAACTCTTCAGCTTATCCTCCTCTAATGTGCAGATCTGTGAATATGCAAATTAGTCATTTCTTTCTCCATCCATCCCCCCACCGGTCGCCTGCAGCTTGAACTCACCAGCTCACTGAGTGAAGCTTATCAGTTACAGTTAGTGATTTGTCACAGCTGTATGTTATTTAATTGTTAAATTCTGATCCATTCCCTAAACTGAAAATACTTTGGGGGAATTTTACAGATTTGCCTTTTTGTTTTTTTAGTTTCACAGCAAAGTATTCACAGCAGGGACATTACGGATGTGCTATGAAAAGTGAACTCTGTGATCAGTAAAGTAACGACCAAAATACGGCTATGGGTAGCCTAATCATAATGAAAATTTATTTCTATTTTACCATATCTGGCTGTATTTAGTTGATTTTCTAGTGCACATGGACTGAATTTTAAATATCAAAATCATGAACTATGGATGTTTTGCCTATGGACAAACTTTTTAATCCTAAGTAGACCACAATATGTTCTTCAGCTATTTTTAATGAAAGTTACTGTGGTTAGGGTTAGCCAGAATGTTAATATGCCTGTATTAATCTATGCAAATGAGATAATTACTAACTTAGATTGCAAAGTACCATTTATATCAGTATGCCATTTCATAACTCTCATATATAGGTTTTTCCAGCTCACCTCTGCACTGTAACAGCGTAACAGAATGCCTTAAATTCACTCACAGATTTTGGTTTGTGTGACACCTTAGATTTTCATCGGCTCCATCTGACCACCCCTATAAAAAAATTCTGCTGCTGCTCTGATTGGTACACTGCACTTCCAAGGTGAAAATGCTCAGTCATGGCGTGGACTGCTTATTTCACCCATGATGTGTTGTTCACTTTATAAAACGATTAAAAACCTTTTATTCATTGGAGGTAGCCTGTAAAAAAAATACAAAAAAAATTGTCAATAAGTTTGATGAACCAGTATAATAATCTACTGAATGATGCAGCTATAGTGACAGCTCAGTAAACCAAAATCCTGGATTAAACTGACAGAGCTGTTTCTCTCTGCTCCTCATCACAATGACTTTATTATAAACAATGTGATCCTGTGTAACAATCTCTAAAAAAAAAAAAACTGTAGAGATTTTCCACTGTACAACAATTTATCAAAAAGGACTAAAACATCACCACTTTAATGCTTTCTTTATAATGTAAGTCTAAGTAGGGCTATATTTACTCTGCTCTTTACCTGTCACGGATATACAAACAACACTATATTGGGTCAGCAGACTGTACAGGAACCATTACTTGAATTGATCAACATATTTGTCCCTGTAGGCATGTGTGCTCGCCTCTGTATGTGTGCGTCTGTGTGTGTAGCAGTGTGTGTGTGTGTAGCAGTGTGTGTGTGTGTGAGGCCTCCCAGCTGCTCTTCCATTGACTTTCACTTTGGCTGATACAGGATGTCAGTTTATCAGTCGATTGAATATCTACCAGCCCTTTATTTATGACATGCTGGATGAAGTGTTGCTGCTCACTTTTTCTTCTTCTCTGAAGAGGTATGGAGAGAGACAACTCTGTGTGTGTGTGTGTGTGTGTGTGTGTGTGTGTGTGTGTGTGTGTGTGTGTGTGTGTGTGTGTGTGTGTGTGTGTGTGTGTGTGTGTGTGTGTGTGTGTGTGTGTGTGTGTGTGTGTGTGTTCTTGTACTTGCTACATTGTGAGAACCATTTTCTGCATTTAACTATCAAAGTGAGGACATTTTTACAAAGTGAGGACATTTTGGCCGGTCCTCACTTTGAAACAGCCATGTTTGAGGGTGAAGACTTGTTTTTAGAGAACAGGTATGAATTGAGGTTTGGTTAGGGTTAGGGTAAGGATTAGGGTTAGGCAATCAGTTGTGATGGTTAAGGTTAGGGTAAGGCTCTAGGAAATGCATTACGCCTATGGATGTCCTCACTAAGATAGAAGTACAAACATGTGTGTGTGTGTGTGTGTGTGTGTGTGTGTGTGTGTGTGGATGGGGGGGGTTGGAGAGGACAAGAGAGAGGCAGAAATCAATATATTTTTACTGAAAGCCCTTGTGTAGCAGGAGCAAGAGACAGGAAGGAAGGAGGAGGGCAGAAAAAGGAGGGGAAGGGGTTCAGGGTGAAGGGAGAAGTCGGAAAGGATGGAAGGGAGGAAGGCAGAAAGAGCTGTTTTTCATGTCTTGCCTATCCGCCGTCTCTCAGCTGCCTTACTATTGAGGAATACGCTGTACTGGTGTGTCTGCGTGGACTGCAGTGGTTCTGCTGTAGTTTTATGTAGTGAGGCTTACACTGCAAAAGAAAAAAAAATCCCTAAGACAAACAGAAAACACTGCCAATGAGATAACGGCACTTGATTTAAGCGCACTTTCACTTTGCCTTCAGTAATTTCTCACTTGACATCTTCAATTACATAGATTGTTTTTTTTTTAAAGGAAATCTTTCTCGTAATCATGTTTTCAGAAGGCTGATGTTAAAACACGGACCATCAGCATTTTAAATGGTAACTCATCTCCATCGTTGAGCACCATGAGGATAAACCAAAGCACACAATGTGCACGTTCAGCTGGCCACGATGACCTTCTATATATCAATACATGCAGCAAAAGTTGAAATTTGAACACACCATTCAACGGTTTTTATTTCTCTATATTTTGTTGAACAACACTGAATTTTAAATGATTTAATGTATTTAAATTTTTTAATATATTTATTATTTGTATTGTTATTATGTTCTGTAAAACACACATTTCATTTGTACTAAAAATACTATACAAATAAAGTTTGAATCTTTGAAAAATCATATGTGATGTGCAGTAAAGAAAAGTAGTACAAAAGTAGAAAAAGAGGAAAAGCATGTTTTAAATTTTAGGTTACTTTAAAATCCAATTGCTCTGATAAAGGTTTAAACACTTCATCATCTGAAAATGTTTCCATTAATATTGAAGTTCTCACAGATGTTGGGAACTTGCAGGCTTTTCCTTCACTTTGTTCAACCTAATCAAGTCATTTTGGTGCCTAGCTTTAATCATCCTTTTTACATATTTTCTTCAACCTAACCATGGTTTTGATACCTGAACAGCAAGCGCAAACCGAAAGTAAAAAAGTCAAAATTAAACTTAAGTAGAATGGTAGCACACGGGATGCAAACTTTAGTCCTCCTCCTCCATACTCTCCTCCTACCTCTTTAGGAGACTTTGTGGCTCTTTAAAAATGGAACTCTTCTCTACACTATCACAAGTGCAACAATATGTTTGTTTTAGAAATTGTGTGTCCTCCAAAACATAAGTGAGAAAGCAGCCTAGTTGTTGAGACAAACAGTAGCTACTTTGAGGACTCTAAAAAGCTGGGATGACAGGTTATCCAGGTTTTGTTAAATTGGGATGTGTTGTTTATATGCACAGACACAAAAACGAGATATTTCAAAAGCCCCGCCTAAATGGCGATACCCGTGTCCATGCAAAAAAAATGGCAAGTCACAGTTTAGAATGTGTAGAACAAAACATAACATCAATCAGACTGTTGTGATGGTGATAATTTAAACTTAAATTCCACTTACTGGCACTGGAGCTTTCCACTGTGTCTCAAGCCTTCAGCCAACAGTAAGTGCACCTCTTAAAGCTGCCAGTAAGTGGACCTTAGATTCTCACCATCAGAATGTTTTATGCAAAGGTAAAGAATGAACAGCCACAACATTATTCAAAGACAAAAAGCACAATATATTATATCGTTAATTATATTACCATGAGGATTGCACAGCGGCTTGGTGGTTAACACTTTTGCCTTTCAGTGAGAAGATTCTCGGTTTGTATCCCGGCCTTCCCTTGATCTTTCTGCATGAAGTTTGCATGCTCTCCTGCTGTGGCTTCCTCCCACAGTCCAAAAAACATGCAGAGGTTAATTGGTAACTCTAAACTGTCCGTAGCTGTGAATGCGAGTGTGACTGTTTATCTCTTTGTGTAGTCCTGTGATAGAGGGTGTCCCCCGCCGTCACCCTAAATCAGCTGGGATAGATTCCAGCCCCATGCAACCCTAATGAGGATTAAGCAGTGTATAGATAATGGATGGATGGATATTTCCAATAATTGTTTGCAATTTGTAGGGTTGATGCTACTGTCATAACTGTAGAGCAGATTAACTAACTTCTGTATGGAATTTCTAAAAAAAAAAATAAAAATAGGGCCTTTAGTTTATCTTTGCAAGTCTAAAAACTGCAGAGACATAAAATATCAAGTTTGTAGACTAGTTTTAAAAACACTTTTCAGCTGTTATAAGCCCCGATCACACATTACAGCCTGTAAACTCAAAATGCTCAAAATGAGATGGTGTGATGCTCAAAAGTACATACTGTTGCCTCGGGGTGAGCAATATGTGGTGAGGCGTTAAAACAAAATGCTGGGAGGCAAATATCAAAGGAGGACAACAGAAGCGGCATTCAAACTATGTCTCTCTGTGAGCTCATGTTAGACTTAGCAAAGCTCATATGGACACGGCTCCAGTGTGTTTGTGCGCTGCTGGATGTCGCTGCACCTTGAGATGTTGCTCAAGTGTAAAAACTATTCGACTCACTTCATTAAAATTCAGATGGAATTCAGATGTTGATCACATGTCTTATCTTCCAGCATAATGCACAGCGTGTCGGCGCGTGCAAGGATTTTTCTGCTGTTCCAGAGCAGTCAGTAATTTGGCGCAGTGTGCGTTTTCTGCTCATACGAGTGTTATTTAGCTCTGAAGGTTCTGTGTTCCACGACCACTGCTCCCATAAACACACACACATACACGCTGAACGCACATTTGGCCCGATGCTTATTCCACTATATCACACCAAACTACTTCACTGAATTCTCTTGTATTATTGAATGAAAGCATATTACTGTCATTTTTCATTTACAGGGGAACGCAATCCACAGTAAAAAGTTCCTTTCCCATTAATTTCCCTTTGCAGAATCTGCTCCTCTTCCCCCCCTGAGAAATGGGAAAATAAGGCCGATAAACAATTTAGACAGATGCTCCATCAGAGCATAGCCAAGGAAGTTCCGCTCCTTATTCAGATCAGCTTTTTACTTGCAACGCTAAGGTGGATGTGGAGGCATCTGATGACAGGACGTTGTGCACGTGCTATAAATCTTCCTGAGCTTTTGTCCATAAGGGCGCCTCTCACCAAGGGTAGACTAAGATCATCCAGAAGGGTTGAAGGTCAAGAGGTAATGTTTGGCTTGCTGCAAATATGATGTTTGTGTTAGTGAATGTTTCCCACATAGAAGCAGAATGCAGTCAATTTGGAAGCAATGAAGCTGAAAAAAAAAATAGAGGAGAAGATGTAAAACAGAAGAGTTGTAATACTTCAATTAACGAAGCACATGCATCCAGCAATATTTCTGAAATATAAAAGCCATTTGATTTCTAGCCCCAGAATGTTTTTGCATCGAAATTATGTGAACGCGTGCCTCTAATAGTTTGGTGTCCGCATAATGAAAACATTAGAATTGAAAGCAGTGTCATGCCATGTAAAATCATTCGGTGCTTCACACGAGAAGCACTTAAAATCAGCAAATTTTCTTGGCACAATAATTTTTAATATATTTAATGATGCCATGAAAAATTTTGTCTTCATACTCTGTCTATTATGGAGCTGTTTTGACACAGAAGGAATCATAAGTACATGATGAGCCTGGTATCAAAACTGAGGTATAAATAGACTTTTCATTTGCTATAGCTTGTTTTGACAAACCAACTAGCCCAGATTTACCCAAAATACACTTCTTTTTTTCCCCCAGTGAATTATCAGAAAACACATCCAGGGTACCATTAATGCTTGTTTCTATTCTACTTTGTCATAGACATTAACTGGTGCAGTTTTGAGGATGAACATTTAATATGTCTAATTGCTGAGCAAAAACATAATTTTGGCTTTAAATTCTAACACCAGGAGCTGATGTAAAATTAGTTTGAACGCAGTTTTGTTTCTAATGGCACTTAAATGTGTTTTTCAGCCCTGAAAATGTCATGTTTCCATCTCCAGTCCTTATTAAGTAATGAGGACTCAAACATGCTAGTAAAAACTAAACTAAGTGTTTCAACCCGCCACAACATAATACCTGACAAGGGCCCGTAATTTGGAAAATGTTTGTACTGCTAAGATTTTGCATGACCTTATTAAATAAATTAAAATTTTTCTTGCGTAAAAAAAACTGCTGATTCTGGGGGGGGTCAGGTGGGAACATTTTTTGAGATTTGATAATATATAGAACAACCCAGCAACCTTACTACAATAAAATCAATATGGAACAATCTATGTCAGCATAAAGTTTGCAATGCTAACAACATTCAAACAAGCGATATCTCATTAAAACTTCACATCAGTATTGTGTTTTTTTAATTAAATTCTGTACTGCTATCTAACAGTAAATTGAAATTGATAAAGTAAAGCTGCAAATTCACCAAAGTCCAGTTTTCTGCATGGACTGATTATTTTTGATGATTTTACTTTTTAAACCTGACCAAGAAGCCTCACCATTTTAAAGTTACAAAATATCATAAAATTAAGCGAGGGAGAGAAAATCATGAAGCTGTAGCAGCGAATCCTGGGCCTGTTGTTTTGTAGCCATTTAGATGAGGGAGAGTTTACCCAGTGTTGCTTTTTAAATTAAAATATAATAGTCTGCTGCTTCTTTGGCTTCATGAAGGCCAACAAACTAGATCATAAAGTACACAGTGATGTGTACTGGACAATGACTTGGATATAAAACATGAAGAGCTCTGATACACAGAGTCTATGCAGAGGCAGCAGTGTGGATATAAATAATGTCCCAGTAGTCTACAACACTTACGACTGAAGCCTGTATAAGCATTTTCCTAACTGCTAAATTAAGGCGAGCATTATTTTGATAATAAAAACCCAGACCACCCTTTAGTTTTTTCACTGGCTGCTCAATATGGACTCCAAAAGAGTCTTTTAACCACTCAGATAGCCATGTGCTTGTAGGAAGATTTATGTTCATTTATGTCTCCAATTAAAGTCTGAACGCTAGCGAAATCTGAGATTTTGGGGATCAGCTCTGTAAAAGATCATTAGTTTGTTTCTTCTAGCATTCAGAACCAACTTAAGATCACACAATTAGGCCTTCAGTGGTTGAAAGGTAGTCTGGAGCACAGTGACAACCCAGCTCAGATAAGAAGCAACTGAAGACATGATTGTGTCATCTGCATAAATTAGCAGAAAGACCTTTGCCAACAGCTCACACATGATACAATTCTACACAACCTTTAAAGGAAATCAAACTGCGCACTAAAAATGTTTAGTTATAAATCAAAGGGTGCAATTTTGGGAGGAAAAAGAAGGAAATGCTTCCATAAAGAAGGCCTAGAAAACTAACACAGTATCCTGTAAATGTAAGTAATACACCTTACACCTGCACGGCTCCGGCTTACAGACAGGCACACACACACTTGGAAGTGAGAATGATAAAGAATATGTTAATAGACACAAATCTGAGTCAGGAAACAATGACAGAGGACAGAAAGAGTCAACAGGAAAGAGAAGGAGAGGCTCAAAGTTAAGAGAAGGACCTCTCCCTTCTTTAGAAAGTCATGTCACCCGGTGCTGATGAATGTGGTCAAACATCAATACAGTGTGAGTGATGACGCCTGGCACTATACTGTAACACACACACGCACACACACACACGTGTTCACAGTTACAGTACACAGTTGTTTCGCTTTGTGAGAGCACCCCCTCCTCTCTTGATCGCTTTAACCTCCATTTCAATTTCTATATTAAAATGTCTCCCCTTGTTTTATGTGACTTGGCACATTGCTCCTTGCTCTCCAATGTCAGCAGGCTGATAAATAAATCAATGTACAGTAAAGGGCAGTGTTATCATATGCTGGACGGGCCGGTGTGCTCCGTAGAAGCTCGCCTCCAATCCCACACACCAGTCAGTTTTCTCTTATCTAACTGTAAAGTCGACCAAATTGCGACATTTCTGTTGTGTTTCAAGCTTTTTTTCTTTAGAAGGGGTATTTTGAATATCTCAAAACACTAGTATTCAGGTCAACTATGCAGGTGTAGAAGTCTAACTGTAAAATAAACTCCTCAACCCCGTAGCTGAAATGCATAGTAAGCTAAACTTGCAAATCTGTGAAGCTAAAAAGATTTCTTTTGTTTTTGTCACAGAATATTTTCCAAAAGGACAGTCTTTTTGCTGCAATTTTTAAGTTGTATGTTACTGTAAGTCATAATCAGTTAAAGGTTTCATTTCTCCTGTTTCATAAATTCACCTTTTTAACTGCAACACAATAGTTGTTAAACTTGCCTTTAGTTTCTCTCTGTTGTCTACTTGTTTTGAAGCATATATTGTTTTAAAACTACAAATATTAGAGCCTGTAGTTTTGCAAAATATATAAATGAATACTAATAATAATAATAAATAGAAATTAACATTGAACATTTCATTGCTACAGTTTAACTTCAGTTCTTAAAAATTAGTGTTTAACTATGTTTTTGAATCTGTAATCACTTTATATGTTTTACACACGTGGACAAAATTGTTGGTACCCCTCAGTTAAAGAAGGAAAAACCCACAATTCTCACTGAAATCACTTGAAACTCACAAAAGTAACAATAAATAAAAATTTATTGAAAATTAAATAATCAAAAACAGCCATTACTTTTGAATTGTTGATTAACATAATTATTTAAAAAAACAAACTAATGAAACAGGCCTGGACAAAAATGATGGTACCTCTATAAAAGATTGAAAACTATTTGACCAGAGTGACATGATTAACTCAGGTGTGTCATTTAATTGACATCACAGGTGTTTCCAAACTCATAATCAGTCAGTCTGCCTATTTAAAGGGAGACAAGTAGTCACCCTGCTGTTTGGTGAAAAGGTGTGTACCACACTGAACATGGACAACAGAAAGCGAAGGAGAGAATTGTCCCAGGACATCCGAAAAAAAATGATAGACAAACATCTTAAAGGTAAAGGCTATAAGACCATCTCTAAACAGCTTGAAGTTCCTGTGACAACAGTGGCTCATATTATTCAGAAGTTCAAGACCCACGGGACAGTAGCCAACCTCCCTGGATGTGGCCGCAAGAGGAAAATTGATGACAAATTGAAGAGACGGATCGTTGGAATTGTATCCAAAGAGCCCAGAGCAACCTCCAAAGAAATTAAAGGTGAACTCCAAGGCCAAGGTACATCAGTGTCAGATCGCACCATTCGTCGTTGTTTGAGCCAAAGTGGACTTCATGGGAGACGACCAAGGAGGACACCACTGCTGAAAAAAACTCATAAAAAAGCGAGACTGGAATTTGCAAAAATGCATGTTGACAAGCCACAAAGCTTCTGGGAGAATGTCCTTTGGACAGATGAGACCAAACTGGAGCTTTTTGGTAAGGCACATCAACTCTATGTTCATAGACTCAAAAAGCAAGCATACGAAGAAAAGAACACTGTCCCTACGGTGAAACATGGAGGAGGCTCAGTAATGTTTTGGGGCTGCTTTGCTGCATCTGGCACAGGGTGTCTTGAAAGTGTGCAAGGTACGATGAAATCTGAAGACTATCAAGGCATTCTGGAGAGAAATGTGCTGCCTAGTGTCAGAAAGCTTGGTCTCAGTCGCAGGTCATGGGTCTTCCAACAGGACAACGATCCAAAACACACAGCCAAAAACACCCAAGAATGGCTGAGAGAAAAGCGTTGGACTATTCTAAAGTGGCCTTCTATGAGCCCAGATCTGAATCCCATTGAACATATGTGGAAGGAGCTGAAACATGCCATTTGGAGAAGACACCCATCAAACCTGAGACAACTGGAGCTGTTTGCTCATGAGGAGTGGGCCAAAATACCTGTTGACAGCTGCAGAACGCTCATTGACAAATACAGAAATCGTTTAATTGCAGTGATTGCCTCAAAAGGTTGTGCAACAAAATATTAAGTTATGGGTACCATCATTTTTGTCCAGCCCTATTTCATTAGTTTGTTTTTTTAAATAATTATGTTAATCAACAATTCAAAAGTGATGGCTGATTTTGATTATTTAATTTTCAATAAATTTTTATTTATTGTTACTTTTGTGAGTTTCAAGTGATTTCAGTGAGAATTGTGGGTTTTTCCTTCTTTAACTGAGGGGTACCAACAATTTTGTCCACGTGTGTATAAGTTCCCATGCATTCACAGTTAGTGACAGAAGCGAAGATGAAAACCACAAACTGTATAATAAAGCTGTATTTAAGAAGTGTGTTCTTTAACACCACATGAAAACCGATTCTGACATTGTAAACTGTGCCTTAAATATAATGAATTTATATTGTGTTTTCAACATCATTTATTATCCCTCAGCATTATTCACCAAATGTTTGCTTTGTTCAAGATTACAAATAAATGACCATTTTGGACTTATTTAACCCTCTGAAACATACGCAATTTCTCACAGTTTTTTGGCTCCTGTCACATTTTTACTCACTGTGGGCTCATTTTTAATACAATATACTGTATAAGCCCTGCACCTCTATGAAAACACCACAACCATGACTGGAAGTAGATCCATTCTCTATAAACCGCTTTATCCTCACTAGGGTCGCGGGGGGTGCTGGAGTCTATCCCAGCTGACTCAGGCGAAGGCAGGGGACACCCTGGACAGGTCGCCAGTCTGTCACAGGGCTACATATACAGACAAACAATCACACTCACATTCACACCTACGGGCAATTTAGAGTTATCAATTAACCTCAGCATATTTTTGGACTGTGGGAGGAAGCCAGAGTACCCGGAGAAAACCCACGCATGCACAGGGAGAACATGCAAACTCCAAGCAGAAAGTTTCCAGGCCCACCCCGGGATTTGAAACGGGGATCTTTTTGCTGCAAGGCGAAAGTGCTAACCACTACCCCACTGTGCAGCCCGACTGGAAGTAGAGAGAACTAAAAAATATATTTTGTGCAGTGTGATACTGTTATAATACCATGAATCATAAAGGATAAGAAAAAGCTCATTTTAATTTGCATAATTTGAAAAAATCTGAACTCAACACGTTCAACATTTTTCCAAACCAGCAGGCGTTCCCAGCAATGAAAAAGGGACTGTACACCCTCTGTCAAAAGTTTTGAGACGGGATCTAATTTATTTGAATGAAAAAGTGTCCTAAAACTTTTGACAGGGGGTGAACATGCTATACATATTTTTATAATTAGACTTTTAGTTTGTCTTCATTTGTCCTCTCTGCTCTGTGTAAGCACAGCCTGCAGTTCAGGTGAAATCCCTGAATTTGTGTCTGCTTTGGAACTGACAAAATGAATGAGATGTGTAGAACAAAGACATTTTGATTGGGGGGAAAAAAAGGCCTGAAAACCTGAGATTTGATGAAGTTATGTGATTGAATGGACAGATGACACAAGTGAGTACTTTCAGGATCGTCAGAAGGCAGACAATCAGCCAATTCTGTCTGTTTCTACAGTTTTTGGCTGACGGTGTAATCTTTGTGATTAAAAAAAAAAGTGTTTAAAACCTGCCAGCAAGTCAAAGGATTAAAATCAGAAACAGTCTGTTGCAATCACACCTGCCTTTTAAAAGTTGTTTTTTCTCCCCCTCTGTATCCAAGTTTAAAATTTCTAACACAAAAAATTTAAGTTGTATGAATTTAAAGAATAAATACATGTTGAAATTTTAGGAATAGAGATACCAATCATGGCAAAATTAGAATGGGCCTAACACTGAGCTTTGTGGAACCCCATGAGAAACGTTGTTGTGCATTAATATTATTGATCTGAACTTATTCATATCTAGCATCTGAGCTCCTGCTTAACCAGGAGTGTCACCTCTCTAAGTGGTGAAGTACAAAAAGATGTTTGAGAGGAAAAATACATCCTACTGAAGCGCCATAAAGTTTCATTATCACCAGGTAAAGCTGTTCTACACCATATCCCAGTTCACATTTACAGTTATATTTTGTGCAGAATTTACCAAGTCATCTGTAAACATATTTCTCCTGTGTCTTAGAGTAGGTGTGCACTTTGTCTCAGATGCATTTTAGACAAATTACATTGTGTTTCTGTAATGCATCCCTGGTTCACAGGTTGAGGTATGCTGCCTTGATGGATCACTCCTGCCCTTTTCTTGTTTTTCTTTTTCTTCACTTGCTCGAAACATTGAGAAGATGTAATGCCACTGACTTTCAATAATCCCACAGATTTAACGGGTTGTAAACACACCGAGGTTTAATCAAAATCCCTATCTGTTTGTTTATTTGCGAGTTTATTTGTAACGTGTATGTTCTGCTTGATTTCTCCATTTCTGCTGCAGCGCTCCCAGTCTTGACAAGCACTGTTTCATCCCAGTGTAATTGCATACACACCCCTCCCTTCCTATAATTACTCACTTGCTCATCACACCCGGGACATGAAAAACAGAAAATGACCACATCTACCATTTGCAGCAGTGTGTGTCATCTTCGCCGTGTCCCCCTCCTCCTTCCGCCCGCTCAGTCTCTGAAATGCCTCGTCTCCCATTCGTTAGCATAGCATCTCCTCTCCGCTCAGCCCCGGCCTCCCATCTATCACAGCGGACCAAGGCAAATGGAGCTTTCAGCTGAGTGGTGATAAGGAATCGCAGCCACATTAAAACATCTGTCACACCTCCAAAGCCATGCACAGCGGGTGATACAACCGCCGCGGAGGAGAGGAGGATGAAGGGCTGAGGGAAGGAGGAAAGTAGGATGTGACTGGAAAAAGAAAGACAAGAGAGTTTGAAAGGCTTGAAAGACAGATCAGTTTGGGAAATTTCTCCCTCCTTTTCCCAACATTTGTGCGACTCCTCCCGTTTCTCCACCACCGTCATTCACACTCCTTCCTACACACTCAACAGTAATTATTTAATTTAACCGGGTACCCATTGGTAAAAAAAAAACAAACAAATCAAAAACATTCATTACAAGACCTTGTTTTGAGAGTTATTTTTTGTATTACCGGTGTATTATTGAGCTGCACAATGGCTCGGTGGTTAGCACTTTCGCCTTGCAGCTAGAAGATCCCCAGGAACTTACGAGCTTGCATGTTCTCCCTGTGCATGTTTTCTCCAGGTACTCTGGCTTCATCCCACTAAAAACCTGTTGAGGTTAAATGGTGATTCTAAATTGTCCATAGGTGTGAATGGGAGTGTGATTTTTTTTTTTTTTTTTTGTCTGTATATGTAGTCTTGTGACAGACTGGTTGCAAGTCCAGATTGTCCCCTGCCTTCACCCTAAGTCAGCTGGGATAGACTCCAGCAACCCTGTGACCCTAATGAGAATGAATGGATGGATGGATGGATGGATTATTTAAAATGTGGTGTAATGTAGTTTTCATTATTAAACTCTCCTGCAGGTCTTTTAAAACACACCAGTTAATATTGATGTCTGTCCTTCGTGGTTTTACTGTCATAGTCTCTGGCCACTGGCCAGTTTGAGTTACTGGCCAGTAACTCAAACTTGTTGAGCTTGATCAAAATAATTCAATTTGCAACACTTGCACCAAGTATAATGAGCTCAAAGCTGGAGGTCTTCATAGGTCAGACAGGATCCAAATTCAGTCTTATGGGGTCAGATTTTTTGTCTTTGTGTCAATATGTCCAATAGCTGAGTGATTATGACTGGAACTGAGTGTGTGTCGAATCATGTGCGTTCAATTTCATAATAGCTTTTGTTGTTGGTATCAAAAATGGATATGAAACTTTTGACTTTTAAAATAAATGTGTCTTTTAAGCACATAAAAGAATTGCTTTAGATTCTATGATTTTACATTCGCTCTAAAAGCAATATTATTCGGGACATCTCAATGTGATACTAACTATTTTCCTAGATAATATAAACTTCAGGTACGTTGAAGTTATCAAGGCCAATTGAATGTAAATCCTTGACCGCGGAATAAGTCTGAAATGTATTTTTTAAAATTGCAATTCAAAGTTGCCTTAATGTTATGTAGCTGGTCACAAACCCTCTTGTAAAGCTCCCATAGAAAGCTATCAGAAACTGTGTATAGAGAGAGGTTGAACTGGGGTTCTACAAGCTCAACAAACAAACAAACAAACAAATAAAAAACAGCCAAAACCTGTATTCTCTTCATACATGTCAAAAAATGTATAGCTGATGTGCCTGGTTGTTTCACCAGGTGGAGTCTCTTACTGTTTAATGCTGTAGTGACTCTAGTAGGTGGTCAGCTGGACTAAGTGCAATTGACCACCACGACAAAGACTTCTGTGATGCTTTACCTCTCCGACCAGTGGTCATGTTTGTAAAAAAACTGGGATAAACTAAGCCATTGGTTCCATATCTTAGTGGCACAGGTAACAACTTTATGGTCCTTATCCTACGAATGTGGACTAAAACACAACATCATTACAAATGACCGATCTGTTCAATTTGTATGTTCAGATATTGGATTACTGATGAGAATGTTGTTGATTATTGTGCAAGAAAATTATTCAAAATTTGTACTCCTGACATCCTGCCACAAATTGTGCTCTCCCTTTATGATACGTGTGTGACAGCAGATGTAAACAAAGGATGGGGCTTCGGTTTGTGTCAATAATGTACAGTTAAAAATGCCTTGATCAGCCCCAAACAAGTTCTTTGAGATCGGGATTAAGGTGAACTGTTATTATTATTAACCATGCCTGACGTACGTCAGCGGGGTTACTGCATTCGCTTCGGTATCTGCCTGGCTGGGTAAGTATGTGTGTATGTCCGTTCAGATGTCTCTGCAAGTGCTGAAGTCAGGATAATCAAACTTGGCACTGAAGATCACTCTAAGGTCCCCTGCTCAGTTGTGGAGGTAGAGGTCAGCAAATCAAGTAGGAAGGGATATACATAGGATGATCAAAATTGATGCAGAGTATCATGCATGGGCGTGGTTCTGACCTCTACTGGGGGCTCGTCTAGTTAGAGTTTGGTTCCCTCCGCTTGGAAAATGAGTGAAGTAACTGATCGTGCATTATGCTGTTTCCTGTGTTTGTGTCCTCTCGGTCATGATACTTTCAGGTTGGATAAAGTCATGTATTTGGGTCAAGTCTGCCTGTACTTGGGTATACAGCAGATTGATCGAGATGCGTTTGGAATTTATTCGTATCAGGTGTCTTTTTTTGGACTTGTGAAGGCCACAGTCACAAATCAATTAACACGTACTGAGCAAAGTTCAAACTCCACTCAGTAAAAACATAAACACAGCATGCAAATGATCTTCATTTACTGACTCAGATAAAAAGTGAAAGATCTATTGTTCCTTTGAGAAAGGATTGTATGTAGCAAATTGTGCACTAAAAGTTTTTCAGCTCTTCAACTGGTGACTGATTCTCAACTACTGAGTTACGGTAATCTACAGCCTGGTCAAGTGCTGCTTTAAAGACAACCAGCACTGATTCTAAAACTCCTCTGTAAAATGCAGCTTTATGTCACAGATGACAAGAAAAACAGAAAAGTGAGCTGTTGGCTGATGTATATTGGCATATCAGTTAGGACTATAGCCAGGAACTTAAATGTCCACAACTACACTACTTGCTAAGAAAATATTTCAGAAACCTCTGGATATCTGACATTCTGTGCTCCAAAATGTCTAGAAACGTCCCTGAGCTATTCAGGACGATTGTGACAACGTTCCACAAGCAGCATCGACAACTTTATTAACTCAACGCGTCCCAAATATGCGACACTACACAGTACAAAAAGGTGGACACACTGACTTGTGGTTTCTGGCCTGTGATCTGTCCATTATCATTTTCAAAATAGTCTTACGTGATTGTTCCATTCAAATGTAGAGAGGCTGTGTGTTAAAACAACAAACATTTTGTCCCCGACATAAAAAGAATGCTTAGAAATGAATACAATACCACATGCCACGGTTGAATTCTTAACCCAGTTCTCTTCCTTCCGTTCCACCACCGCATGATATGTTTTACTGCACCCCCTCCAGTCAGTCCACACTTGAAAGCAAAGACCACTTCAGCAGTTTATATGAACTTCACATTAGGTTTTATTGATCAGGCGTGTGCATTAGAAGTCGGTGACACACACATACATGCATGCACCCTCACATACGCTCCAGTGCTTTTCTTACACGGCATCGGTTTTTACACTGTTCAGCAAACATACACACTTTAAAAAAAATCTGCAAAGAATAATAAAAAAAATGGTCTCCAAAGGACGATGCAATTATAGCAGTACACAATAAAAGTACAAATTTACCAAGATACATTATCTATAATTACTTACCTGACTTGTTTTATTCAGATTAAACAAATGACTTCAGTGTCTTTTGGGTAATCTGTGCGATAGAGATAAATCCACGCAGTAACTGGTGCATGCTGTGTATTATCCATGGATGACTTTCTGTGTCTCAGTCCAATAAAGAAGCAAATGTAGCTTCAGTTTTAGATTTTAAAGCCGTTTTCCACTGAATTAGCTCGAGTCTTTCCGCCGCTTCTCTGTCCATTTGTTTTTCCCTCTGCAAGTGTGTGTTCGGATGCTCGGAGTGATCAATGCACAGCTACAGCTGGTTGAAGGGGACCAAATCCATTGAACAGTTGATTTGGTTCCATTTTACCAGCTTTAGCAAAGCATTTGAGGGGATGTCTGGTCCGAAAGGTGACGGGGAGGAGAAGGAGGAAGTAGAGAAGAGGACAATCTGGAAGGAGACCTGAAAGAGACAGAGCCAGAGAGAAGAACTGATTAGAAACAAAGGTGTCTACACGCAGGCAGCATCAAATAAGTATGCATACAGAATTTGCGCAGACATGCACAAAACACACAACACAATACATCAGCAAACAGCCATTGATTATTGGAAGAAATGTTGCCCTTGAATGAGTGCATGTTACTGCTTAAAAGAGGCAAAAATATACAACAAAGGCCAGGGTTTTAAAGGAAGAACAGGGGGAAAAGATGAAGAAGAGAGTGTTGTGAGGAAGAAGGAGAGAGAGAGAAAGGAGAAGAACAAGCAAAGTGTTTGATGAAAAAGAGATGAGAAAAACAGGGAGCAGGGCCCTAAGAGATAAGAAAGGAGTGCATATAAACGATGGTTGCAGACAAACTTGAGAAAACAATGAATTCATCACCTAACTGCCAATACTGCTAATGAAGCCAGCGGATAGGACAGCGGGAAAATTAACTCTCATTGACCTCTAGCGCTATGTGGAACATCTCTTCCTCTCTCTCGCACACATACTAATGCTCTCACGCTTTCTCTCCATTTCACCGAGCCTCTGCTCCTCCCCCTCCTCTCCGTTATTACTATTCTCACTTGTATTTGCGATGTTTTTGGCCCGTGGTTTGGGCCGTTCAGCTCTGCTGCCTAGCTGAGCGTGGTGGCACAGAGATGATGTACTCAGCAGTCTTCCTGCTAGCTGCGCAGCTCTGCTTGTCCTTGGAGCAACTCACTCATTTCCTGGTTCAATTAGCCTAGCTAATCATTTAATCATTAGGAAATAAACTGTTTAAGCAGAGTCTTGGCCTCCGAATCCCAGCTATTGATATATTCTGTCTGGATTTTTTTTTTTCCACGATTCACTGGGATTCAATTTTTTGCATGTACAATCTGCGGTGGTATCTTCACCTATAGTTCTTTTTTTTGTTGTTTTTCTCTTCAGAGCTTAAAGCTGCCATATCCAATATTTTTATATTAATAATGCATGAAATTGCCATGTGGAAATGGAAAAAGGGTTGCTTCGAGTGAGAAACGTCACGTGCCTCAGCTCCATGCAGTGTTTTAGCATCTTTCACCTCATTGTTTCAGTTTAATCGGCTGCAATTTTGCCGTCTTTATTCAGTCTTACCATTCTGGTAATCAGCATCATTTTCATGCAGCAGCATGCAGCTGTATTCTTTCAAAAAGCTCTGTACACGACCCGCTCAGCAGACAGACAGTTTTCAGTTAGTTAATGAACATAGAAGAACATTTAGAGGTTAGAGAAACAGATACAGTAGACTAGCAGGATGCACTGATGTGGCCAAAATGTAGTGTGAACTAGGCAGTATGCAAAAAAAAAAAAAAGTGCTCTGGGCTTTTATAATATCTTTGCTGACATTACACGACAAAACACTTCTGTCACCAGAGAAATATTTGACAGGTTTGAGTGGTATGCTGTATTTTTATGGGCTGAGGTATAATTAATTTAATCATATTTTAATTTTAACTTCACTAATGTAAATAATGTTACTGTATGAAATGTCACAGGAAGTCATATAATATTTTGCTCTGTTTTATTCTGTTAATATTTAGTTTGAATTATATAGCTCCTGAACAGGAGAAATGTTGACCAAACCACAGTGTGTATTAAAATTTAGAAAAATTCATGAATGAATAAAACAGCAACTATATGACACGTTTGCTTGTGCTTTCCAAAGCCATAAAGTGTCTGAGTCTGCTGTAACACACTGCAAAATAAGATGATTTAACATCTACATGTGGAACAAACCATGCAGTGTTCGGTACATACGGTGTCTGCATGTACAGACTGAATGGACGTTTATTAGTCAGACTGCCAGAAACACGACTTCAAACGAACAATAATGATATCCGGTATCTGCTTGATATGTGAAGAAACAACTGTTTGTTAGCATGTGTAGCATGTCATATCTTTGGTTGCTAATATCAGCGTTGTGTTTACATCTTGCGTCTTTTAAAGTACCGACCAAATTCATTCTGATCATTTAAAGCTACTTGAACAGTTCAAAGAAAGTATTGTGTGTGAATCCAAAGCCTGATCTGAGCCACAGAGCTTCACTGTTGTCCAAAAACTATTAAAACCACACCAGTGACCCACACAAGTTTATTCTGACTCAGTCCCACATAAACCACCATCCTGCTGCCGCTTGAAATGCTCACTGTAGCAGCAATTGTGGATTAATCCACTCTGAAAATAGTCTAAAAAAAAAAAAAGCACCATTTCTACCAGTTCCAGTTACACTTGTTTAAAAAAAACTACAGTGTCCAACAGTCACATGCTGCTGTGTAGCTCTGTTGGGTTTTGGCACTCAGAAGAGGGGTGTGTGTGTGTGTGTGTGTGTGTGTGTGTGTGTGTGTGTGTGTGTGTGTGTGTGTGTGTGTGTGTGTGTGTGTGTGTGTGTGTGTGTGTGTGTGTGTGTGTGTGTGTGTGTGTGTGTGTGTGTGTGTGTGTGTGTGTGTAAGAGAGAGAGATTACACTGTCAGTTCTGTATCAAAGCTGTCCACCCCTCTCTTGATAACAAATACATCAGCCTCACTGCACACAAATCGCATTACAAAAAAAGAAGAAAAAAAAGAGCTTAAATACTGGCAGTGCATGTGAGGAGCTAAGGAGCAAGACAGGGTCTGTTCACTCTTTCTTTCCCTTCTCCCTCCATCTCTCTGGTGTTTAATAAACTTGTCACCCAAGAGACCGGCAAATTGATGAGGAGGATGCATCCTTGACTGAGAAATTTAAAAAAAACAAAACTGAGAGCGAAAGAAGGGAGCCTGGAGAGAGAGAGAGAGAAAGGGAGAGAGAGGGGGGTGAACTGCAAAGCTGGAAGTAGCATACGGAGGCGAGGACGAGCCTGCATGGCCTGAATTCTCTACCTGTCCCAGAGCTGCAGTTGTTCTACCTCTGCAACATGCAGCACTGCAGTGTGCGTGTGTGTGTGTGTATCCTGTGCGCTTCCAAGCATGTAACCTGTATGGATGTTCGTATCTATTTTTGATCTCGGCGGTGTGAGTGTGAACCATGCCTGTGTACCACTTTTGTGGATAATGATCTATGAATGTCCACATAAGACAGACAGTGAGAGCGAGTGTTGCTTGGCAAGCTTCTGTGTGTGTTCAAGCGCGAATATCAACTTCAGAGGAGAAAGCGCGAGACATGAAATCCTTTTCATAGCAGGATTTTCAGTAGATTAGGGAGAGAATCCCTTCGCTACGCTGTCTGCGCTTTATTCCGGCAATCTTTGGCCCACACACTCATCAAACGGGCAACCCTCCTTCACCTTGCACACCTCCACTCAGATCCGACATCAAACAGAATCATTACACCCATAGCGTTTTATCATTAACCTCGCTCAGATGCCTGCTGAAGGCTTCACCGGTGAGTGCTCTTTCAACATTAAACTGTAAGGCAGCTCCGTCAAGATCAAAACTACAATAAGTAAAAGTGTTGTGCATTCATAAGCTTAGCAGCTCAAGAGCTCAGGGAAGTGGACAGTATGTGGGTCGGGGTGCCTCCATGTGTGTGTGTGTGTGTGTGTGTGTGTGTGTGTGCACTGCTGCTTGAGTCTGGCTGCTACTGTATGTGCCCTCTATCAGGCTGACTGCATGGCTGGAGATAGGCTGGCTACTTGTCTATTCTGGGACTGTGCTGTCCGCTGCATTCCTGCCCTTATATTGGAGACAGAGGGGAGGAGGAGTTGAGGGTTAGGGACAGCTGGACGCCGGCGGAGAGGGAGGGAGAGACGTAGTGGTAAAGACAGTCAGGGAGTCACAGTGGGAAGGTCAGTGGGGGTGTGCGGCCTCCCCCGGGAGACTCGCACAGTACAGGTGGTGTTACAGAGCAGCTGCCAGCCCACCACTCTGTACGGCCCCCGCAGGAGGAGTGACACTTTGAAACCAGTCCCGCAGCGGACTCTGTCACTCCCGCTCACCGTGATATTTTCATTTTAGATGTATGGCCTGACACCCAGGGCTGCGCTAATACAACCTGCCGCACGCCGCCACTCCCATCACTCTCTCGGCCTCTCCCCTCGCTGACCACGTCGCATGCTCTGTGTCTCAGTCTCAGGCTGCCTGGTATTCCTCTCAGCTCTCCATCTCTCTCTCTCCTTATCAGGACAAGTGGCTCTTGGTGACTGACTGACTGCCAGGCCACGGCTCTCCATCCGGCGCTCTGTGGGAGGGCGAGGCCTGGAAACCTCTCAGAGCATCGCTTCTTGTCACATCAACGTGCTGCGACTGAAACCCCTGACAGTTCCGAGGCCAGCGCTACAACATAACCATTAAAATCCACTTAAAACTGCAATAATCCTCCGTAATGCAGCATTTAAATGAAGCAGATTTAAACCATCCTAATGAAGGCCCGTGTGCATGTCTGATGAAGATGTTTGCCAGTTGGTAATTAGCTTAATGCAAGGCACACCATAGTAATGAAACAAGTTGACCTGTGGTCAGGCTGTAAACTTTATCTTCTGTGGCTGGCTGTATTTATTCCCACTAATTACCTACTGACTAGAGGCAGAAGGAAAAGTGGGATATATATTATCAAAGTGAGCACAGACATTTAGGGTGAATCTAATATCTACAGGATAAACATTGGAGAAGTGGCGTAAAATGAAAGTGTGTAAGGAGAGAGCAGGCTCTGAGGCTGCTGGGCCGGCCCTCTCCGAAGAAAGGCCTCTTTGCCATGAAGTTAGTGGTGCTAACGCTGCTGCAGTCCACTGCAGACACCGGCTGGCTGGCTCCTCTTCAACCACCAACCCCTCCTCCCACCCCACCCCCCACCCCCCCTGCATTCGGACGTGAGCAGCACCCAGCGGCTGACTCAGCACTATTCCCGCGCCTGATTGGTTGATCAGAGAAGGAGACAGGAGCGTAACAGGACCCTTTATCCTCTGCTCAGCCACTTCCTCGCTCTCTTACTCTCCCCTGAAGATAAAACACGTCTGCCGGATAAAAACGCTTCCTGACCTTGTGCAACTGCTCGGCTCAGGTGCCGCACCGTGAACTCTTTCTTTATCAGCCTTCTCAGGGTTGCTGTGGCCTGTGATGATTGTATCTCTAAAGCTGCATCCACACTGTAGTTCATAATGTGGAGCAACTCGGACAGTATCTCCTCAGACATAAGCAGCACCTGCTTCACCTTGTGTCGTCCAACCAAAGCTCTCTCATTATTGAGTGAAATGCAATGACCAGTTTTGGTTATGCTTCTTCAGTGCATCTTGACGGGATCTCTGTCTCTATAGGACATCATTAAGCGTATTTGCAGCGGTCATAGTTTGTGATTATTGCAGTGTTTATCTTCCTCTACTCTTGATTTTACCTCACAATGATTTAATCCTCAAAGCGGTTTTATTCCTTAACCTTTTAATCTAACGGCAACACCCTTAAGACGATCAATACCTATTTAGATGATACATTTAATTATATCCTCGCACTCTCTTGGCCTTCTGCTTTTCTTTGTCAACCACCACAACATGCAAATGGGGTTTTTTTGGACAGCTATTTGGCTTTAAAAACAAGAACCAAGGCCTGTATCCGCAATTCATATAACCTTACTGGACTCTTGGGGACTTTGTCTTTTCCTAGACTTTGCAGAGCTGAAATTCTTCATGTTAATGCAAGAAGTATGGCACTGTGAGTGTCCTTAAAGAGACACTTTATTCAGTAATTTCATCAAATACATAACCAAAGTGCTAGAACACTGTGAAGCAAACACAGCCCTTCACAGTACATGTGCGTGAATCATCTAACCAGCCTTTTACTGCCCCTCGGACCTGTCCTCACCACAGCAACACACCATCAATAACTGTAATGAGGTGGAAAAAAACATGGCAACAAGCACAGGAAGGATCTCAACGCTGCTGTATGTGATTTTTATGTGTTCGAAAATGCTGAGATGTGGCTTCAAAAATTAAATGGAAGTGGTGTGTAAAGATGCTGGGGATAGCCAATATCTGCAATTATCTGCTCATAAGGTATAAAAAATGCCAGACGCTAACTGCTGCACGCTGGGCTGTCACTTAACTTCTTGGCAAAGTGGAACAAAGGGAGATAAACGTAGACAGCTCGGAGAGAATAGAAATGATGGGGAAAGCTTCAGTTTCTCAAGCGCGAGGAGATTGGATTAAGAAAATGAAGGGCGCTGCTGAAGTTAAATGAAACAGTTTAACATGTGCAGGTTCTTCATTTTTAAAAGAACTCTAAAGCGGACACTAAAGCGGAGAAGACGTCATCTCGTTTTGTCCGGGGGAATGATGTCATGATCCATACGCAGAGGCTGCCAAACCGCAGCAGACCTGCCTTCTGTCTTCACCTTTCTTTCTCCCTCTCTCTACCTATGCAGGCTGATTTTCACTCTGAGCACGCTCCAACCCACCCCCCCTTCTCCTCCTCCTCCACCTCTTACCCCGCGCTCCCCCCCCTCCCTTAACGAACCACCGCTGCCACTTAGGTATCTTAGCCATGCATTCATTACAGGCCGCAGCAGGGCCACAAAGGCGCGCTTGATATACGCTCTGTCGTGAAACAAAAAATCCAATGCAGTTAAAGTCAGACAGGGCGCTCGGGCGTAAAGATGGCCCCGGCTGACACGCTTTTCTATTGTGAGAGAGTGGGACACCCGCTCTTTCTAAACCTGAAAAGCGCACGGAGAGTGAGAGGCTTCATTACAACCACTGTGTTTTAACTTGGGACAATAGGGATTGAAAGAGGCCGGAGCTAGTTAGAGTCATTGAGATTAGAATCTGTGGCAGATCAGCATCTTCTGTAAAGATATATGTGTCGGGACGAGTAAGTGTTATTAAAGTGAGTCAGCAAAGCTTTTGCCTAAAGGAGAAATACAGTTTACTGTGGAGTACAGTGTGGACATTATATTCATTTTTTTATTAACTCTTGGTCAAAGATGAATAATTTTGTGTAACATATTAAAAGTTTACGTGCAACTGACCACCAGTGGTGAAAAGTAATTTAATACGCCCACTTAAAGCTGTTGATAACAGTTGATATTTTATGTAATAAAAGGGCTGCATACAGTCATGAACTCATCAATAATTATCACCTAATTGTGCAGTTCCACTCAGCTATATGAAGCTTTTCAGCATCTCATTGTTTTGTCTTGGTTAACTCTCACTGTTGTCAACCAGAGAGTTTCGAGTAAAAAGCTTTAAGAAGACATTTCAAACAACCCATTCGGCCTCTAAACAGCAGACAGACACAATTAGACACTGGCTTTTTACCAGCTAAAGAGTGAATTTTATTTATATCTGACTATTTGATATTCATTGTGTGGAGAGAACCGGGACTCCAAATAAAAGCTAATGTTGCTCTGGACGTGTAAATAAGCCGCCGTTTGCTAACATGTTTGCTATATCAACTTTAAACTGCTTTATTCTCCACTACACAACCCAATAATTGCTCTGTGTATGCCACTATATTCATTTGAAAGTTGTTGCCACTTCCTAATTGGCAGAGTAAGGCTTTGCCGGTTGTGCACACACGCCTCTTTCTTTCCACTTTCTCATCTTTCCCCACTCCTCTCCTCTCTTGCCCTACAGCTTTATTGTTCCCATAACAAACCACTAAGGCCCAGGAGTCTTTCTTCCCATCTCCCCCCGCCACCGCTATGACCTGCCCTCATGAAGCCCTCTCAGCTGTGTGTCCGGCCACAGACTGACCACCGGAAACAAATGAAAGGAGTTCACATCCAACAGACACACGGCCGTAATGCAACATGGAAGTCTATTATATTATGTGACACACTGCTTCCTGGTTAATGCAAGCAATTAGAAGCATCTACACAGAACACTTAATCCATGTTACGCCTGTTTCTCATGTCATTCCCTCCTCATCTTTCTCTAGTCTATATCTCCTATCACTAAAGAGCCTCTTAAATGTATTCAAGCAATATAAAGTTGGAAAGTTAAAGGAAAGTGATAAGGACTCTATTTAGCCGCCAGTTTTTGATTTTTAGATCAAATTCCAGTGATGGTTGTAACATGCATGTATGGGGTGCAGCAGTACAGTGATCTTAGTCTGACATCAGCACTGAAACAGACTGACAAAGAGAGGTCAAAGGAAAAAAAACTGCAATAATATTAATAAAATGATTACAAGTAGAATAACTATCTCCTGCTGAGTTGTCACAATGGATGTGAATGAAACGGGACCTCCTGATAGTCAGCAGCATAATAAAACTAATAGCTACACATAAAAAGAAAGAAAAATATGTTCATGCATTTTGTCACATCTTTACGTGGCTTTATCATTATCAAAGCAGTGCACTTTAGTAATATGTGAACTAATGCAGCTTAATAGCATCATCATTTTCGCCTACAGTGGAAAATGACTGGTAAGCCCTCCTTTTATGTTCTTTTAAGATAAGTCTAGTGTTATTCTATATTTTTCTGAATGCCGTGAACAAATCAAAACCATCAATGGCTGCGTCTATCAACAAGTGTTGTGTTTGTACTTAAAACTTCATATGTGTTACTCCACTGTGTTACAGAACTCCACTGCCATATACCAAATGTTGTAAAGGATTTCTGCTTCACGAAATATGTACCAATCTGCTGCTGAAAAACACTTAATATAATAAAATTAATGCATAGTTTCAATCTGCTTGACTAAGACTTAGTTACAAAAAAATCTGTAAGACGCAGACTTAAAAAACAACAACAAACAAATAGCATACATCTATAAAATAATACTTTTTGAAGACTTAAATATAACAAATTGTTGTAAAAGGAAAAAAAAATGCTGTTTTGAAACACAGGTTTTTGATGTGGGCATTATGTTTGGGACTTTTTGGGGGGGTAAGCATGTAAATTAACACTTTTTTTTTCTTTTTTTGCACTTTCAAATATTCAAGTTAAAAAAAAACAAAGAATATGTAAAACAATGAAAAACAGTTAAAAAAAAGTTTTTACAAGATTTTTTTAACAGTAGGCAATACAGACAAGGTAGTGAGAGACACACTAATACACTGTTCCTTTGGGCCCTTTCGAAGGAAAAATATTAAAAATGTGTAGACTACTGCAATCAGGGTGAGTCAATCCCAAAAGAGTTTTCATACTGTGATTCCAACAAAGAAAACTGTAAAAGGTTAGAACCGCTTACACTGATTTAAAAAACATTAAGGTAAATATATAACCTCTACTACACACAATTACCAGAATGATTGTGGAGAGTCGCTTGGTTCGTACGTTTCACACCTACAATGAGATTTGATCCCATCACGGTGATGTGCTGATGTCGCTGGATCCAACAGGGGAAAGGTGTTTTTACTCTACCGAGTGAAATTCTTGTGAAAGGAGACCATAACTACTACAATAGCCCTGGGCTAATACACAACCCACTCACGCTGTTCTCTAAACCTATAGTTTCTACAGTAGCCCTGCTGCTGATACAGCACTACTGCTGCTGTGTAAAGCCCACTGTTACAGATGGTAATCCAGCTATCATATACTGTAATAGTCTCTGTACAACAAAATGGAAGCAATTATCTCAAAGCACACAACGATCGGTGGAACAGATCACAACGCATAACTCTTTATGGGTTTGGGAGATTTACTTTCTGCAAGTGACTCTCCCTCTCTGCGTAATTCATGGTCTTTACGATGCCACTCTCCTCCTCTTTTGTTTCTCTTCCTTTGACTATTGATCATTTTTTCCTTGCCTTTCTTGTTAGTCATGACCCCCCCCCCCCCCCCCCCTCCATATACATTTTGGAGATGTAATGCGGCCTTTATGCCACCACCGCTTCCCTCCTCCTTTCACTCTTCTGTCCTCTACCTTGCTCTCTTTTTTCCTCTTCAATAACGCAAGTTCTGAGCAGTGAGGGCGATGACAGAGGAATGCTAACTAGCCTTGTCCTGACGCTGCACTCTCCTCCTCTGAGATATATATGTGCACTTACAGGGGGAAGGAGAGGCCTGACTCGGTGCTCTGCTGTTTGACTGACAGACTCCCTGACTGACATGGTCATTTTACCAGCTGACAGGCCACGACTGACTCACTGCTTTTGCTGCCTTGCAGGCTGCTCCACTAATCTTCCTCCTCTATCGTCCTGTATCACTGGCTATGGCAGGCTGGCTTTCTGATTCCCTGACACTCTGCACACAACAACACTGCTCCCAATTACACTTCTCCTCTGGTGAACCGACGAGAGATGGATGCAAGAGGCCCCACTCAGATAGAAGACATGTTAGCACTGGCAGGTCGATGAAGCCGCACAGATTCTTGTATGTGCGTAAATCACACATATGATCTCTTGTTCATCTCAGATGCTCAGAGACCAGACCAGGAGGCATCATTTTATTAAATGAAACATTTGTTGCATGTTCTCTGAATCATGTCTGGCTTTTTACAAACTGTGACTATTAAGTTTAGAAATTTGAAACAATTCATTGTTCTAATTCATTACTTGTTTCCTAAAAAGGAATTGAGAGCTTAAATAAGAGTAAAAGTAATTTGCTGATTAACTCTCTGAACTCGAAAAACCTGCCAGCAGATTTGAAAGGCACGTTATCTTTTGAAAAATCCCTGAAATTGTAACATTTATAAGAGCCAGAAACTGTAAAAGCAGATAGAGAAAATCACTGGAATGAATCACTTTTCAATGTTTCTTCAACTAGTCATCTGTAAAGTGCCTGTCAGGAAAAGTTACAAAATGTAAGCTTAAAATGGTGATGGTACATCAAAATCACTTGAGTTTGACAAAAAATAAATGAATCTCTAAGCAGAACTTTATCATAGCAGTTAAGTCATTACAGCATCTTCCAAAACGTGTAAAAAAAAGCTCCTGTAATAATTCAATCTGTGCAATAATTGTGTTCAAAATACACTGGTGGTGTCAAAAATTTAAACATTTTTGGAGTCACCATTACTTTGTCTAAAAGCTGTAGGTGTAAAGTCAACAGATAATTTAAAGTAAATTATCACTCCACAGCACTCAAAAAGTAGAGAATCGTGAGATCATGAGAAGACAGAAGAATATTTTTGTGCTTGATAAAGAGGGATACAGTTAAAGAGTGGCTTTGAATCAGCAAAACAGCATTTATAGCAACCTTAAAAAGAAAACGCAGTATGACTGCAACAAGAACCACGAAAAAGAGGCAGAAAACTGAGGGCACAGGGGTCTAATCATTATTTTCAAGGCTGTATAATCAGTTAAGGTCACCTGAACTCAGATACAAGGCTAATGGAGGAATTAATCAATTAAGAGATGGTCAGAGGTTCTTCTAAAAATTGACACTTCAGGGTTTTAATTCCTAAGCTATCGCCTTTTAGAGAGAATGTAAGCCCTGTATGAACACAAAATAACCTCAGAAGTGTTTTGGTAATTTCACATGACAGATTTCTCTATTTCTGTGTTTTGGGTATTCTTCTTTTCCTTTTGTTTGTTTAGTTTTTCTTTGATATAGTGCTCACTGGTTTTTAGTGCATTAAGTTCTGTTAAAAAAAATTGTAACCACTGCTCTGAACTGACCAACCACTGAATCAAAATTTCAAGACGGTCGAGTCGTTTCTTCATGCTGCCAATCAAATCTGACCAAATCACAAACACACAGTCCTGAAGAAGCAGGGCAGCCACATTTTTAACCGTTAAACTCCAAGAACGTCGCTTAGCTTCACCTTAATTGTTACATATTAACTCATGAATATTTGATGCAGTTTTTCAGGAATTGTAGCAATTCCATGAGAGACCCTCCTCAAAAAAAAAAAAAAAAAAAAAAATGAATCCACAGCACATGAGTCTGCTCTTTCACACAGTCTTCATTCACTATTCTCATAACCCGTAATGGAAATAACAATGTGCCCAGGAATGCATTATATGCCGAGATATACCTTATGAGACACATCACTGAAAGTCTACTTCATATTTCCCTGAGATGCCTCTCCAGGCAATATATTTTTGAAATACTGCAGGAGATGGATGAAGGTGCTCTAAGGTGGGGAGGATGGGGGCTGCATAATGGAAGATACTGTATATTCTATAGCCTAAATGTATTTTGAACTAATTAAAAAAAAAAGACGGGGCGTTTGTTCTGGGGCGAGTGATAGCGGTCCGACGTGTGTTGTCATCATAAGAAACAATTAGAGGTGGGAAATGCCTTTTTCTCATTTTTTGGTCAATTGACAATTACTGTGTCGTAAAATTGTAAATGTTATGACCTTATAAACACAGACAGAGTGTAATTAGAATATTAGGATGACTGTAAACCCTGGCAGTAATTATGGGGGTGTCAGTGTAAGGGGGAACCTGCATGGGAAAACGTGTAATCTCCAGCAAGCAGGGGGGAAACGGTAGCGGAGGGGACGCAGAGGAGGGGGATGCGGCCCACCACCACAGTGCCCTTGTTCCTTTAATTACTTCCCTCTGCTTCACAGCTTCACTGCATAACAATTATCCTGCGTGTTCATTTGAAGGGAGCAGACCCTCTCTCCTCATATCATACAGTAATGGACAGACTCTGGTGTCAGCAACATCACTTGATGTACAGAGAACACTAGTGGGAGCCATTAAATTAGACTCAAGCTAATACAACTGTCTTTTACCTCTTTTTTTTTTTTTCCCTTTCCTCCCCCTCCTCTCCTGCACCATAAACAATAAACAAGAGCAGAAGTTGCCCGTAGCGTCGCTCAATCCAGATGTGAAGTTTTCTCCCCTCCTCTCGTCCCATCCTGCATTGCATCTCAGCAGCTAAACGTGTTTGGCAAAAAGTATAATAGGAGAAAACGAGGAGACAAACTGCAAAGTGATGCAACAATTTACAAATCCAGCTTGCGCCCCAAAACCGTTACAGTCAATTATGTGCTGCAGGACGGTTAGATTCTTCACCTTTTAGTGGTTTGTTCGCGGCTTTGGTGCGATCTGCGCACACGCAACACACACTCACACGTATACACTGGGGGATAGGACGGGGTTGGGCCTTTTGCAGTCTATTGGAGTCTAATTCAAGCAGATGTCTGTTTAATTGATCGAAACAAATTACCTCAACATTGATCCCTGTCCCGGCGTAAGGGACTGATTGGCTTTTTGGAGGTGCACTGCATGAGTGTGTGTGTGTGTGTTGTGTTTATGTGCATGCCAGGGCCAGGGTGAAGCTCTCTGGCTCTGACCCACTCACAGAGAATGTATGACTTAATCGCTAAATGATAAATCCTAATTTGCTTTCTGATTATGCCGTGTGTTTTCTTAATCGATTCCGAGTTTCCCTTTGAACTGATGCGCCATCATTCTCGCATTAAAACGCTGCGCCAATTAACTGATTGACTTTTAAGGCTCATAATTATGAGTAATTCATTAGATATCCGAACCCGTTTATTATCAAAGCCCTATCTTCTTTCTTTCATCTCTTGTCATTCATCTTTTTTCCCCCCTTTTTTCCAGAGAGCAATTTGTCCGCCGTGATTTAGGTGACACATCTATTGTCCAGCACATGCTCCGTCTCTAATAAGCTCCGGTGTCTATTTTAACACAGTCCCTTGTAATGACTGAGTGCATGAGCAGTTTGTAGGTGTGAACTGTGAAATTACACATTTACCTTGGCGCTAGCCCATCACTGATACTACAAATAAAAGCAGCTTCTACACTTGGAGGAACAAATCAGTAGGCCGCTGCTCTCAGTGCAGATGCATTATATCCATGTAATGCGTACATATTGGAAAAAGGCACATAAACAGCCAGATAAATCAATAGTGTGGCTGGCACTGCTGGCGCTGATACCACACATACATGTTCTCCTGCAACTTGCCAAGTGTTTGTGCATCCATATCGAGGTTTTATTTACACCCGCACATGTGACGGTATCTGTGCGTGTATTTTTATGTGCGTGTCCATTGTTTGAGGAATGACTTTGGGGGGGTTCAGATGTACATTCCCCCCTGAGATTCACTTTAGAGACATAAACATAGAATGGGATATAATAGGCTGCGTCTGTGTCCTTGTATCAGGGTGAGACGACACATACATTACCACTCCACCGCATCTGTTTCAACTTCCATTACTCTTTACCCCTATTATATTCCGCGGATTGCTGCCGATGCACACTTACTATAAACATGATTAAAAGAGAAAAAAAAAAAAAAAGTCCTGGCAATAAACTCTGACACTTAATATAAAACGGCTGACTTTACAATCTCATCTCCTCCTTCCTTCTCGCTCGTCTGAGCTGCCCACCCACTACAGGTATGCAGTGTATGGATGCAGATTAACAATTTAAGAACCTATACTCATCCTGCTTGGCTTTAAAAATCTACAGGCCTCATTTTAAGCTGCTTCCTCTTCTATTAATACACAGCCAGCCACAGAAACTCAGCCCTGTATAATTTTCAACTTATTGCAATAAACACATTTTTGGCATGTGACACAAATAAATGCGATTGTTAGAAACAGCATCGCAGAAATATTAGCTAATGCTCTGAGCCCTCATTACTGATTTCCCACTGACATTTTGCGTTATTGCTAATTGCAAACCACCCATTTCGTCCTCTGTTTATAACTTTAAAACAGGTTTCCTTATCTGACTAAAGCCGAGTACACACTCCAGGGACGTGCACACAAAAAGACCTTGCATATACCCACAAATGAACTGGCATTTACAAAACTAGATTGTGCGATGATACTTCAGATGCGCATGTTTTTCTACAATAGTCCAAAGGTGATGTGATGATGAGATTATGAGAGATGAAATCTAATAACAAAAGCGTTCGCTGAGGCGGCCTACACAACTGCCTGGAAGATGCACATCAAATAATTACATTTTACTCACTTTTGTTGTTACTTTTACTGACAGTAGAGACATTATTTTTATTTGATTGTGTGTTATCTTTTCAGCTTATCTTGTGTTGTGAGGCACTTTGTAAAGATTGTTTCAGTTTGACTTCTCCAAGCAAAATCGCTGGGTGCCTTCTCGTAACTGAAATTTGAGCAGCACAGGTACGTGTAAGTAGCTCATGATGGGGACGGTATGAACAGCCTCAGGTGTGTAATGATCGGATTGAAGGACAGCTGCCCCTGTCCAATGAGACCCAGTCCGTTTTTTTTTAACTGCCAGCTCCAATGAGTGCATAAGCATCGACGTGTGAACATACGATTAAGGGTGTGTCCCTTTATGTCTAACTGTGGGAGCAGAAACGAGGCTCCTGCAGTTTAACACCGTTTGAGAATTCTACAAGAGCAGCATCTGTACACACTCTGGCCTGTGCCGTTGCTGTTTGGAGCCAAATCACTCATAATCTCAGCACGGTATATTGACTATTGCGCTTTAGCCGACGGAGAGTGATGAATCAAGCATTCCTTCACATGCAGTCGGCTGCGTTGTAGATTCTGCATTAAATTCCACATTCACAGAGGCGGATTTTTTCGGTCGTTACAGTCAATGTTCCACATGACTGATCTGTATGTAACGACCACTAATCCCTCACTGGGCCCGTGGATTACTAGCTTTGCCCGTGCCCTTGTGCGGACTCCCAAATGGGGGAACAAGTCAACCAGCCAGCCGGTCAGCTGGCAAGTCAGCCGGCTTTACCAGCTGACTACACCGCCACCCAGCCAAGGAGAGCGGGGAGAGAGGGGAGCCCTGAGAAGACGACGGAGGTCTCGAGGTGCGTGTGTGTGTGTGTGTGTGTGTGTGTGTGTGTGTGTTAGGATGGATGGCTGTCTAGCACGGGGCGAGGCAAAGCGGTGCCGCTGGTTTACTTTTAGTGGGGCCCCCCAGTCGTCCGGCTTTGGCTGTCTCAGCACGGTGCCGCAGTCAGCATTGTTGCATATTTAATGTCCTGATGAGAGCTTCCACCTGCTGACACAGGCAAAGTGACAGAACAATACCCGCCCAGCCCCCCTCACACCCCCCCATACAACACACACACACACACACACACACACACACACACACACACACACACACACACACACACACACACAGGCCCTGAACACCATCATCAATCCAGCCTCCCTCACTCTCTCTCTCTGCCTCTTTCGCCTCGCCTCATCTCACACGCTCACTCGCCACAACTCCCTCCGCTCCGATCCCACTTCAGTCTACGCCGCTCTCTCGTTTCCCTTTTGTCACCCTCACCACCGTGCCCTTCTATCTTTGAAGTCTCCCACAGTACAACGACCTTTCCCTCTGGTTCTTACAAATCACTGCAATAAATCCCTCCAACATATAAACACACACACTTGTGCTTACTCACAAATACACGCGTCGTGTTTTTGTTTTCTTTTTTTGCAAAGGGTGTTGGTGGGGCGCTTTGTGAATATGTTCTCCGCTGATGTGTGCTTTGTGCATTTTTGGACCCAGTTTATCTCGATGGCGTCTTCATCAGCGGCTGCTCAGATTAGAACTGTCTCTCATATTGATGGTTAATTAGCCCTGAAACGCACTGTCGGACTGCATGTATTGTAATGTTAAACAATTCTTCTTGGCACAAAGCTGTTCTTCTCGTTTATGATCCCTTGTTAACATTTTTTTTCTCCTTCCTCGTGAAATAAGATTGGCAGCAAGTGTAATCCAACTGCAGATCCCTGTCAGCCCAGGAGTTCCCACACAGCGCAGCGCCCTGGGGTGTACACCTGATCAGGGCCAAATTGCCGCACTGAAACTGGCCCAAATAACACCTAAACAGGGACAGGTAAACCCTAACTAGGTCACATACAGTATTTATACACAAAGTAGGCCAAAATACATACACTAAAACCTGACATGATTGTTATACCTGCTCCCAAACCACACCCGGATTAGTCACTGCTTCAGCACCCATATATGTACCGTGCTGTACCATACATACTTAATCAGAGCTAAAGAATTATCACAGGAGTGGGAAAAAAAGAGGCACCTATATGTTCTGCTGGCTCAGCAGGCTGAGACAGATATCATGTAGCCTGACATTGTGGGTTTGACTCGTCGTAAGTCATCTTCTCAGTCTCACTCGCCCATTTTTCCTGTCACTTTCCCCTCTTTCAGCTATCTAGTGAATGCCATAAGACATAAACTTTCCCCTTCCAGAAAGTGACTGCTCCTGAGATAGTGCAAGAACACACAAAGCAAGAGCTCCAAGCGTCAGTGAAAAAAAAAAAAACTTCACATAGACTGATTTCGGTGATGACCAGGCCAACAAGTAGAGTCCAGATCCAGACAGTGTGACTACAAGCAGGCGTCTGAGCGCAGTAATCTGTTAGAGAGGCCTGCAGCCAGTCTCCGCTTCTTCCTCTTTCTTACCATCCTCTCAGACCCGTACTATCCATTAGCAAGCATTTAATCACTGCACCATTTACTGGAAACTGCTGTCTGTCTGTGATGTGTGTCTGTGTGTGGAATTTTGTAGCATTAGCAAATTCACACAATCCAATCCAAACGCTTGAACGGCATTTTTTTTTCTTCTATAAAAGGTGCATCCTGAAGAAAGAAGGGAGAAGTGCTCTAGAAATCACCGCCAGTAGGAGGTAAGTCGGCTTTTCCGCAAATAAACTCAAAAGAACAGGCTGAAAGAGATATCCAAAAATCTATTGCGGGCAAGAGGAAAGTGCTGACCGGAGTTGCAGCTGCATCTACACTTCTCTACTGCATGCATCTCTCTGCAGCACCAAGCTGACTGGACTCAAGTGGGCCACATCAGGGCAGAAAAAATAGTAGACACACACATATACACTCTGCAAATGTACATGAAGCGTGCATATAGAATATCTGGTGCTAATGTGCAGAAATGAACCATCTTCTCCACCAAGTTTCCATGCGGTGGGACTCACTTTGCGGTTAAGTTTACGCGTTTGAGTTTCTTTCAGATGCGGCGCTGCAATTTCTCCCGACCTGGGATACATACTTCTTTACATTCCATAGTTGCTCTTGTTCATATGGGCATATAAAGAAGTATGTCCCCCAAGCAGGCCACTGTCCTTGGTGGCGCATCAGGCCCACCCACCCACCCCGCTCCTCCCCCAACACACTCAACCAGGAGGAAAGAAAAAAAATGTTGAATCAGGATTCACACAGAATGCACATAGCCCACCCTGTGATCCTTCCACAGCAGGGTCAACTCCACATCGCGTAGGAATTAAACAAAAAAACAACAAAAAAAAAGTTCATACTAATACAGTGTAAAAAAAAAAAAAAAGAACTTTTCCCGCTGCTTTCAAAATGCTTGTTCTTCTCACCAGTCATGCAACTAAAACAAGCTCGATTCCTTAAAACAAATTACACAGTGATCTCACTAATTTACACCCTGCTCCATCAGAAACACCAAGAAGTCACATTTGGCTCCATGAACAGTTATGTTGCCCTCTTCCCCTGAAAGAACACATTAATAAAAAAGCTGCACCGCCACAGTTTTGTGTGGCGACCATGTGTCCGCTCAGCTTTGACACGCTGTACGTTATGGAGCAGTTTCTCAAGACAGACACACGCGATTCACCTTGAGTGCCATGCTTAGAGGTTCAGCTGCAGCGGGAGGGGGAGGAGGGGGGATGGGGGGGGGGGGGTAGGGTAGGGGGGGTTAGAGAATGAAGGGAAATGAGGGAGATGTTGCACTTACCTACAGGCAGATGTTGGCTAGAAACACCCCCCTTCCTCTTCCTCCTCTCCTCTCCTCCTCTTCTTCCTCTTCCCTACACTCCCCTCCCCTCTCCTCACCACCCCATCTTGCTTGAGCCGGGGCCGATGCGCCAAAGAGAAGAAGCAATAAAGCAAGAGCAGAGAAGAAAAGGAGACTGGGAAGAAGAAGAAGTGCCTCGCTCTCTCTTCTCTCAGTCTGTGTCCCAGGTGCTGCCTCTGCAGTCTCTCTCTCTGTGTTTCACCACACTCTCTCCCTCTGATTCTCTCTCTCTCTCTTTCTCTCTCTCGCTCTCTCTCTCTCCCCCTCTCTACTCTCCTTAATCTCTCCCTCTTCCTCACACTGAAAACTTTTAGTCCGGCGCACAGCTGCTCGTCCCACCGGTCCTCCACCACTGAGAGCAATTCCTCTTTCTTTTCCTTTTTTTCTCCCCCCCATCTCCCATCTTTTCTCTCTCTCTCTCTCTCTCTCTCACACACACTGTCCCATGCAGTCTATAGGCTGACATGCTATGCAGTCATCCCCCCTCGCTGCCCACTCCCCTCTATATACTGCATGCGCTCTCATTGTCTCTCTCTCGCTGCCTCACTCACCCTCCTGCCTCTCCTCCACTCAAACTACAGTAGCGTTACAGTTCCATGCTGAGCAGACGGCGGTGATGATGAGGCTTGAATGGCATATTTGGCGTGGCACGTGGACACTTTTGGGGAGGGGGGGGGTGCAGCCAGAGCCAACTAAAGGAATGTCAATATAAGTTCAGTGTGTGTGTGTGTGTGTCTCTAAATGCATGTCAGCGTGCACAGAGCGTGTGTTTGTGTGTTTGTGCGTCTTCAATTGCCCTTGTTGCTTCAGTGAATCTCATTCACCTGAGACCCCCCCTGCCCCCTCCCATTAGCCTCAACCCTTGATCTGCAAGCAGCCAACCCCCCCCACCTTCAACATACACACACACACACTCACACACACACACCCTCCTCACCCTCCTCTGCTGCCTCACCCTCTCCTCTCCCCCCACCCCCCTCCCTGTCCTCTCAGAGATCAATACCAATTTATAGGCAAATGCACAAAGGCTGAGTCGCGCTTTTAATGAATTGAACCATTGCTAGCGTCAGGCATCTAATGAAGGCTCTGAGAGAGGCGTTAAGAAAACCTATGGCGGGAGCAGCAGGAAGCATATAAGGGTTATTGGGGGAGTGTGTGTCTTTGTGCAGCTGTGTGTGTGTGTGTGTGTGTGTTTTCCAACTGGGCTTCCCCTTCAAACATTCACCTAATAGGAGACCAGTTACAGAAGATAAACTGAGTCACAACGAACAGGAAAGGAGGATTTTCTCTGTTTGACTGACTAATTCAGGCAAAAATGTGGATTAAAACAGAAAAAAGAACTCGCAGAAAAAGTAAAAAAAAAAAAAATCACAAGGCATGCTCTGACACCCCAGCATGCACAGCTCTTGGAAGTTTCGCCAAACTGCAACATCAGGAGGTCTTTCTCTGTCTTTGGTCTGTCAAACTTTCACCTTGAATGACAATTACAGGTAATCAAATCTCCATGAACGCTTGCATTAAGGTGGACTGTTGACACAGCACAACACTCTCTCTTTAACTATCTGTAATATACTATTTGCTTACGTGCAAAGGAAAGAAAAGATACATTTTTCTATATGAGATTACCTCCACAGTGAAGTGGAAAATGGATAGTTTTTAAAAGCAGCGATGTGCATATATTTTCTTGTGTTTTTGCTTATCCACTTAAGACCCCTGCACAGGTACTGTATATTGCTTTTCCATGCTGTGTAATTTGACTCTTGTGTCCTGTCCTGCACTTTAGCCACACAAATTGGCCGAGTGTATCAACAGCAGCCGCAAAACCTATGTGAATATGTCATCTTCTGTAGCCCCCCAATAGCTCCTTTGTGTGTTCCTACCACTGTGTAACCAGTGCCATGGGGGCTGCGCACATCAGCCCTGCCCGCCCAGTAATTAAACTAAAAGTCTCTTCCATAAATCACACTCGTCCTCTCATCTCTCTTCCTCTCTCTCATTCCTCCCCTCTTTTCTCTCCCAGCAATGGAACGAAGGTTTTGTAAATCACCGGCCGGCGCTGGTAAATGAGGGGGCTTTGCACACGTGCACGCCCCAGCCCAGCTCGAGACACAGACACATTACGAAGAATTAAGCTGCCTGTCCACTCTGGCCTCTGCGCCATCACCATTACAATATTCCAGGCAGGAATTACAATTCTCCAGGGAGAAATAGCCAGCTGCTATAGATTGCAAGATAAGGGAAGTGTGTAATATGCACCCGCACTGGATTGTGATACGCATCTTGGCAGGAATCTGAAGGAATTTGCCAACATCTGGCACGACTTCTGTAATCCTTACAGTAGGGTGAAGTATCACAAGCATCTTTCATCTCAATAAACAAGTTGAAAGCAGACCCCCCCTCTGTAAACGTCGCTTCTGTCTGTACACTCACAGCATTCACAGATAAGCTAACACCATATAAAGCTGAGATTCACACAGTGAGAGATCGATTGCCAGACAAAAAGACAGACAGATTTTCTTCAGACAGCTGCGTGTCTGCTATAACAGCTACAACCATGCGGGCGGTCTCCTACAGGGCTGGGCTGGGATACCCGACACTTTGCCACCTCCAGCAATTCACCATGAAGCCTGTCAGGGCTCCGGACGCTTGACAGACAGCTGACCACTGCTGATCTCCCTGGTATCTGCTAAGTGGGTAAAATTAGCCTGGACAGCAGGAGAGACATAGAGAGAGAGAGGGGGAAAAGATACAGAAGGATGGGAGCATATGCAAGACACTTTTAGAACCTTGCTTCTACTTTAAAGCTCTCTCTGTCGCTGCCTCTGTCTCTGGAGAGTGACACATGTGTGTGTCCCGTCTATAGATAGAGCTGAGGCCCTGTTTGGACGGCTGCACCAACACTGAGATTAACACCGGGGCACATTAGAACACATCCATGTGGTGTTTCAACTGACAAAACTCACCTGTCCTGCAGCCAGATATAGTACACAGAGCACTGGATCAACACCGTGCAATTTCACACTATGTCCCATTGCTGGATTTCAGATGTTGTGGTTCACATGCTGCTTAAAAAGCATAAGAATATTTACAAAGAGATACTTGCAGAAACCCAGAACAACTTTAAAAAGAATCTGTGGTTCTGTATGGAAAATAAAGAAGTGCAAATATCGAGGAGTGCTCACGTGGTGCAATGACTTTACATCTGTGTACATGCTCATAAATTGAAAATAAATTCATTCTGCACAAAAAGCCAGAAAATTAAGGTTGCTATCAGTTTTTAAGTGATCGCTCACGGTACACTGTGTAAATCCAAAATTCACAAAGTAAGACAGTGCCTTGTTTTGCATTAACACTTTTATACTAAATGATTTCTACTGTATATCAATACATTAATCAGTGATCAGTGTATTACAGCGCAACACCTCAAAGATAACCCTTGACCTTTTACCCCGACACGAAGACGTTTTTTGCCAACATGCTGCAGTTGTAATGCTTTCTCGCTAGCATAGTTCTAACAAGGAGCAGAGCAATGAATAAATAAGAGGACTATTTCCACCTCTCTAACTCACAATCTGTCTTTTTTTTTTTTTCAAACCAGCCGCTTATAAATAAAAAAACTGTGTACAGTGTGTGAAGGTGGTCGGGACAAAGCACACTGACACACACAAGCAGAAACACACATTCACAAATATATGCAGTGAGTAAGCACTCGGAAAAACACTTATTTTACAAATATCTAAACACACACGGAGACACTTCTGCTCCTACCGTAGTAAAGGTGATCCAGATAGGGATGGTGGCCCATGCGGAGTGAAGCGGTCGCTGCAGGCGGAGTCTCTCCTCCCTGGGAGCTGAATCAGCGATGGAGAGTTTAAGGATGCGGAGAGGAGAAGAGGAGGAGGAGGAGGAGGAAGAAGACTGAAAAGAGAGGAGAGGAGAGAAAAGAAGAAGAGGGTCACGGGACTTGCCTCTCTCTCTTGCCGGATGAAAAAGGAGGAGGAGGAAGAGGAGGGGGAAGAAACAGGCAGACCAAGACAGAAAAAAAAAAAAAAACCATAGGAACCCGCAGGTAGACAAGGGAGCAAAAATAGTGGCCTTGGAAAAAATAAAAAGCATAAAGGTTTGTGCAAGAGGATTCGATTTTGAAGTGATGACTGGGCAGTGAAATGCGTCAGCCAGCAGCTGCCCGTCCCTTCGCACCACACCAGGCCATGTAAAGTTAGAAGGAAGACAGCTGATCAGACTGCCAGAGAAGGAGATGGAGCGAGATAGTGAGTGCTGACAGAGCTGAAGGACAAATCGGGAAGAGGGACGGAGGGAGGGAGGGGGTGAGAGAATGAAAGAGTGAGAGAAGGAGAGACGGGACAGGAAAAATAATGTAGATTAAAGAAATCAAACAGAGTAAATGCAGGAGGAACAGGAAGCAGGAAGAGGAGAGGCAGGAGAATTAAAGGCAGAGATGGAAAAAGAAAATGAGATGAAGAGGAAAGGAATGGAAGAAAGGGAGAAGATGAGATGTATGAAAGAGTGAAAACAAAGAAAAGGACAAAAGGAAGGAAAGGGTGATAAAAGCAAGGCAGGAGAACATGGCGGGAAATAAAGCGGGGAAGTACAACGTTTGGATAAATGAAAGGTTAGGAAAAAGCACTAAAAGAAAGAAAAAGGAAAACGGGAGGTAAACATGAGCAGTAGAATGGCCAGTTAATAAACTCAAATATCTCTTACTCTTTCCTGTCTTTCTTGTCCTTTTGCTCCCATATTCCACTCAGTCACTTTCCAGATATGACATCCAGGGGTCAGTGAAAGCAATTCCTCCGAAACAAAAAGATGAAAGGAAGACTACAAAAAAATGTGACACTTTGACATCAAATAGTTAGCGTTAAGAAAAAATACAAAAAAGGTTCAGGGATAAAAGGTCATCTGATACCTTTCACAGGCAATGTTTGTACATTGATTTTTTTTTTTCAATTTCAGTGTCAAAAATAGATGAGAGCAAGTTAGAACACTGCGATGAGAGGGGGGACAGGCGAAAGGTTCAGCATAATCAGAGGAAACCCCCACCGTCCCAGGGTTTTTATACCAAGGTAAGAACACACCTCCAGCAGCCCACCCGCGCAGCCATGCTCCACGGCCTTATTTAGTGAAGCATGGCAAAAATAGCCTCCCAAGTGCTGCTGGGGGGTGTTTGGGTAAAGTAGGTGGGTGGGAGAGTGGGAGGGACAGGGCGGGGAAGACTGGGAGGTGAGGAAGGGGAGGGTGTCGTGGAAGGTTGGGTGAGTGGTGGTGCCGTCACTTTCAATCACTTTATCTGCTATTTGACTAGTCTGGTCTGAGCCTGATTTGGTCATCTATTTTTTTCTGTTGTCACCACTTGGTGCGTTGCGTTACTGTCCAACATCCTCCTCTGCTCACGGTACTTCATCTGCTGCACATACTGTCTGTCCGCACCCTGCCTCCTCCACCACCATGTGTTTCCTGGGCTCAGCTCTTTAACGACAGTCCTACGCTAATGTATTTGATGCAAATCTCAACCACATCAACTAGTCCTTGCATCTTACATTTTCAAAATGTTACTTCGGAGCTCAAACTGCGACTTGTTTGCTTTCTTGCCGTATCAGTGACACAAAATTTCAATTAAAACGGGCAGGACCATGCTGAATTTAACCAATAGGATACAACTGTTTTCTGAGTAGCAGTACTGATTCCCAGTAGGGTTTTCCAGAGCTTCACTGGGACTCCTGAGGTGCTTTTAATTTTAAGAGGTGTACGAAAAGACTGCATATACAGTATACAGCAGCGGTGAGTACACCCCTTTGCAGTGTCACTTAAATGTCAAATGATTTGCAATTGTGTGGCGTGACAGTAATTGCAGCCAGTTGAATTAAAATGAATATTAAGAATCTAGATTTATTCTATTCCAAATACAAGCCCCGCTGTAGGACCTGAATGCAGCTAAATCAAGTAAACCTGACTTTACTGAGATTAAAACTTTTGGTTTCAACAGAGTCGATCCTATTCTGCATTGAATACCAGAGTGTTCTGGAGAGATGTTTATAGTTCCCCTTGCTGGAGGGGTTGTGTTTCTCTACCTTCTTTATTAAAGTACATCAAATATATTCTGTTGGATCAGACAACATACTTGGCCTGGTGAACATTTTTTTTCGACTAGAGAAACTCTTGTGTGATTTTGGCAGCTTTTGATGATTGTTTTACTGGAAAATTCCTCTTCTGGTAAGCTTCTGCAGGGCTGCATACTAACTTTTTTACTCGTGGCACTGGTGCGACTGACATTGTCAGTTGGTAACACCTCAAACCTGGTCACAGTTAAAACACCCACTCATTGAGCATTTGCTTATGGATAGACGTTACATTTACTGATGCTCCCTAAATGGTTCACAGTGCAGGCTATGGTACATGGTGAAAAGGTGGCTCCGGTGCTCAGAATTCTACAATTCTACAATTTCATTTCACAGACGCTTTTGTCCAAAGCGACGTACAACACAAGCAAGAATTCAGACATAAGGAAAAACCCTTAGTAAGTGCAAAAAGTGCTTCAAGTGCAATTGGTCAAAGGTGTCACCATCAAGTTGCAGAAGGAGTGCCAACCCCCCCCCCTTCTTTTTAAACTTTGTCAGTGCTAAATAAGTGCTGGGTTTTGGACCACCTGACTTAATCTACCCCTAAGGTGGAGTCGGATTAAGTGCCTAGGTGTTCTCTGAACAATTGAGTCTTCAGTTGTCTCTTAAAAGTCGAAAGGGACTCAGCAGAACGCACAGAGTTTGGTCGTTTGTTCCCCCATTTGAGAACAGAAAGTTGCGTGAGGAAAAATTAGGTTGAAAATTTAAATTAAGGGTCCTAAAATCACCTAGGCACACCGTCCCCTGGTGACGTAGACTGGTTGTGCGGACGAAGAAGGGGACAGAGCCACAAGGTAAAGCTCTCAATTTTGGTTGTGAGCTCTGGGTAGTGACCAAAAGAACGAGATCAGAGGTACAAGCGTCCATAATGGGCTTCCTCCGCAGGGTGACTGGGCTCAGCCTTAGAGATAGGGCGAGAAGCTCAGACATCCGTAGGGAGCTCAGAATGAAGCCGCTGCTTCTTCGCGTCGAAAAGAGCCAGTTGAGGTAGTTTAGACATCTGATTGAGATGCTTCCAGGGAAGCTTCCTTTGGAGGTTTTCTGAGCACGTCCACCTGAGAGGAGACCCTGAAGCAGATAAAGAACCTGCTGGAGGGATTATGTATCTCATCTGGCCTAGGAAAGCCTCGGGATCCCCCAGGAAGAACTGGAAAGCCTTGTTAGGGGGAAGGACGTCTTAAATGATCCAGCCTCACGTAAGCGGAAGAAAATGAAACGAAATGAATTCTCTAAAGTCAGATTTGTCGAAGATGAAACCAAGTCATTTAATACATGTGTTGTTTTCTATGAGCAGAAAAAGCAATGCTGTTTATATGCCGTTTCTGAGTTTTAAGCATTTATAAATGTAAAGACCACAGTCGATCATTTTCATGTAGTGGTTAGAAGATTAAATCGTGATTGTGATATTTACTTAGTTTTGCAGCCCTGCTGCTGAGCAAGCATTGTAATTGGCTAGCTCACCAGTTTGGTATCTTCCTAACTGCACCTCCACTCTGATCATCAAGTGTCTGACTTGGACCTCTCCTTCTCTGCCTCCTCTTTCCTCAGTTTTGGATGAGGAATAGCTTGTTTTATGCACCAGGCAGGTTCTGAAGTACTGAAATAGAGGTGTAATTACCTCTGTCATATACCATACTTTACACCTTCGTGTTAAGTGCATTCATTGTGATTATAATCTCACAGTCTCTCAATTGTTCAACTACTTTGGTCCAGAATATCTTAGTAACGACTACAAAATAATTAATGGTCACAAAATGAGACCTACAGATGTTTACAGTGGCAATCCTGTAACTTCTTCACTAGAACCAGAGGTTGACACTTGTGTCACTAAACAAAATGTTTAAACAACTTATTTAAGAATCATTATACAATTTGGCACAGAAACTGACAACCACATCAAAATCAATTGCTTGTCTTAACATTTCCAGCCCATGGACCATAAACTCTACAAGACCTCTGAAGATGTCCTGTGGTATCAGGATGTTAGCAGCAGACATTTTAAGTCCTGGGAGTTAAGGGTTGTTGCATTGGACTTGTCCCAGCACAACTCCTAACACCCTGTTGCGGGTTCATCATTTGTCCCTTCACAGAACACTGTCAGACTCTGCAGATTTTTATCACTGCTGACTGGGAGCATCTAGTCAGTAAAAACAGTTAAAACATATTTACAAAGAGAGACTTACTGCTAATCATTCTGAAGTAAACAAGCCTGTTGGATAGCTGCCTCGCTATCATCGCCAAACACCTTTCAAAAGTTATTGTATATCAGAGTCTTTCTTGGGCAAGAAAGTAGCTGCATCTGACAGCCAATAAAGCAAACCATCTCCTGGCTTTCCCTCAATATTTAAATACAAGTGGTGTAGGTCCTCTCAGAGTGGGAAACTACATTCATAGTATAGTGATGACCCAATTCAGTGGAATCCAAAAATGTTTTAACTGACCATTCTTGGCTTGATCGAGCTTGAATCTAGCCCAGTCCTTTGTTCATATTAACTGTCACACAGGTGCGGCAAAGGGAGGGCACTGTTCTTCTTCAACTTATGGTTTGATTGGCAATTGGCAGTTACTGCCACCTACTGGACTGGAGTGCGGAACAAGAGTACGGTCTGTGCCATGTGATATCGGATTATGACTCGATATCGACCGATATTCAATATTAAATGACTTTGACTTTTTTATTTTTTCAGTGGGATGTCTTTAAATGCATATGACTAAACAGACAAGAAGTTCACCATTACCTGCACCATTTACGAATCTGCCATTCAAGGTTGACGAGCGATGAAACTGTCGCTCAAAACTCCTAAAGTCCTCAGCACCCCTGTGTTCATCCACAGTTGCCATCCCCTGCAGAATCTCCCTGCTGTATTTTTAGCCCTGCCAAATAAAGAGGCACGAGGCCTTCCACATTCAAACACCCATCCAAACTATCATGCACACCCTTCCTACACAGGATGTAGCCCAGCACCCTGCCCCTACCCTCAGGTCCTGGATCTGCTTTACATTTGATGACACTATTGAAGGGTTCTATGTATGTGTGGACTAGGGAGCGACTGATATGTGCTTTACAGGGTCGATACAATACAGATTATTAGTCATCAAGCAGACCAATAACCAATATTCTGAATTGATGTATATTAGATGCTACTTATTAACAATATGTGATGACAGGGAACCTGTCATTTCTAAGATGGATACTTCATTAGTAAGGATTACTATAACTGAACATGTGCAAAAGCAACAGAGATAATGGTGTCAGAGTGTCATGTGATGCTAAGATGTTCTCATCTGTTTACTGTGAGACTGATCACTACTCTACTACTCACCACTCTATTACTGGATTTAAATAAGACTAAAAATACATTACTTTACAGGTATTTGTTAATAATGTCACAGTATTCCACTGTTTTCTTGCTCCCAGAAAAGCATGTCACAGAGAGAGGCGGGTGCATTAGAGTCCAAGCAGCACATTTATTTGAAATTGGTCACTAAAAATAGCATTATCGATAATCAAAAAATGCAGAAAATCATCTCCAGCAGTCAATTCCAAGTATGGACCCCCTGATGATTAGAAAGAGAGGATGAAGGGTCCCTCATACAGAGGAGCAGGGCGAGAAGTGTTCGTTTTGTGTGCGTCTCCAAGCTGACAAAGAGTCTCAGGTGAGGCGAACGTATCTGTGGAGGCCGAGAGACACAGCGGGATGGAGGGAGGTAGATGGGGGAGAGGGTGACGGGGCCCGGGAATTGAGAGGACAGGAGGAAGGGAGAAGAGATGGGGAAAGAAAGGATATTGATTTCCACCTTAAAGAGGCAATCTCCGCTTCTCAGGAGCTCCAGGGATGAAGTGTGTATCTGCTCTGGTGTGTGTGTGTGTGTGTGTGTGTGTGTGTGTGTGTGTGTGTGTGTGTGTGTGTGTGTGTGTGTGTGTGTGTGTGTGTGTGTGTGTGTGTGTTGTGTACGTGTATGATCTGTCCCGGGATCACAGCAGAGACTGCAGACACCAGTGTTCACATCACATACACACACGCAAACACACACACACACGGTTGTGGAATGTTAATGATGTTTTAAAAAATGAGATGGACAGCAGAGCAACAGAGAAAATAACACCTTTAAAGAATTCATTTTTGTGCAAACGTCTCCTTCACAGATACCCCACCGCTCCAATTAGTCCTATTACCCTTAATCTCTCCCTTTACTGCACTTCTTTATATCCTTTTATTCCTGTTGCTCTTTTCATTTTCTTCTCACACCTTTTTCTCAGCTGCTTTCTTCTTCTTTCCTTTCATCAGAGATGTACTGCTGAGTCAGATTGCTGGAGATTAAAACAAGACGTCCTTCAAAGCTGCATTTTAGCGTACGGAGAACCTTTAGTGTCTATGCTAGTTGTAAATAATTGTTTTATGCTTCAGAAATAATTTATAAAATGTACACAATTGTACATTTTTTCACATAGAATACGTAACATTGCTGGCCCTTAGAGGAGTGTCTTTGTGTCATTCAGACGTGGGTGACCTTTACGTTAATGTTCCTCTGGGCTTTATTCAGACATACCAAGACCATTACTGAGAGAAGCACAGTGCGCATGCGATATTTGGAAACTAACACGCAAGACTAGACAGTATAGGAAGCTACACATAATTTATGAGACCCTTATGGTCCAGTTAGCTGCCTGGTTATCTCGTCCTCTGCGAGAAAAGAAAGCAGCTCTCTGAGTTTAGTATTGGGGCCATTTTCAGACATTTTTCTTAAATAGTTTTGCTTGTATTGATGATGATGTGTCGGACTAGGCTACAGCTTTTTAAGGCTTGCTTCTGTGTTCGGTTGGAACGCAAGTAAAAATGTACCGGATCGCTTTATAGTGACAAAGGAGTTCAAGGTATGAAGTGACCAGGTTGATTATTCAGACATGAGACCATCACATTACATTGCATTGGCTTAAGAGAGAAGAGTGTGCCTGGAAGGGGCGAACAAGACATTAGTCTACAAATACCACCTAAGCAGAGTGTTACAAATGTATAACCCCACACACACACACACACACACACACACACACACAAAAAACAAAAAAACAGTATTACAGATACATGCAGCACATCTTCAATAAATACCACTTTGCTTGAAATATATTCTAAACTACAGGCAGCTAACTAGATGCGATTTTTCTGTGTGTAGTTTACAGTGTTGCTAATAGACAGTCAGTCAAACCAACGCTGATTGTCACATAACTTCCCCAAGTAACAACATTTTGAGATAAAATTTAGTTATAGTGGATGTGCTTATCTTTTTTCCAGAATGTCTTTGAAAATGAAGCATTTAACTCTCTGAATCCAAAGCAGTTTCCTGGCATTTTTGTTTTTTTTGGCTTCGTTACGTTTGTGCACTACAATATAAAGTCATGCACCTCTATTGACGCAGCAGAACCACAGTGAGAGGTAGGGGATTCACTTGCTTCTATACACAGCCTGCAGTAGAGTCAAAACGTCCCTGATCTTTTGTAATATGATTCAGTCACAAAAAATGTTTAAATGAAAGTGTGGATCAAAACGTTGGTTACTGCATGTCACATGTGATTATGCGAGTGAGTGTCATGAAACTGAAATTCCATCAATTCTTTTTCCTTTCACAGTTTCTGGCACAGATGAATATGTAATTTTGGAGATGCAAGCAGGTCTTACGGGTTAGAAGGTCACTTAATTTTCTGGGCTTTACACAAATGTGTCACAATACATCATCAGTGCACACAGATTCAACAATCTGAAAATGAATGCAACAAACAAATTAACAGCATGACTTTTTTTTTTTTTTTGCAATTTTTGATCCATATTTGTATTCAAATGAAACACATCTTTGTTGTAACTGTAATCACAGATTTTTCTCCTTAAATAAAGATCCATAGAATTATCCGGTTGGTCAGAGGAGGCTTTTTGTCTTCTTCTGTGAAACTATTGTTGCTGTTTCTCTGCTGTTTCTTCTGTTAAGTATTTGTCTTTGTGATTGGGTCAGTGTGAGAGGCTGTGCTGAATTAGATTACATCTTTAATTTCTGAATACACAAACATTCCCTGAGTGACATGTTTGCATATTGTGTGTGTGTGTGTTTCTAAATGAATGTGTGTGCATGTGAGTCTCTGCCTGCCTCTTTCCAGTCATACCTGCAGTGCTTTCCTGCAGGTGTGTGTGCTGATCTGTGGGTCCCACAGTGTCAACGGGCACTTTAGAGTCTGTACACTCATCTGATCCGCCTTGGCGAGCAGACAGAATAATAAGGTTGTGTTGTAGGACAAAAAAACAATAAGCTCCCTCAAACGCCGTCTCTCTGTGACGGGGCAGTCCCATCGGAGACAAACTGCAACCACAAAGACAAAACACCAAAATATTTCCTTGTTTTTTTTCGTCCTGTTTTTCCTCTCCCTCCACCTCTCTGTATGATGCAGTTAAAGTTCCCAGGGGGCCATTACTTTAGCTGGCATGTGAAATGGCCTAGGAGATGAATGCTTTTTCTGCATTACCTGGTGGCAGGGGAGAAGCAATGGATACAGTGTGCAGATCCTGCAGACACTTTTTAATCTGGGAGAGAGAGCTCTCTGATCCAAGCTCGCGGCGGGATTGAAAAAAGTAAATGTGAAAAGAGAGGGGAGGGGCAAAGGCAAAGACGAGAAGGCAAAAAAAAGAAAAGACGGAAAGAAGGAGGGGTGACAGAAAGAGTGAGATGTGTGATTGTATTTTTAATTAGCACCACTAGAGAGGAAAGTTAAATATATGACTTTGGGTAATGCTTCACCACAGGAGAGGTTTTCAATCTAATGAAAAGGCAAAAAAGACTTTCGATTTGGCTCCAACACTAATTGTGCTGGACTGCTTGGACCAGCCACTTGTCCCTGTGCATCTTATAAACAAGGGGACCAAACTGCAGGTGGGGGGCCACTGCCTATAAACAATTCGCTCACAGTCCATGTCCACACTGGGGAGTCGAAGCCAGAGGAAGCAGACGCTCTCAGAGGTCAATAAGCAATTGGTAAAATAGCAAAATGCAAATAAAATACCAAATAGATTCATGGATCCTGCTCATGTGGTCTTTTGTAGCCTTTGTGGAGCAGCCAATGACCTTGTGCGTTTTAAGGTTGAGGCTAAATTAAAATCTTTTGTTTATTGAAGTAAAAAATATAGCCCTTCAGAAGAGATGTCCCTTTAGCTTTCAAGCCAATGACAGTGCAGGCCAGTGTCTAATTAATATTCAATGTTAGGAGATGCAGCATCAGCAACTGTGCCGTGCTGTAAATGGAGTTTCCAGGCAAAGCTACAGACACTGTATCAACTTTTTTTGTTGGTGGCCCCACACATCTTTTCATGCTAGTTGGGTGGTTCAAGATTTATTGCTGAGGTTACAGAATTTGTAGGAAATACATGAATAAACCAGGTTAGGCGCTGAAAAGGCAACTGAAAGTCAATTTCAAGTGTCATAAGCTTACGATACACACTTTGTTACGGCAGAGCAGTAACTATAGTAATCACAGTTTTAACCCTTTAAGCCACAAGCAGTTTCTGGGCTTGGGGTTTTATTTGTTATTCACTGTAAACTCATTGTTCACTGCATTATAAAGTCCTGCACCTTTATGGAAACAGCAAAACCATGACTAGAGGGACAGACATGGCAGTAATGTGTTCTGTGCGATACAGTCAAATTCTAATTTCATACATCCATCCATTAACTATACACCGCTTAATCCTCATTAGGGTCAAAAAAAGGCTGGAGCCTGTCCCAGCTGACTTAGAGTGAAGGTTAAGGGATGCAGTGGATAAGTCGCCAGTCCATCACAGGGCTACATATACAGACAAACAGTCACTCTCACATTCACACCTACGTACAATTTAGAATCACCAGTTAACCTCAGCATGTTTTTGGACTGTGGGAGGAACCTGGAATACTCAGAGAAAACCCACAAATGCACATGGAGAACATGTAAACTCCATGTAGAAAGATCCCGGGAAGGCGGGGATCTTCTAGCTCTTCTAGGTGCAAGGCAAAAGTGCTAACCAACGAGCCACTGTGCATCCCCTTAATTTCATACATATAATAATTTTAAAAAAAAACAAAAAACAAATGTAGATTTTGCTTAATTACTTATTTTACCAAAATTGTAAAAACTTGGAATCAGCATGTGCTATATTTTTTTGAAGTGCCCAATGTACGAATACTAGGGAAAAATGGTGATTCTGTATGTTGTAGATATTACTTGTCACTTTTCTGTGGAACACAATCTGAAGTTCTGCTAAAAGATGACTTTATGTCACAGCTGAGCCACTAAAGGCTTCACAGTTGTGCACAGAATTGCTTTGCTTTTTTTACTGAATCCAACCAGGAGTCCCATGTACAGACCTTAGATTTTGACAAGTACTTTGTCACCACACAAGATTTTGATGATATTTTTTGATGCAATGCAACACTTTATCATATCCGAATTTACCAAACTGAGTTGAGCCATTTTTTTTACTGAAGTAAAGTCATCTCACATGATGTCCACAATGGGAAGTTCATTTGGAGTACTGTAACCAGTGGTGGGAGATATGGCCCTATCGAGCCACACCTTAGTGTCTTTGTGTTCAAATAGAGGGTGCAGTGATGTAATGGAATGCATGGAAGACTAAAATTTTGTTGCAATAATTTACACAAAGACAGGCTGTATGTATGAATGTTTCCTAAGAGGATTTCAAAAATGTACTTCATAAACATAAAGAGACAAAGATGACAGACAGAAGTAATAACGAGATGGAGCTGCTGGAGGACGTGAGTTTTCCAACCATTCAAACTGCTGCAGCCAATTCATTACTTATTGCTAAGTGTTAACGTTTGAGTTTTGCAAAGAACGTTCACACACACACAACTCTAACAGCTACTGTCTTTTAAGAATAAATAACGGCACTGTCAAAATACACATCTGCAGAAAAAAACTAAACAAAAAAGAGCATATCGTTATTTGTTTTCATTTATTAAAAAAAGAAAATAATTCAGATGGGTGTAATAGACTCATTCTTAATGTGGCAGTACAGGGACTCAGATGTTGCAGCTTGTCAATATGAAAACAGTCTGAGCTGTTTACTCTTACTACAACATAAATCAAATGAAAAAAGTGCACCATTCATAATGAATTTAAATAATGAATCCCATCAGTTCTAAAGGTTTGGTTCTTACCTTCAGTACGAGCTCCACATGGTGGCTAGTTGATTAACCCGTACAGTGGGTTAAGAGAGAGATATGGGAGAAGAACACATGCCAAATATTGAAATAAAGATCCAAAGTAAGTGTGAATATGGAAAAGTTAGAGATTGCTATACAGAGCAGCTTTTCTCCTCTATATTCAAATATAAAAATAAATCAGATCTGAATTTTTTTAGCGTTTTTTTCCTCTTGTCTTCTATAGATCTGGGCTGAGAAACGGCACCACTTGTCTGAGTGATCCAGAGGTTTATTTCTTATATACGGTACGAAATGCAAACCATCTGCTCCCATATCAGTTTTATGTTTATGGGCCTCTTTGATGGACCTACTATAAAAATTCAATGAATTTGGCATTAGAGTGAAGGCTTGCTGAGCTGTGAATGGACACTACAGACTGTTGCCGCTTTGAAGTTAAATGCTAATAAGGCTAAAGTGTTATTCACTGGAGACTGCAGGTACTTTGAGTAACACTGAATCTATATATTTTAGAGGTCTACACAAGACAGACAATGTATCTACATCACATTTTTTTTAAAGCGACGTTACCTGAAAGCGACACAAGGATGGTCAGATCTGATCCACAGTGAACCAAGGGGAATCCAGATGTGATGATGTGAGCCACACAGTCAGAGCTGATACTCTGTACGGCACAGACCTAAGACATGCTGCAATACAGCAGCACCTTACCTGACTGGATTAAACTGAACATAATTTGGAACCTGGGTCTTGATGGAGTCTCATCATTTGTGTACAACAGTATATGCGAGCTCATGCTTTCTGCCAAAACTCAAGACCAGAGATGAGGTCAGGAAGGTGGATCGACTGGCTCCTTCTTTATCACAAAAATTCATAGAAAAAACCTTTCCCACTGAAAGAATAGAACAATACAAACCGTATGCATGTGTAATGTAACATTCCAGTTGAGATTTCAGTGTTTTGCAAGTAACCAACTAACAGCAGTCTGACAATGACAAGGACATGAATCCTCACTTGCTTCCAACCCACACACTTTCATTTTTGTTACTCTGGATGCACAGTCGTGCTACAGTGCTGTTGCCTAAATATAGTGTTAAAGCAACGCAGATATACTACTTAAAACGCAGCTGCCTGTGGCATTTTCAGGAGCCCAAGAATGAGTGTTCCATCCGTGACCAAAGTTATTACCACATTTGAGGTTTCTGCAAGTATGTGCATAGCCACAAATAACACACGTTTAAATCCAGCTGTCAGTCTTTTAACAGCAATGTGTCTAGTAAGATGTGGCTGCTCCTGGATGTCAGAACAAATCCCATCTGGTTTTTAAAAGCTTCATCTCTGCTATACAATCATAATTTATAATCAAGAATGTACAGATGTCCAATTATACAACCCCTGTCACAAGTTTTAGGACACTGTCTCATTCAAATAAAGTAGAACCTGTCCTACAACTTTTGACAGGGGGTGTATTTCATCATATGGGTGTGATCAGGGCAGGACTCTGATCATACATGTAAAGTTTCAGGCAGATTGGAGCATGTTCAGGGCACTTTACACAGCATTTGAAATTTCATGGCGAAGGATCAAAATTCCAGAGGCTGCCACGGACACGCCCTTTGACTTTGGAAAAAGATTTTAATAACTTTGGATCATTAAGGCCTCCTGTATGTACTGGTCGAAATTGAGGTGAATTGGAGTTTCCCCCGAGGAGGAGTTCGCTCTAGAAAAAAATGAAAAATGGGCAAAATCTGACATTCAACGCAAAATAGCTCACTTCCTGTTGGGTTTGGAATGTGGTTGGCACTGACTTTTTTGTTCAGCCTGATGTGTTGCATAAGTGTACCAAATTTGGTAGATACACCCCCTGTCAAAAGATGTAGGACAGGTTCTACTTTATTTGAATTAGAAAGTGTCCTAAAACCTTTGACGGGGTGTATGTGTGTTTCAACAGTGCTGACCCTAATAATATGAACCCCTTAAAAGCTTTTCTATAATTTCACACTGTAGAAAGGAGCAAACGCGCAGGATAACCAATAGAAATAAATTAAATGCCGCCCAGCTTTGGTATTGCATTACCCTTAATTTGACGTTAGGAATATCAAAAAATGTATGACTTTACACAGAAGTGCATTAAAGAAAATACACAAACATGCACCTTGAGAGAAAATAACTAGAAAAGCACTCAGAGAGCACAGTACTCCGCCAAAGCTGTTCATTCCCATATATGTTGTCAGAAATGCAGTATTTTTTTATGTCCTTCTCCTTAGTAATGCTTTCCGGTTTGTGCTGTTGTGAGAGATCAGGGAAGGACCCAAATGCAGACATCACTGACAGGTAATACAAGAACAAATGAGCTTTAATCAAAAAACCTGATCCGAAAAACACAGGAACGATACTGAAGCAAGAAATAAGGCCACATAAAGTTTTACATAAAACACACATGATAGAAAACCCAAATCAAAGTCAGGAAAGGAACACAAGGGAAACTTGGCAGGTGACAGGCAGGTGTTCTAGGAGACCAAAAGGGATTAACATACAGGATGAACTGGTCAAGACGAGAGAAAAAGATGAAATCATTTATACACAGAGCTAAATGAGGGAAACAAGACACAGGTGAAACTAATGAGGGCAATCAAAAAGGAGGGAAAAGAGACAACGGTTGGCACACAAGGAAATGGGGTTTACAAAATAACTGCAATTTGTATGCTCACCGGGACTTCAAAACTGTGTGTATGGAATCGCCAGTCAAATCTGATGAACCGCTGAAAAACATTTGGTGGCATTTGCTGCACAGTAAAAAGCATTTGTGGAGCAAGCACTGGAACATGTGTCATACATCTGCCATCTTTGACGTAATGGAATTCTCCTATAGATTTCTCTTCAGAAATCTTTAAGTAGCAAATCTCTCCTTGATGGCATCTCTGTCGACATCCACAGAACATGGATGCAGAAGAAATCCTGAAAATCCATCTCGACCAGCTACACCTAACAACTCTGTCTACCCAAATTGGCATTGCTGTGCAACTAAACCACATTCCCATTTGTATTTTTTTAAGAGTACTTTTGCTCTGTAACAAATATAACCTATGGGAAAGGTTTGTAGTTTGAAAGAGCGACAAAGTCCATCTGAGGAAGTAGCAGGAGAAGATGGAGGCACAAGTCAGCAATAGGACTCTCACCCAGGAGATGAGAGTCTGTGCCCCATATCAGATCATTATTCGTAAGTTTCGATTTTGCTTGTTTATTTTCAGTTGTCACTCGCTATCTGGTTTGGGCACCAACATTGCATGGTTCGGTCTAGGAAAATATCATGGCTTTCAGATAAAATATGACCAGAGTGATGAGTCCTACACTTGTAAATATATAGTAATAATAAATAATAACTAAGAAGTTGAGAGTGCTTCACAACAACAACAAAAAAGTCAAATTTGTCCAATAATTCCATTAAAAAAGATCATGATTGACATTTTGAAAGTAAGCTTACAAGTGTCAAATGTGGGGATGAGACCATTTAGTGTTAATTATGGTGTAATGTTGCCTGAGTTGTTTGAATATTATAGATTAAAAGCCCACAGAATGAAAGCACTACTTTACCTAACTACGAGACACACATCAAGGCAGAGATCCAACAGTGTTATTACTTATGGAGAAAAACCTAATTAATGTAATAATATTGCTAAGATTAATTACAAAGATAAACCTGATTAATTTAAAGTTTTGGCCCTCCAAAAATATACATACATATATGACTAGTTGACTAAAAAAAAATACAATAAAGATCATTGGATTAGAAACATAATTATGATAACATAACTGAGAATGTCGTTTAGCTGTATAGAAATGTAATTTTTAGAAGAGGGTTGCATTAAAATACAGCTTACATGTCAGGGCATCACTAATAATAACTGATGCTTTAGGTCTGTTCTCTTAATGGCTCTCGCAGTGTTTCCTAGAGCAAGTGATGGTCTATTTCGTACTGGGATTCTGCCACATTTACCTAAATAGAGTATTTCAATACTTCCTGCAGCACTGATAAATTGCGATGATGACACGCAGTTTAGCCAGTAGAACACACACAGGATATGTTGAACCTCACGTTCTTCCTCCCATTTACATACAACACTTGAACTGCCTTCAGGTGACATGCATTTTGGGCACGGTAAAGAGTGCATCGTGTGCCTCCGCTAGCTGAAATAAACCATTCAGAAATCATTCATAAGTCCGGGTCCGTCCTCTCGCACAGCTCCACTGCTGTGTGATTTAGTGGCGGCAGGATTTGGCCAATCTCTGTGGCGCAGGCTGAGTTATGGGCCGCAGACAGCCCCAGTGTAGTGTGTCAGCTGCAAATCGATGAACACATCTAAATATAAACTTGTCTCATGTAACGCTGACAAAATCATCCCCATTTTATTTTTCAATAAAAAGCCAGTCATCGCATGGTAGTGTCTGAGTGTGAGTATGTGTGTATGTGTGTGTGTGTGTAAAGGAAACGTCTGTTGAGGAGACAATGAGTGTTCATGATGTTACTGCACGGCTGAGCTTTGACTGAGCCATCACTCAAAGGTGGAGATAAAGGGAATCTCCCTCGTTCTACACACACACATACACACACACACACACGAAACATGGTTTGACCAGTTGAGGGTGGAATAAGGTGAGAGTAAATCCTAACAGAAGACTCAAGAAGAAAAGTAAGGGGTCCCTGTCTTTAGGTCAGACTGCTTTTTCTGTGTCTTCATGGACTTCTTCCTTAGGCTGAGAATAGCATTGACTTGCCCTTTGTTTCACATAGATATATAACTGTCTCAATGGCAAGGTCATGTGACAGTTTTACACACTCTCCCTCTGTCTCTCCTGCTTCTTTGTTTCAGTCTTCGCTTGATTACAGATATGGCGTTGCGCTAAAGTGAGACAACAACCAACAAGAACAATGTTAAATCAAGGCGAGTTTCAATTATCCTTATTGTCAGCAAAAGCATGCCTTGTCTCGCCACTGTTCTCCGCCATGCTAATGCAGCGGCGGTCGGTGGGCCGGAGAAGGGCCAGAGGAGGGAGGGGCGGGCCCTCAGAGGGGACTTGGGGAACAAGCCGGTGACACATTGATGGATCTGAGTCCTGCTTCGCATAATCATTCTCCTGGCCACTCGAGGACAGAGAGAGAGGGAGAAAGAGAGACAGAGGAGAAGAGGCAGAGACAAAGAGACGGACAGAGGAAATAGAAAGATAGAGTGTTAGCAGAGAACTGAGGGAAGAGGGGGAATTAGAGAATGAAAACTGTATGAAGGAAGAAGCAGAATGCCAAGCGGTGCATTATTCCGAAGGAGGGGAAAAGAGCAGAGAAGCTGAGCGATGCAAAGCACTCGGATGGAGAAATCGGGGGAGAAGGGTGAGTGGGAAGGAGGGGGAGGCGGTGAAGGGGAGGAGAAGGAGGAGGGGAGGGAGGGTTGTAAAGAAGGGCCGAGGGAGCTGAGCATGTTGAGGGCTGGGGGAGATCAGAGCTGCAGCTGTGGCTGGCGATAGCAGTGTGTGTGTTAACACGCTACCTCGCTCCCCTCCTACATCTGTTCATTCATTCCCCTTCGCTCAGAGCCCGGCGCCGCCAGGTGATCATTTTCTCTGTGAATTAGGACTCCCGGCAGAGTACAGTCCATTAGGGCGGATCGCTGTGTATCAGTGTCTCACGCAACCAATTGAGCATGAGAGAGCAAGCACACACAAGTAGCGGCTGTCGCCAAGAGCCGCTGCAGCATTGTACAAATGTGACACTTGTTTTATCAGGTGTTGCTGCTTTAGTGCAAGTGCAGTTGTTGCAGATTTAAAATGGCACAAAGCACATTTTTGTTTATCATAATTTTTTTTGCTTCCATTTGTGTTGCTGCTCCTTTCTGCGTTTTCTCTCAAATGTTGCAATTGAGCATCAACAATTCAGGAACAAATGCAGAGTAGTCAATGAACTAATCACAAGAAATGGCCCTCATATCCGCTCTAACTGACTATTCTGCACCAACACAACATTTTTATCTGGTCTTCAATGGGACAAAATACTGAAGCAAGGGTTTTAACAATGACAACAAAGAGCCACTGGATTCTTTTAATTTCAGAACTGAACTTCTGTTTGTGCTTGAACTCCAAGCAGTCCAATTATTTTGTTGAGTTTTGCTACATCAAGAGCATACTCAAGAGTCCATTAACAGCATAGACAAGCTATCTGCAATTTAAGAGCAGTCAACACAATTTCCAAAGGAAGCTGAAAGGTACAAAGGTCTAGAGAAAAAGGTATCTGTATAAATGTACTGGCATTAAAATAAACGAGAAACAGAGAAGCACCTGCCCAAGCATTAAGTACACAAAGGTTGATCAAACAGATACCAGACTCTCCATATAAAAATCATAAAACTGTACCTAATTTAAAATTTTAACTTTGTCCCCATTGAAGCAATCTTAGCAGTTCTGCAACAGCTGGGAGTCCGTGTATATGTCAAGCAACCACCTACAATGAGCATCGGAGCTCCTAAACGGACAAAATGGCGAACCTTCAACTTGAATTTCATTTTGGGGAAGACAAGGAAGCTTCAGGGGGCTAAATCCGGTGAAATGGCAAGGTATGATTGACATTTTGTGGTCAAAAAACTTGTGGGCTGTGATTGAGCAGCACATTATCACTCCTGCCGATTGGTTTGCCTTAGACATCTCTGGACATTGCAGTAAAGCTCTACCTTGACAATCTGACCCTGGGGGATTAATTCCTGGTGCACAACCATGTGAATGTTGAAGAAAACAACGAGCATGATTCCAGCGTTCTTCTGACCTGATGCTCCTTGTCCAGTTTTAGACTGCAGGTTCTTCCTCTATAAAAACTGTTGTTTCTCCTCTTAATGGTAGCCGCAAACCCACCTCCTGTCTCCAGTGATGATTCTCCACATTGAACTGGGATCATTTAGATGCTGACTGGCACAGAACTCGGTGTTTGGTGTCCGTGAAAAGTTCAAGCTTAATGGAGAAATTGCAGGTGTGCATCTACCAGTGATCACAAAAACGAGTAACGCAGGCTCTACTGTTGATAGCGTAGTACAGTAGGTCCTTGGTTTACGACATCGTCGACCTGTGATGTTTCATGGTTATGTCATCACCTCCCATCAATTTATTAAGGAGGTCTTGTTCCATCATTCCGATGTATAGCGATTGCGATGTTAAAACAAAATTCCCGCAGACTGCTTTGTTTACATTCGTCGACTTAGGGCAAAAATCGAGTTACATCGCATCATAGGAACAGAATTCCGACATAAGTTGAGGGCCCCCTGTATTATGCAACATCCTGACTGATGACAATTACTGTTCATAAATGTGGCACACACAAGAACTCTTGTATTTTGATCATATACCATCTACATTTAAATCTATCTTGATTTTATAATATGAAGCCCCAAAGATAATTTGCGCATTTATTTTAAAAAAAAGAATGACGTGATCTATGTTTGTTTTATGATGTCGATTTTAATTGTTTTGGACTGCATGTTATTGTTCATTGGTCTCAAGCACAGGGGTGAAAGTAACGGTCCGGAACTGCGTACCGGCAAAAGATGTGGTGGCGAAACGCAGTTCCGGGAAAAGATCTGGTGGCGGTACGCTGCTCTTCCACCAGTATCTATGGGTATGCCCATAGATATATGCCGCCTGGCTGCCTGCTATCGACCAGAGTTCACATATGGGAGTTCACTCAGCAGTACATGAGTGCGCATGCGTGTCTACTTCCGTAACACAGCGATTGTTATGGCCAGTAGCAGCCAATAGCAAATAGGTGCGCTTGATTTATTGCACTGGGACATTTTCCACAACTAGTCAATAGACGTCAATAAGCGCCACTTGCGCCGGGACAGGGCAAGCAATAAATTACACCTGAAATTCCACACGGTCTTGTGATTGGCTGTAAAACTTTCAACAGGATTTACAATGGTTAGCATCGACGGACATTCAGGGGTGAAAGTAAGCCGGAACGGTCCGGAACTATTACCAATCGTTCCGGCAAGAATTTAAAACTACTTTTACCCCTGCTCAAGCAATATATGTGTAATGAAACAGAAGAAAAATTCTACATGTTGAACTTTACCCCTGAACACACAGATATATTACTGACAAACCAAGAGCCGTAAGCACAAAGATATATGGGCTGAGGGGACAATTTTGGCGACTGTGTCCTCCATCATTACATGGATCATCTATGAAAGTTGAAAGCTGGCGCTAACAATGCTATGAAAGATTTGACAGTCTGCTGCATTTCTGATCTCTTGTCTAGTTTCTGTCAGATCTTCAGGATTCAATGACATTGTCACATACAGCAATAACAAGCTATCAATACAATGAAACTCTTAGTTTACTGTGTCTCTGCCTTGTGCTTTGATTAACCCGTTTACAGAAAACATTCATTCAGACATATTCATCACTCACATCCACTCATACATACCAAGGTAATAAATATGAACATACAAAAACATGTTTTATTGACAGTAAAAACGGTAGTGGTGACGTATGTTTCTCAGCTGATGCACCTATTTAACGTCCTAGCTGAGCCCACTGATTTTAACAAGCAAGCAAAACACACAGTCATTGGTTTTAACTGTCCGTCTCATTTAATGTAGAGCAGAACACACGGATCAAGGTTGTTGTGTGTTAAGAGCTGAATTAATAATGTTTTGTTGACTTAATAGATAGTGTAACTGAAAGGGTGATTTAATTATTTTCAACCTGGGCTTTAATTTCCTATTATTGCCACCATGATGACTGATTGTGTTCACTTGCGTCTCTGTACAGCTTGATATACCTCCAGTTTGTCGGCAGTGTGGCTCTTCAGTACACAGCCAGAGGGCAAACACATTTTCCTGGACCCAAAAAGCAATTAAAAGACTTTCAGCACGATAACGGGCACACAGCAACAGGTTCTGTTTTAACATCCGGTATCTGATTATCGCATTACACGAGGCTGTTTGTCTCGCAAGTGGTATCATGATCTGTGGATGTTGTGGTTGTCCAAAATCTACAAAGAGAAAAACATAATTATCGTAAGTATAAATGGACTAAGAGTGTGAAGTTATCAGTCACCTGCAGTTATCAAATTGATGCCATTAAGTTGTTTGATACTTTGCTAAAAAAATAATGAAAATATTGATTATAACTTTATACCTAAGCATCCTGAACAAAAATACAGCAACTGACGCATTGGATTATATGAGTAGACGAAAGATTAACATTTTATTTTAAAAGTTTGGGCATATCTACACATACAAGGGCTTTCTTCATTGTAGAACAAAGCTCAATACATCACTATTCCAAAATAACACATATAGATTTATGTAATAACCAAAAAGGGAGAAAACAAGATGTGTCTTAAATTTAAGGTTCTTCATGGTAACCATCTTTTTGTTCTTGGCATTCTCTCAGCCTGTCTCATGAAGTCATCTCCTGGAATTTTTCCAACCGTCTCGAAGTTCCCACAGATTCTGAATGCTTGTTGGCTGCAATTTCTTCACTCTGCACTCCAATTCTAGTATTTAGGTGGGTGATTGTGGAGGTTAGGTCATCTGATACACTTCATCAAATGAGTCTATGAGTAATTGAAGGTGTGCTTTGGCTAATCCCTCCAAAACAAATGATGATGTCACTAAGTTCAGTCAGATGGAATGGGTGTTGTGGTAACCATTACGTGTTGCCCTGAATTCTGAATAAGTCACAGACATTCTCACCACCCATGCTTGGTCTGTTTGACATTTTAGTTTACTATATATATGTACTGTTTCATAGAAGATGAAATGGCACGTCTATGTTTTATTCTACAATATTGTTATAATAAAGAAAAGAAACCTTGAATGAGCAGATGCTTCCAAACTTTTGACTGTTACTGGTCACTGTTACTATGTTCTGCTCATTTCCACAGTGCTTTGACTCCAGTACCCATCAGGAAAATCTTTTAAAGATCAGCCCAACTTTATTAAAACTAGTTGCTCCTGCTGTTTACCCAGGTTCAAGCTGACTCATTGGATGTAGATTCTGGATATGACCCTGCTATTGGAACCACATGTTTGCATGGTATTCTCCTCCCTTTCTGCTTTTCAAAATCATCTTTGTTACAGGAAACAACAACCTAGAAACAACCAACCCAGCAGCAATCTACATGTTGAATGTCAGGTTTTGACCAAGATTTGTATTGAGCAGTAAAGCCGGCCACCTTGGTTTTTGGAGTAAATGATTATAAAGATCTTAAAAGAAAATGTTTACAACATTTGCTGTCTAACAGAGTGTTTTCCTCCCCAAATGTAAGTGTTACACCAAAATAAGTTCAACATACCAACACTATTTTGCAGAGGACACTGTCACTGCATTCTGGGCTTGGCACCGCCCAAAACGATTGTGGAATGCAAACAAGCCAAAGCAGAATGATAATGAGAGCAGTCAGAACATTCTCCAACCAGTCTGGCTAAGCAAGACTAACCCACATTTACCACTGGAAGTAACGGTGCAGCTGGTCCAGTATATATTGGGAAGCCATTGTGGTTTGTCAAAATGACAGTTGACTGACAATTGTACAATGTCCACAGGTTAAAAAACAAAAGCTAAATACATAATTTGCCAAATTTATCAAGTTTCCAAGCTGCCTGACGATGTCATCCTCCTTTTAGCTCAGTTTTGGTCTCCACCAACTGAAAAAGGATCCCTCTCACTAGTGATAAACGCCCCCTATGCTCTCCAGCTGGTCACTGACTTTGTCAGTTTGTCATTGGGTGCTGAACAGCTGGATTGGATGGATAAAAAAAAATATGACTGGTAAGAGCTATGATTCAACAATTTGTCACCATGAAACCAAAACAATGGGCTAAAAGATGCTCAAATGTTCCATAAAGCTGATAAGCCCAGCTTAAAATATTCTGACCTACTGCATTACTGTGTAGTCTAGATTTGACAGAATTTTCCATGTTGTTTTTATTTTTATGTATTTGCAGGTGATATGTGTAATACTTTAACAGTAACAGTTCATACATTAATGATCTGATTTCTAACTGTTGAGAAGTTCAGAGTAGTTTATGTTCTGGCCTGAATTTCATGTCCCTCGGTGGTAACACGGTGTAAGGCAAATTGCTGTTGAGCAAAAGTGTGTCCTCCAATTCGAATGTGGTTAATAAAACAGACAGCGGGAGAGGCAGCGTAAGACTAATTGCATACATGTGCCTGTGTGTGTTGGTGTGGGGAAGTGAAAGAGGGAGAAAGACAGACCGGGACAGAGAAAGAGAGATGAATAAAAGTAGAGCGCTAATCCAGTGATGAATCTGTGTGTATTTTGGTGCTGGCAGCTCTGATTTATCACCAACACTTTATTCAAGGTCCTGAAATTAGTAAGTCGCTCCACAAGATGGAAACCCCCGACTTCAGCGATGGTGACAAACTGGGTGTCTGCGGCTGTGTGTGTGTGTGTGTGTGTGTGTGTGATGTGTGTGTAAGTAAACTCTCTCTTACGTGCAAATATTTAATGTGTTCACCTGCACGGGATGTTCAAGACCGCATGCGATGATGTGAAAATCTGCCTCTGTGTTTTTGTGTGTGTTGATGTTGGATGATACAGCCGGCAGCCAAAGAGTGCAGCCAGACTATCAGTGGTAGCCGTGAATAGACCTAATAGAAACACTTTTACCTCTGGGACAAAAGTTTCTTCAATGTGCACATCCACTTCCCGGAAGATGAACAAAATATTAGCTGAATGATAGAGCGAAGCAGACTGAGGCTATTATAAAGGAGAAAGGCGGGGGGAGCCGGGCGGTGGGGGGTGTGGGCGCTCCTGAGGACATTATGAGGAGCAGTATTCTGGCTGATGATGAAAAGGCTGAAGGGTCTGGCTGGGAGAATTTGTTGAGATATAGGTGCGATACAGCAGGCCGAGGGGCCCGCTGTGGACGCTGCCAGGGCTGAAGCAGTGAGATAATATAAAGTGCCTTTCTCCAGCCTTAACTCCTTTCTCTTTCCTGCTTCCTCACGTTCTCTCAGCTTCTCTCACTCTCACCTGTTGGACAATAAAGATTACAGTGCGTTGCTCCTCCCCCCTGGTCTTTTTCCTCTTTCCTCTAATAGTCTTTTGTCCAGTTCGAATAGAGGTCCTGTTTCATTTCAAAATATATCTTATATATATTGTTGAGCATACAGGCTTCAGAGGGGCCACAGCAATAAGCGTTGCGTCCCCATGACTTACAGAATACACTGCTGCTGTGTTTTCAGCTATTTTAGGAACTTCTTTTTTTGTCTTAGATAGTATAAAGTATAATTAAACCGTAGTGATTGTATTTAATGTTCCAGTGTTAAAATGAGAATAAAATTATTTTTTGAACAAATTTGTAGAAACACCTCTTAGAGTTTGTGACCTCTGGACCAAACAAATGTCGTTCATCCAAAAATCCTCTTATCTTGTCAATCCGTTTGAATTCAGTTCGGTTTTACTTATACAGCGCCAGTTCACAAAATAAGCACTCTCAAGGCACTTCACATAGTAATTTCAAGACCTTACAATATTATATTATGGATTGAAACCAAACAAATTCAAAGATTCCCTTTGAGCAGCAGCAACAGTAGGAGGAAGAACATGCTGTAGCAAGGAGAGCTGGACTCAAAAATGATGCCGACTTGTAAATTAATACTGGTCACCTGGTACATGAGGTCAAAAAATGTTCTAGTTCACAGGTATGTGACATGAGCATCAGTGTTTTGAACTCATAGACTGTATATAAAACATACTTTTGGATGTAGTTTTCAGGTCTGAAAAATGAAGCCAATGTAGAAGTGACTTAGATCTGCATTCTGTCTAACTGCCAGCAGGGGGCGACTCCTCAGGTTGCATAAAGCAGTCAGATTGTATGGAAGCATATGAGAAAGTGCCGCTCTTCTCACTTGGTGTGGTACCACAACAAACATTTCCCTAGCAAGTTTATGGTTTCACTTGGTAGTTTCAAATCTCCTTCACCACAGTCATTTTCTGATTTATGATACCATTAAAATAATACATACACTATTGTTCAAAAGTTTGGGGTCAATCAAGCAATTTTATGTTTTCTATGAAAGCTCACACTTAAATTCATGTGCTAACATAATTGCACAAGGCTTTCAATTAGCCTTTCAACACCATTAGCTAACACAATGTAGCATTAGAAAACAGGAGTGATGGTTGCTAAAAATGTTCCTCTGTACTCCTAAGTAGACATTCCATTAAATATCAGCCATTTCCAGCAAGAATAATCATTTACCACATTGACAATGTCTAGACTGTTAATGACTTCTGATTAATTTATTGTTATTTTCACTGAAAAAAACCCTTTCTTTCAAAAAATAAGGACATTTCTATTTGACCCCAAACTTTTAAACAGTAGTGTAGATATTTGCTGATGAAGCAGAGTATGCTGTTGGGCGAGGCTACATTGTGATTGACAGGTTTACTACAGTTTTGGAATGGTGTCATAAGGTCCTCATGAGATCCACCACATCTTATTTATTTATTTTATTTATCAGGACAGTGTACAATGACATTAAGAGCAAAGATGTTTGCACCAGACTGTAGCTTTTCAAGCTAATTTCCATCTGTAGTCTCATCATCTCTCTCATCATCTTCTCATGTTTAGTTTCAAAAGACAAAGATGGTGACACCCATATTTCAGACTCAATGCTTCAAAGCAAAGCAACATAGTGACTACATCCATGTTTTATATGCAGTCCAAGTTTGGGCCACATGGGATTTTTTTTTTTTTTTTTTTCCCTGTAGTAGTAACCTGTGGGTAAAACTGGCAGCAAGGTCTCATTCAGCTCTCCTAACACACTGATGGCTGTCACCAGAATTTGATTTCGTTGAGCGGGTTCATGCAGAGCTGATGATGACATCAGCAAAACTGTCCAATCAATGAGTTACGTGTCAGCCTGTATGACCTCATGTTTACAGCTTTTAATCGGTTTGTAAATGTCAGTGTGAATGCAAACTGAACCACAACTAAAGAGCAAAAATGTGTCATTTTGTACGACGTTCAGGCTAAACAAAGCAATAAAATCTACTTTGTAATTCTAACACAATCCAAAATTAGAGTTTATTTTTGTAAAATCTGTGTGCATACATCGGTTACCATGCATCCTGTTCAGTGGTAAGCAGTGGTGACTTGGTCCTTGAGGTGATTTCCGACTCCCCTTCGTGGAGCAGATATATAGTTGAATCTGGACCTCAGTGTTTTCTGCTTCCACAGCAGATTGACACTCCAGCTGGAGATGGATGTGTGCTGGACAGAGAGGGAATGCCTTATAACTCTGCTTGACTGTGAGGGAATGGCAAGAGCTGAAGACACTGGGGAAGAGAGTAATGGATAATGGAAGTGGTGAGCAGCAGTGGAAGGATGCGAGGGAGGTAAAGGGAGGGAGGTAAAGGGAGGGAGGGTAGGGCAACCGCTGCAGGTGAGTGAAGAAGAGGATGACAGAAGGAGGGGGGGGGGCAAGTTTGGATATCAGAGATTGCAGGTCTGCGTGGAGATGGATTGGTGCTGGCTGGGCACAAGTGTACCTGATATCAGTTGTGCGTGGTTTGGAGGGGGAAAAAATGGGTGAACGGAGGTGGATGATTGGAGAGACAATGAAAGCAGAGGGAAGAGGAGTAGAGGAGGGTTAGAGGACAAGGAGAGAAATGGGAGGGGATAATCCAGGGTGATGAAAGGGAGGGTGAAAATGGAAGGGAAGGAAAAAATGGTGAGAGAGGGGAGGGCGAAAGGCAAAAAAAGAAGGAGGTGGGATTAGAGGGAGAGAAAAGTGGAAGATAGCGAGGTTTGAAATAGTAAAAACCAACTCTAGCCAAGTGAGTTTCAGCGCATCCTCCACTGGTCTCTGTCTCTTGTTCAGTATGATTTATGAAGGCAAAGCTCCAAAACCCTCTCAGACACCATCTTCCGCAGCACCGTTGACGATGTGGGTATTTATACACACACTCTGCTATTTCCTGCATGCGGCACAAGCGCGCCTGTGTGTGTTTGTTTGTTTGTGTACTCGTGCATCATAGATTTCTCCTGACTTAACCTAATTTCTTTGTCCTCAAAACGTTGCACAATGACTTTGACAACATCAGCCTTTGCAGAAGGTGCTGCAGAAGAAGCAACACACACACACACACACACACACACACACACACACACACACACAGACACTCAGGCACAGACTCACACATAAAGGATTACTGTGAATGTTCTGTATTTATCCTGGGGCCGTAATGGTTTTGGCTTGCCACTTGACGGCTTTAAACACAAGGGCTTAGCGGTGGGACAGTATCAGCGGAGGAGGAAAACAACATTCATTAACAACCTTTGACCTATTCATAGACTCTCTGTATCTAGCGTGGGGCACACAGAGTTCTCCTTTCCGTACACTCTGTCTTGTGAGCGACGCACCCCGGAGACACGGCGAATGGAAGAATGAATGAATACAGAGAAGAAAACTGGAAAAAAAAAAGTGACTTGTTGGGACTATAATCTTCTCTTAGGGTGATATATCATGAATTTCCTTTATCAGAGTTGACACCCTCTATGAATAAAAAAACAGGTAAATCAGACAGTGCTGCTCTTTATAATATAAAACTTAATTTTATTTTGCTTTTTTTTCTTCATAACTCAGAATTCAGGTCATTTCATGCCTCATAGAAAACAGTCGGTGTTGTCTCTTTGGCTGCAGTTTCTTTCTTTTTACCCTCCACGTAGGGAAGGTAAAGCTTTATTAATATGTGCGGTGTCTCTCCCACACATCTTATTCATTATAGATAACCTTACACAGGACTGTTTGAATGGGGAGAGGGTACAGTGCTGAGGAGGAGACGGGATGAGACTACGTCGTAGGTGTTCACTGAGCAGGTCGGAGTGTCGCTTCCTAAATGAGAGTCGGCTTCCAGTGGTGCTGTTGATGAAGCTCTTTTTATTTGTTGTCATGTATTCTTGTTTATAAGGCAGGTGAATGCTAGCCCCAGTTTGTGGCTGTCACGATTAGCACACTTTCAGGAAAAAGAGCTAACTTGCGTGCAGATTTGGGGAGTTTAGTTGGCTCTTAACACTTTTTTTTTTTTTTTTTTTACCACTGTGGCCTCATCTTTCACTGCAATATAAAGTCCTGCACCACCTCTATGGAAACTGCACAGCCATGGCTAAAAGTAGAGACAACTCAGATGTGTTCTGTGCAGCACGGCACAGTTATAATGGTGTTAATCATAAAAGAGAAAACATAAAAGTTGTATTTCTTTGATAATTTTATTTATTCTTCTAAAGTTGAAAAAAAAAAAAGCTTAGAATCAACATATACAACATTTCTTCAAGTGACCACAGGTTTTACCAATGCATTAACAAAGAAATATGACCTCTACATACTATAGATACTACTTGTAATTTTGAATTTAATTTCATTCTTGTCTCCTATTTGCTCTGTGTAAACACAGCCTGCAGTTCAGCACACTTCAGTCAGAAAGTCCTTGAATTTTTGTCATGTGACATTTGGTGGCAGATGAGTCACTAAAGATGTCACAGTTGCACAGAGGAATGCAAATCTGTTTTTTTTTTTAAATGAATTTAGTGCAAAAGGTTTATTTTTGATTATTTTTTAAAATAAGATATGTAGATACACTACCATTCAAAAGTTTGGGGTCACTTAGAAATATCCTTATTTTTGAAAGAAAATCTTTATTTTCAATGAAGATAATATTAAATTAATCAGAAATACTGCCCAGACATTGTTAATGTGGTAAATGACTCTGGAAACAGCTTTTTTTAAATTGGAATATCTACATAGGAGTACAGAGGAACATTTCCAGCAACCATCACTCCTGTGTTCTAATGCTACATTGCATTAGCTAATGATGTTGAAAGGTTAACTGATGATTAGAAAACCCTTGTGTAATTATGTTAGCACATGAGTAAAAGTGTGAATCTTCATGGAAAACATGAAATTGTCTGGGTGACCCCAACCTTTTGAACGGTAGTGTATAAACAATGTGATTTTGAATTTATACCTTAGATGATGAAATTTTTTGGAAAATCTAAAATCTGACAATTCTTTCTGTTTTTACAATATCTGTTGTAGTTTTAAGGTGTGAATTTGGCTCCTCTTTGTTTTCAAAGGTAACACTTTTGAAAACCACTGGCAGATTTTGGGATTCAAAGAGTGACAAGAAGGTCATTTAAATCACCTAACATTGTCCTAAAGGCATCTCTAGAACACTGAAAGATTCAAATTCTGTCCATTTCCAATTTAACTTCCATCCACTGAATGAAAAATTAAAAGATTTTTAACCCAAGTTGCATCTGTTTTCTGTAAATGAAGCTGGCAGCTGATGTCTTTGTTTCACTTGTAAAACTTAGGACAGAGACATGAATGGAGACATTAAACAGATCCAATGATTTCCTTAAACCTTCACCTGTTTCTTTAAGCCTTCAGCTGTTTCTCTGGGTTTCTTTTGTACCTCACTGAGCATTCTGCATTTTGTCTCATCCTAGCTGCATGCTCACTCACAGGGAAAGCAGCCACAGAAACTAAATTGTTGTTTATAGGCAGCCTGTCTAACTGTGGACTGATGGATGTCTAAACTCTTTGAGATGAATGTGTAAGCCTTTCCAGCTTAATACAAATCAACAGTTCTTCATGCAAAGACTTAGGCTGTCTCCTTTTATTTTCTTCCATAAGTCTAAATTGCTTTAATCAGCACAATCTGGCATCACTGATTTTCTAACTCCTGACTCCACTGAGCTTTTGTAGATGTCACTAACCTAAAGGTTCACAAACTTTTACCAGCCTGTGCTGGTAAGAAGACTTGCAACGGTCGTGAAACAAATTAATCTCAAACAAATAAAACTCACTCGGACACTTACTACACAGTCACAAATTATCTGAGATAATGTAAAAACAATGAGTTTGGTCATTACAACCTACTGAGTAACAATAACTGGGGATAGATGTAACAATGATACGTTCACTGCTAAAATATCACTTTTATACTATCCAAATTACACAAGAATTTTACTGAGGAATACAGAATTAACAGTTCTGAATAACATGACAAAAATGTATTTCCTCCTGATGGTGAAGTTTAGCACAAAGTAACTGCTGTGGACTGTCCTACTGAATGCTGCAGACCTGAACTGAAAATGTACACCCTCATCCACACATTTTTTTTGGCCTTGAGCTGTAAAATGTTCCTCATACGTGCTGCAGAAATTCTCATCATCAGAGGTGTCAGAATCCTCTTGGTCAATGGGCTTGGGCATTTTGCTTGTTTGCTTTGTTTTCTTCTTTTGCCCTTTTTCATATGGCAAGGGTGTTATTTTCTCTTTGGCACTTTCTCCAATGCTCCTATTTTTTCTTCCTCTTCATATGTCTTTCTCATGGGTGTATCTGTCAGGATTTCTGATTGCCTCTTCTTTCTCTTTCCGCTGGGAGTCTTCCTTGGTCTTGCTTTGGGAAATGGCCAGAGAGCAGATGGACTGAAACCCCACTGAGCAGCTCAGGCTTGAGTTGAGGAGCCCTGTTGATTGTCCTCCTGATGGGTCAAGTAAGTCTGAGAGAAGGCTCGGTCTGATCAGCTGGAGAGGAGCTGCCTGGTTAGCTGAAGTGAAGGCTTGGGCTGGCTAATCAGCTGGGGTCTAGGCCAGATGCCTAGATGTATAAAATCAGATTGTACATTGCTTGGGGTTGTAGCAATGGATTCAGAATTAAACATGGCTGGGGGGTCATAGAATGTCATTGTTTTGCAGGATTCACTCCCATCAGTGTAGCACTGGTAGTGTCATCTTAAGTAGACCTTAGATGGTTAGTCTTTGGGTTAACAGTCAATAGTTGAAAATAAAGTATGTGGGTGTCTTTTTAACCTATTTTTCTGAGCTTTTGTTAATTGTTAACGTGGTAAATGACTATTCTAGGTGATTTTTAATGGGATATCTACATAGCGGTACAGCAACCATCAGTCCTGTGTTCTAATGCTAGATTGTGTTAGCTAATCGTGTTGAAAGGCTAATTGATGATGAGAAAACTCTTGTGCAGTTATGTTAGCACATAAATAAAAGTGTGACTTTTCGTGGAAAATATAAAATTGCCTGGTTGACCCCAAACTTTTGAATGGTAGTGTATATATGACTTGTCACAGTAAAATCAGTGACTACTATGTGTCATCACGTCAACCAAGACCTCATATATACATATGTTTAATCTGATTTTGTCATACTCCCGTACTCAAGAGAAAACATCTTGCAAAGTGAAGTCAACCTACCACGCTAAAACAAACGGAATTCTGCGGTAGATATATGACTTCTAAGGGAGCATAATTCAGTGTCAGGACCAAAGGTCTTCAGGGGAGACACTGCTGAGCTTTTTAAAGGAGCGCCATGGAACATTTGAGACGGTACAGTTAGAATCAGCAGCATTTGGCGGCTTGAAGGATGTGGATATATGGGAGTAATAAAGGCTGTACGAGTTACAGAGTGCACCTGCACTGGACAGAATTCCCCAGAGACGCAGGCTCGCTCTAAGGGCCCCAGTTTGGGAGAGCGCTCTGAGGAGGCTTTAAAGTTCGGGGGTCAGACGCTGCAGAGATGGCATTGCAGAAAGGGTGAAGTACCTCCATTTCATCTTGTTGTCCTCCCTGCATTTGAAGCCCTTTGGTGCTGTTTGATGGAGACCTGTTCAGAACAGCTGGAGAAAACTGGAGAAAGTGTTTTCAGGACACAAGTCAATCAATGAAAATATACAGATTAACTATGAGCTTTGAAATGATATATTGTAAATAATGAATTTGCTAATCGTGAATAAATGGTTTGAAAATACTTTATAGATCAGCTATGACCCATAAGTAAGAACAATTTGTAGGATATTAAGTTATGAAAAAGATCCCTTCAGTTGATTACTGCTTACATTCTGGAGAAGGTGCACAGGAACTAATTCAAATCTGTGATTTACTTATTAACTATAGTTATTCAGTGGAAATCTAACATTCATAGCTTCATTACTGAGAGACATAATACATTTAAATCTGTTTTCTATTTTACTGACGGTCAGCTCACAGCAGGTTCAGTTCAGTATTAGGTTCAGTATTACCCTGCAGTATGTCTGTTGTAAACAGAGCAAGTGTGTCTCTGTTTATAGCCGTAATTCCATGAAAGAGGTGACATAAATGTGGTCTTTATGCTTCTTCTATTTACAGGTTTTCAGAGCCACCCAAAGTGTTCTGCAGTGTCTTTGTGGGAGGTGTTGTAAGCTTCATCTCTGACTCTTATTTTCTCTTGATAAAAGTGAGTGTGTGATAAATGGCACCCTTTAATGTGTGTTCTTCAGTAGAAGAAAACCTACACTTCTCGTCGAGCAACACTGCTCTCTCAACATCCACAAGACCCCAGTATTTAACAGTCCAGCTTCAAACAGAGGATGTTTCTGTCACTGTTAGGAGCTACTAATGAAATGGTGAAATTTCACAGTTAGTTGTATTTATTTTATAGAACTGCATTGGTCAGAAGATTTATTTGAAAGGGTGAAGTTAATCTGTCATGACAGTTTCAGTTCTGGTGAATGCTGACATGTAAATTCTGTCCATATTGACCTTGCTGACCTTTGAGGGAATGTAGGCTCCAGAACCCTCTAAAATCTCGTTATTAAGTAACCCTAAGAGCTTCGGTACAAGGTACCTGGACTTGTCTTGTTTCACCTCTCATCCCAGCGGCTTTTTCATTTCTGGCTGGCTGATGGGGGGTTCCAGATATATATTGTCACCCCCAGATCCCATGGCACTGATGAATGTGGTTATTTTGTAGTGGTAATCGGCTGTGTTGAGTACCACTGTGAATCTCCCTTTGGCTGCCAGCAGCATGGTGAGGCGCCAGTCTTCATTTAGAGATGTTACTGCCTTCCTTTCTGCTGTATTCTTCAGACTTAACAAATGTTATTGAATGAAATTCTGATAATAAAGTAATAAACTGTTTTACAGCCACTCTTTTTCCAGTGATTGAGCATATAAAAAATGGTTTTTGGATCACTCTGCTTGTAATGAAGGCAGGGCTGGCATAAGCCAAAAACACTTCTTAGCATCCAAGTTTGCTTCAACATTGTATTTGTACAACTGTATTTGTACATCAATGTTTTCCTTGCTAGCCATGCTTTTACATTCCATATATTTATCCCATAGGTTTTATATTGTGATGACTTCACTAAATCAAAAGTCACTTTTGTAGTTGATGTGTATTTGATTTTCCAAACATGAAACCTCCATTGATTAGAATTTCATAATAGAAAGAGTAATGCTTCTTATTTGTCTTGTAGCATTTACTGTCTATTGACTTGTACCACTTGTTTTTTTTGTTTTTTGAATCTGGTCCTGATATCGTCCTGTGTAGAGATTGCATATTTTTGGACTGTGGAAGGAAGCCGGAGTACCCAGAGAGAAAACATTATATAAATAAATAGGGAGAAATTGGTTTTTGTGACACATGGATTCTTTTTTATGGCAAAATATCAATTGACCACTGGGGCAAACTAGCACCAAGACTGAGCAGTGGTCTGGAAACTAATACATTCATGGACTCAGTGTCCTGGTAGATACACTTCTGCCCAAAGTAAATGATGTGTTCAAATCAGGGATGTAACGATTATTTTCTTTGTATTTTCTTTCTTTGCCAATGATCTGATATGAATCTTTTATTATTTAGCATCTGCTAATACCAAGTCCTAATCTCATACATAAACTGTATATGAAGATGGATGTAGCATCTGGCTCCAAAATTGAAGCCCACCCGGAAGTGTCAAAAACTTGCAATATCACGCCATCTGCTAGGGTTGGCTCCAAAAAGCTTTTGCTCCATAGACCCCAATTCATTTTTGGAAAAAATAAAATTTGATAGACTGATGTTCTACAGCTCAGGATTTTTTTCCCGTTAGTTTTCATGGTCAAAATGAGAGATCAGGTGGCGGATCTTAAAATAAATCAATACTGAATTTTAAATAAATCGTTAAAGTTGGCAGAGCCAGGGGGCGTGGCTATACTTGATTGACAGTCCCATTGACTGGTCCTGCTCCTCGTTGCTCTCCGGTCCAGCCTGTCTGATGACGCTTTTTACGTCACTGGCTCCAAAAAATCCAAAATGGCGACCAGGAAGTAGCAAAATCTGGGCTTCATTTTCTCGGCGTTGAAACCAACGGGAGACGTCACGGTTAGGTCACGCCTGATCTCGTACCGTTTTCCTAGATTATACCCACTTTAAGCACATTAAAGTTATGAAAATGAACCCAGTGTGTATGCTTGACAACTTCAGTAGGGTGTGGTGTTAAATCATCTAGCACAGTGAATTTAGTTACACTACCTATAATGTTATTGGCCTCGTTGCTGTCTCAAGAAAAATTTCTCCTTCCTTTTCAAAGTATCTTCCGGTGTGTGTTACTTTTGATCAGCCTTTGCCTGAGTTACTCGCATCGCAGATATCGCAAGTGTCAGCTGGACTGCTTTTCTTTCCCATATTTCCTCAGACATTTTAGCAGCATCCTGTTTTAAATTGTCCCTTTACAACACTATTGTGACAAATGAGGAATCAGGCTTACCAATCAGGCTTATAAAGGTGATACCAATCAGTTTAAAAAATACTTTTGATCAGCCTTGATCCCTATCATTGACATTTGACCAGAACATCCCTACTTCAAATGGTTTTATTTAAGGTTCCACTTGAGTTGGTGATTAAACCCAGAAAAATTCAGTTTCTCAAAATTATCTATTCAAAAGTTTTTAATCAAAAGAATCCCTTCCCATTCATGGTTTAAACAGAATTCTGCACTGTTGCCTCCTTCACAACATGTGCAGATCTATGAAATCCTGCCTCCTTCTGGATATTAGTGTAATTCAGTCATACTTGTTCAAAACAGAAATCAATTCTAAAGTGAAATATTAATACAGAAAGTTCCACCCTGTAAGTTGGCTGGAATTTGTGTTTGTTGCATATGAAACCGTCAAAGTCTGATTTAGAGTTTTTAAGACACACTTCGGTACACTGGAGTATCATCACTCGGTGTGTATTTAAGCATATAAAAAAACGCCATCTGGTCGTGAAAACAAGATAAGAAAAAGCTAATTTTTAACAGAGGGTGTCTTTAAAAAATACTAACTCTTCCAAAATGAAGAGCTGTGCAGAAGCATCACAGTAATGAGCACCACTAAGGTCACTAAAGATTAGCACTTCAAACGTCCGGTTACCTTTTGACGTTCGGCTGCTTTAAACCTGGACTTGGGGTTACGGTTCTGTATATATTACAGAACACAACAGTAAAAGGCATATCAGGCTGGCTGCAGTCACTTGTGAAGTTAATTAATTGCAACAAGCTGCAGACAGTCATGCCAGGTGTCTTAGCTGATCATGTTGGAAATTACAATACAAACTCGTGTGGTCACCCTTCACCAGCGTCCCCCTTCACTTTCTATCCTTTTTTTTTTTACCCCCATTTTCCCTACTCTCTCTCTCTCTCTCTCTCTCTCTCTCTCTCTCTCCTCCACTCCCTCGTCATTCCCCCTCCATCTTTTCAGCCAGTGCTGAAATGTGATTCTGTCAGCCGTTGTAAGCAGAGCTCTGCCGTCGGGGCTTGTAACAGCCGTATGGTGGCTATTTTCGCGCCGACTCTGACGGTTGCGGCTGTCACATCTGATGGCGAGGGCGGTGCTGATGTGCGGTGGCAGGCGGACAAGGAGGAGGAGGACAAGCAGTCTAGCCTTCCGTCCGACTGCACACTCACTGCTGCTCGTTTACAGCGTCTCTCTCTCTCTCTCTCTCTCTCTCTCTCTCTCTCACACACACACACACACACACACATATATATATACAACACACACGTTTGTACACCTGCCTCCTGCAGCCTGACCTTTGTTTTGTACGACCACGTGTTCATACACACATACATGCATGTATCTTTTACTCCTGCAATGCACAATGGCACACTTTCATACACACCCGTTTCTAGTACACACTAACAACTTAATACACACACACACACACACACACACACACACACAGCGAGCGGAGCAGCACCGCAGTAAGGTCACCATGCTGCCATTACTTACAACGCTGAACACTCACTTCTCTACCTCCCCCTCTCTGCCTCCCCCCTCCTTTTCTGAATCTCTTATTTCCTTTTCTTCTTTTTATCTGACTGACTTCTTCTCCACACGGTCTGTTCTCTCCTACGTTATCATTCCTCGTTCATTCCCTTGTTCATTTAGCTCGGTGATTTATTCTTTATGACTTCTGCTTCTCTCTCTCTCTCTCCCTCGTGCTCACCGACTCGCCTTTTATTTTCTCAGTCTCGCACATTCACACCAGAGTGGCTCTCTTGTGCTGAGAGGATCGCATAACCCCTACACGCTATTTGAAGTGTTACAGTCTTCCCTCCTGCTCGACTCCCGTTGGGTCGAGTCCAGCTTTTCTTGCCCACAGAGAGCGACTTGGTCTCAAAGCTTCAGCGGTGAGCCCTGTACTCATGTCTCTAACCCTGAGGCTTCACTGGATCAGAGGAGAGATAGACCCGCAGCCCTCCTCAACTTCAGCCAAGTGCTTCAGCTGTTCACCTGAATACTGAAACAGCAGCGACTCACACACTACAGCAGGGACCCTCACCTGAATGCTAGCACTTCATATGACTGGTTTTGGTCTTACACCGTCGAAATACTTTGCATTTCAAAGATATGTTTGTGTGAAATGTTTGTGTGGTCATTGTTCAGTCGGGTTAGATTATCACTGCCATCTGATGTCTGTTTGATTCTGTCCTGAAAAAACAGATGGTTTCCTCTTTTGTTTGCAGAATTTGCCTAAACATGCACTTGAAACATCAGACTCACTGTTGTGTAACTTAATCTCCTAAAACTTGATTTCAATGCAACAAAACTGTGTTCCCAATCACTTCTAGCTGCCACATTATCACTAGCTGCAGGCGCTCATATTGGAATTTTAACCGTGGTTTTAACTTCAGTTAGAAAGGTCATGACTTTGATTAAATGGAAATCAACATCTTCAATCTCCAATCGGTGTCGATGGATTTTTTTTTGTTTTTTGCTTTTCGTGAAATTCCAGTACTTTAGAGCTGATCGTTATTAGATGAAATGTTTTAACAGCATGAGATAGCAGAAGTCGACTTCTTCATTAATGAGTGTAACTAGAATTGAATATGAAACATAGAAGTCAGAGAGATTAAAATAAAATGCTCACCTCTGTATAGCTATGTGGGATCAGCTAAGATTGATCAGTTTGTCTCCTGCACTTACATCTGCTGTTATTCTTTATTTCCTTCATCTTTTATTTTTCTATCACTTTAGTTGCACGCTAAGGCCCTCATCTTAAAGCCTCGTTGTTTTCCAGACTTTGTTTCTGGATAATCTGTGGCTGCCTTCCAATTTAGCCACTAGTCGTTAGCATAGCCTTAGCCACTGTGAGTGTAGCTAATTTTGCCGCTTTAGAGACATTTCTAAACCCACAGAGTGACTACATACAATAAATATTGCAGACCTTAAATAGTGCTTTTTTGATTAACCTATGAAAATAAAAATTGCCAAATCAGCCACGATAATTGGTCTGGCTGATAATCGGTCTATCCATAGTCTCCAGTCACAGTGGACATTTTTGTCTGAATCTAGATCAGGGTGTTTCCTGAACCTAAACCGAGTGCTGCCAGTGTCTAAATAGAGCCATGAAAGTTTTAAACCTTCAGCCTTCGGCAATTTTTTTGAAATTTCTATCTGAAAACACATCCTCAGAGTCAGTCTGTAACTGTAAGGTCAAACTGAACAACCTTGGGATAATAGCCTACATGTTCTACAACAGCAAGATACTGATGTTTCAACAAGGTCCACTTAGATGATGTTGCTGAGAATGTCAGTCTTTCCATTCTAGCACTGCAAATAACATTAAAGTTAGTTTCCATATCATCATATTATTATTACCAGAGATCGCCAGCCCAGGTGGATCATCATTACTCATTTTAAATGTCAATATATCCGATCTCACCGCACAGCTGCTGCCATTAACCTGCATTTTTGTTCTTTTTGTCAGTGATCATAAAGCAATGATTTATCTGCAGTGCAGCAGCTTGGTAATGAGCTGTGCTTAAGACAGTATTTATGAGCCGTGATCAGATTTCACACTATTTCCAATGTCTGGCAATGGAAACGGAAAAATACATTGTGACTTCAGTTGCATTAAAATACAGTGCGTGTGATGACTGAGAACAGGAGGTGGGACTGAACATGGATCCAGTGGACGGGCAAATACTGTACACAGATAGAACGGCAGCAGATCATCTTCAGCAGCTGCAATGAAGCTGGAATGTGACACAGCCGGATGCTATGGACAGGAAAAGCTTTAGCGAGCAGACATATGGACCAATGGATCACTCAGGACTGCTTTAAATTAAGCAACAGATTCACTTTTGCTGATGATCATCAGAAACAGACCTGCCAGTCAGCACAGACCTGCTTTACAGTGACAGTAGTGTTGGATTTATCATCAAAATTATTTAAAAAAAAAAAAAAAAGACAGCAGTTACCAGAGCCAGAAGAGAAAAAGAACCATTATAGTTTTGACTTTCTGACGACCCATTATCTACTCATTTGTAAAGTGATGCTCTGTCTTTGAATTTATTTTAAAACCAAGATTTTCATCAAAATCCCTTTACACTAGATGTCTTTTTTCAGAATTTGCCAAAATAGGGCATTTGTAATAACTGCATTCCGCAAAAAGCTAGAAAAAATGTGACCACAAGTGCAACTGGGATGACATTAGTGACTAAGCTGAAACCAACAGTTGCAGTTTTTTTTTTTTTTTTTTTGCTAAACTTCAAGCTGTTGACACAAGTATGGAAACAAATTAAATATCATTAGTAAAATATTTATTGTATGTAGAGCCTCTATTTTCCTACAGTATTGATAACACAAGTGGGCACTTAGAAAAACAATTACATGTTTTTTTAATGGTTTTGTCAAATGAGTAATTAAAGAAATTATACTTTTATTTCTTCTTTTTTAATAATATTATACGTACATAAGATCCATGCACAGAACACATTTTTGACTTCTCTCTCCTTCTCACCATGGTTGTGCTGTTTCCATAGAGGTACGGGACTTTATGTGGCAGTAAAAACGAGCCCACAGTGAGTAAAAATGGGACAGGAGCGAAAAACACCCACAAACTGTTTGGTGTTCAGAGAGTTGTACAGTTAGAGAGAAGCGAAGGTTCTCTTTTTTTTCCAGTGACTTATGTTGCCTATATGGAGGGAGGGCGGGATGGGTATTCTTATTTTTAATGTTTTTAAATGTTGTACAGCACTTTGCACTCTTTGTATGAAAAGTGCTTTATAAATAAAGTTTGATTTGATTTGATGTTAGAATATCTTAAGATACAATTTTAGAAAGTCTTAATCATCCCATCTTAGTTCTCTGTGTCATCTTAATTTTATCTGTGACTGAGTAGTTTTTATGCACATGTGTATTTATTTTTAAAACTGCATTTTTTTTACTTACCTCATGACAGTAAGTGAATGTTTTGTAAAATACTGCTGCAGCACTGAAATTTCCCTTAGGAGATCAACAATGTACTCAATCTATGTATCAGTCTACTTTGCCCTGTGAAATGGCAGATTTAGTCATCGGCTAATTGAGACTACATGATGTCGTGGTAAGACATACCTGCAGCAAAAGCAGCAAAATCATTTCATAATTAATTACATGAAAAACATGTAAGCAAAGACACTCTAATAATAAACGTTTATGCTCTACAAAAACAGTTATCACAACAGTTTACATCGATCTTTTTGAGTTCTGACAACTTTTAAGGAACTTATGTTCAACAAACACACTACACAAAGTTAGGGGAATTAATCTTACAATTAAAGGCCTTTTAACTACCAATTATTTGATAATTGGAGGCATAAACCCATCATAACTTCTTAAGCACTTGAAATTTTGAACTTGAGTTGAAAAAACAATTACTTATCAAACAAATTCTATCAATTTACCATAGCCTGAATTTTATTTTAAATCAATTACCTCAAAAATTTGAGTTTAAACTACGCTACTGTTCAAAAGTTTGGGATCATTAGAACTTACACTTACTCATGTGCTAATGCAAGGGTTTTCTAATCAACAGTTAGCTTTTCAACACCATTAGCTAACACAATGTCACATTAGAGCACAGGAGTGATGGTTGCTGGAAATGTTCCTCTGTACTCCTATGTAGATATTCCATTAAAAATCAGTCATTTCCACATTAACAATGTCTATATTATTTCTGATTAAATTAATGTTATCTTCCTCCAAAAAAAAAAAAGCTTTTCTTTCAAAAATAAGACTTTTGAACAGTAGTGTATGTACAATGACCAACATCATCAAGTCAACAAGTCTCATCATCAATGAAACTTGAAAGCTTTATCTAAATTTGTAAAGAGAAATTGTCTTCAGAGTTCACATACAGTGAGGAAGTATCTAGTAAAGCTGTCCTCTAATGAAAGATATACAGTGAATGGCTGTATTTGATGTTCCATGTGGCGTTGAAGTGTATTGAAAAGTGCAGGATTTTACTTCATTATTAGAGCAAACATGTTTACCACCTGTACATCATGTCGAAAGACTGATGAACTTCAATGTTATGAGCACCTCTACTGTTAGTCTTCTAAACAGCTCCAACATGTTGAAGCACGGACGCTGCACGAGTTCTGAAGCTGCATGTGGAATCAAGACATTGACAGCTGATCTTGTAGGCAATGCACAAAAAAATCACAATCACTTTGGCATGTTGCTCAGTGGAAGAAAAAGCCACAGAAAGGTCTTGAGTCGACTACAGCTGCAGCGGTAACCTTTGAAACTCTTCAAACTCAACAGGGCGATTAAATGGAAGAGCTATCCTTGTGTGTGTGCGTTGAGTGTATTCACCTTGTCTGCACTTTTGTTTGACAAAGAATGCGAATTACAGTTGTGCGTACGTGCAAGTGCGTTTATGTGTGTGTGTGTGTGTTTGGGAATTGGTCGTGATCACCCCCCACATATTGCCTCCACACACACCAACAGTGCCACTCAGCCATCTGTGTTACACCCCTGTCCATGACCTAGTCCCTGCACATGATTAATTCTGCTTTATTCCACTTTATGCATTAAAGTCCATTTCAGAAAGGTCAGCAAAGGGGTGGTACAGGCAGGAATTGAGCGGCCCCCGCCCCTCCTCTTAAGATCATTTTGTGGACTCAAGGCCAGTTTCCTCTTAGTAAGCTCACATTAAATTCACACATCTTTCTTTTTACCCCCTCCCTTTCTTAGCATAAGAAAAATTATGCAGAGTAGTAGTACCCATTCAATTACCGTTAAGCCCTACTTACCCAGCAAAGAGAAAAAGGGATTCTAATTCATTAGGTGGGATTAAATGATGGTTTAAAAGGCATTTTGGTGTCTGGGAGAGCGGTGACTGTACTAAAGAGTGGTAGGTAGTGAAGCGATGAGGGGTGTAATTTGAGTCCTCTGCATTTTCTGTCCTCGAATGTCTTCCTTTCACATTTCACGCCTGTTGGGCTGCCTCAGATAGACTTTTTATATGTCTGTTAAAAATGAAGGTGTCTGCCTAAGAGGCATCATCATGACCCGACTCCTTAACAGCTGGATGTCAGCTAAGGGAAAAGATTGTAAATAGATATTGCTGACAACCAACAAAAGCCCTGTATCATCAAAAAGGAAACTTTGGAACACTCCTTTATTCGCATATTTATGGCTGACAATTCAGCTTTAAATGCATTTGTGGACATTTCTTTTACAACGGTAAAGCTGCTTTGAGCAAAATGTGGATGTTAATATTAGATCAGTTATTGATCGAGCATGTGGGTGTCTGTTAGCTTAGTGTTTCCATTTTTGTGGCCTTAACTTAAATGTTTTGGTTCGGTGTCACCACGTTCATCTGCACTGCACTGCAAAGCTCTTAAAACCTCAGTGTATGCGACATCTGCAGGTACTAAACAGTAAAATAAAAAAGCTAAAATAGCAAATATAGCAAAAAGACCTGGATGTTTTCCTTACTGATTTGGTAAAGATATAACTAAAAGGACAGGTAAAAGTTATAGTCACCCTGTAAATCATTAAGCATGACTCAGCTGTTGCTGCAATGAATGCCACCCAAGGTTTTAACGGCAGGAAAACTAAGACTGCATTATATGTATCCAAAGAGTAGTGTCATATGTGGTGTTTAGAGATGGCTGTTCTAGTTTAACGTAGATGTTTTCCTTTACTCCTCTCTCAGAACATTTGTCTTCTCTGTCCAGAACGTCAACATTGTCCTCAAAGGAGTGTTCCTTATCTTCATAGCTGGACTGTTTAGTCTGCTCTCTTGTTCTGTCTCATCTCACTTGTGGAGTGATTGTTTAGTCTCGCCTATACAAAGGTATCTTTTACTGTATATTCAGTATTGCTTAACTTGTGTTTGGGTGATTTATCCTTGGGGTGAACCAGTTTCTGTTTCAGACTGATGTTGGGTCTGATGTACACTGGGATGTTATGTTTGCAGAAAATCCTTCTAAGGTTTACATTGACAGGAGTCTGACCAGGTACTTCTAACACCATCTTGACATCCCACCACGGACATTTTCTCCATCCTTAACACCTTGAATCATCCATCACCTGGCAGTTTCACAACCATTCACACCTTAAGGCATGTGAGTCATGGCTGACAGGCCATTAGCCTATAATTTTAAAACTGACAATATACAGCATATCTATGTAGTCTATGTAAGTCTCTTGCTAGATGAGAGCTGGCATGTCTTCAACAACCAAAATAAGAGGCTCAGTAGCTTTCTACTATAAAACTTATTGTACCCATGGCTGGGATTATTGAGAATCTAAACAGATTTTTTGAATGTTTACTTCTCAGAAGATGAAATGGTTGTTACTATAACAATTTTTCAGACAAGTCTTCCAACTCATCTGTGGGCTTTCAAGTTCATTCAGCATTGTTACCTGCAAGCAACATTTTCCTAGCCTAGCCACGCTAGACCCAGGTCTGAAGACACAAGGGTCTAGGAACTCTCGACAGGGAGGGAGGCGGGCTAAAAGGTTGTCTTTCAAATCACTCTGCAGCAATTGGGTAGGTATACAACCAATCAGTGCAACGAATAGGCTGACGTAGTTCCTAGAGCGCCGGAAATCAGAGGATGCGGTAGTTCGGTGAAGCCTTATTTATACAGTCAATGGGTGAAGCTCAATTATATTACAGACATGTTAACAGAAAGATTATTCAGAGTCGGTGCTAATGGAGCTCAACGACTGTTGTCGTTTTTGTTGTCGAGAATTACTTGCAGAGAATTAAATTCGTTGCCGTGGGTTGTCTAGCGCGGCTAGGCTAGTTGTTTCTGGTTGTTTCTGTCAGAATCGTCGCACCTCTGTCGTCACTTAGTTACGCCCGCCTTCTGACTCTACACTTCATGGTGATTCGTCGGCCAGTTTTAGGAGCATCCAACCTCGAGGCTTACCGAGGGTAACTAGACCCACCCTGGCAGATAATTAAATTCGTTGCCGTGAGTTGTCTAGCGTGGCTAGGCTAACATTTTCCAACAATGGAGTCCCTTGCATGTTTTTAACAGCCATAAATTGATTTTAAAAATGACCAAAAGAGCATTTAAAGTATCTGATTTCTGCCTTTAGGGCTCAAAATATCCTAACAATATTAAAATCATGTAGTTTGATGACATCGTGAAGTAGCATTGCATCATCGGAGGTTCTGTGTTTACCACCATTACACATGAAAATGTATCTGACATGACATGGTAGAACTCATGTTCATAAACAAGGTAATGTATAAAAATGTATCCATGTCACTCACATATATTTACATTATGTCATTTCAGTTGTTATCTTACCATAAGCTGCCCATACAGCTTCTGTAGCTGGTGTTACATAACAAACGCTATCATGGTGTGGTCCAGCGGTGGTATCTGTGGTCAAAACAATCATACTAACTTAATTCATCGCTAGTACACATTACAAACAACAGAATTTTAAAAAACAACATAGTGGCTAGCCCGCTAGTTCACAGACTTCATCATCTTTCTTCTGCAAACTCTAATGTAACCAAAAAGAATTGCACACTTACACTGAAAAATAGCACATTGCAGGTTTCCCTGGAGTTGATCAGTAATGGAAACATTTGGAATAATCTATGTACACAAGTCAACAAAATAATAAACATTGTTCTGGTTGTTTTTAGACATTTTATTGTAGGAATGTTTCATATTATACCTTTAATGCAAGTTCAAGCAGAACTAGATATGTAAATTTTCTGCTCAAGCTAAAATAACAAAGCTGCCTAGCTGGACTGATATTGATAGGGGATGATGACAGTAGATGCTTTGAGGATGTGCTTTCATTCAGGTGGTTTATTTTGCCCTCAGATTCTCAGATTCTATTTTCAGTCATGGCAAAGTGCATAAATCATAGATAAAGAATACGGTGCAGCACTCCAATTTAAGTTTTTATTGCCGTGTAGATGATTTGGGCAAGATGCCATCTTTCAGCATGCATTTCAGGCAATAATAGTGTCAAACCTCAATTAATATTCATAAATCGACAATACAACCATGCACACAGCTGTGTCAAGAATACCATCCCTCATGCACTGATTCACTCCCACACCCTGAGACAGTGGCTTGAAGAAGAGCTAGAGGCTCTCCGCAAACTGCTTTCTGGGTAATAATTTCTTTTTAGGGCTGAGAGGAAAAAAAATAACACATAGATTCATAATAATTTTATGACCCACTCAGACAGGGAAAAAGTTGCTCCTCCAGCTACAAAATATTTGTGAAACTTACTAAGAAATTCACTTGATGCTGTCTACAGTATATTCAAACTGGGGATATAGGAAAGGGCAAGGGCAAGCTGGACTGAGGGAGGAGGTGGGTGATGACAAGGTGAGGGAGAGGAAAGAGGAAAGAGAACATTGACCAGATTACAGAGATGACATTCCTGGAAATGCTGCAATTGCAGTATTTTTAAAAAATTCAACATGAAAAAAGATATTTTTAGTGCTGTTTGTCATGCTTAACCTCAAGGCCTTCTTTTTGTGTGTATGTCTATATGTCTTCCTTGTGTCTATCAATTACACACAGACAAAACAAGAAAAGTTAGAAACATCTTTCAGTATGACGTAGGGCAATGCATCGTCTCTACTAAGCAAAGTTCCAACAAGACTAAAGGAACAAACAGAGCCCAAAAAGTGATGCACATTGTGAATGCACACGGTTTTGTCTATCAAACATTGGCTGTCTACGTTGGCTTACATGGTCATGTTTGTTTGCATGGACATGTAGATCAGAAAAAGTACATGATGTAAAACCCTTGTGGGCACTCAGATGCAGAAGCTAAATTACATTTACGAGTGTAGGATGCACTATGCACAGTAGTAGATGCTAATCTCAGCTAATCTAATTAGCTAATCTAATTATTATGAGTGATTGCATTTTTTTTCTTGGTACACTGATTTCTCACCTATTCAACTTCAGCTCTGACATGGAAAACTGGCCATGTCTTCAGGCTATAAGGTCTAAAATTATTCAGTTTCATTACAAGTCCTTAGGAGAGCTTTACCTTTAACTAAATGGTTGATGACTTCTGATACAACTTTTGCCAGAATATTCAAAACCCCGACGTCGCTTTCTTTTACTTTACCACTGCATCACAAAATGTGTTGAGATACTTTATCATTAACACCAATACACGGAATGTCCCATTTGAGACAAACTGAAACGGAGCTCTTCTCACTGGTGCAACAGCATAGCTGCAAGAACATTTTTTGACAACTCTATGGACTTATTGACAGTAGCCTGCAGTATTACGGGATGGATGTAATGAGGAGAGAACTTCTGAAAAGGAGTATTTTGCGAATCTGTCCTCCTTGCCACTCCTGTCATATGCTATGCTGCTCTTTGACATTTTAAAGCAGTTTGTTAACTTTAATCACATAAACCCTGCAGGAAAGGTCTGTCTCTTCTAATAGTTGGGTACAGAGTGTACATATAAGAATGAACACTTGTGCATCTATATGTGCCTTTGACTGTGGGTAAACTGAGTAAATTAACAAGGTTTTCTTGTGTCCCATTTTCCTTTCACACTAAATGTGAAATAAACCACACGAAAGTAAAGGTACTTATGAAAGGCTGAAGACAAATCATGAGCAAATTAAGCAGTCCACGCCATGGCTGAGCGATTCCACCTTGAAGCTGCAGTGAGTTCACTGCAGACAGTCTCAGAAAGAGAGATTCAGACTTCTGGTGTTTCATACATACAGAACCTGAGGAGCTTGTCGGATGGAGCCTTCTGCTTCATTATTCTTCTGCAGAATCTGCTGAACATGTACGGCTGAATCACTCTGATATTACAACTTGCCAAAGTGTTTCATTACATCTAAGCTGTTTTAATGTATGAAGGGATTATTTTCATTCTAAAATCTTCTAATATGTCATTTTGATACTCAGACATGAATTTTCAGGGGTTTCATCAAAAACCAAGAGAGAAACTAAGAAGCAACTTTTGCTGAACCACTTCTAGATTATCCGTAATTTAAAGCCACTGACACTGAAGCAGTAATGTAATGCAGTAAAGAAAACTTGCTCAGTGCCCAAGTAAGTAATAAAAAAAAGACATGTCTCGCTGATTTTAAGTTTGGATTTTGTTATTCACTCTCAAAACGTTTTGGATGTCAAAATCTAATTTTTGCTTGCGTTTCAGATCTCTCTTTGGAATGGTGATGGGGACACAGACGTTTATTGTATTTAAAAATTCTCCCAAATGTCTCCTTTCCAAACAGTCCAAGTTTGTTCATATTGGCCTCACAGTAATGGAACTGTTAATGACTGAGGTATTCATCAGGAATTCTCAAACAATAGCTTTGTGTGTAAGGAGTTAACTGGCTGATTCTTCAATGCAAAAAGTCCGTACGAGATGTTATCGCGTCTTCCTGTTTGGGTAGACGGACTGATGAGCCACTGGCAGCTGAAAGTTTTGGTGAATAAATGTGCATTGGAGCTTTTTAATGATCTGTCTTGAAGTTTTAGCATGTTGTCAGTCAAAGATGGCCCTGTGGTGATTTCTGTAAAAGATGTAGTCTGCATTTCTGAAGAACGATTGTTGACATTATCTAGTTATCATATGATGCATGCAAGATATACCTCCCTGATACACAGAATAGACAGACAGCTGACTGTGAGCAGATCCTCACTGAATTTGATCACAACCATATTGCATTACAATTGCCCACTCCATCTTTAATAGGTTTTTTTTGTCTGCTTTAAGGAGCAAACTGATTAATTTAAGATAAAAATGACCTATTGCTAACTATAAAACCAAACCGTAACCTGAAAATAAGTCTCTATCTCAAGTGAGACATTTCTTAAAATCTAACTAAATTATTAAGCTCTTGTCCAGACTGAATCTAAATTTCAAAGTTAAAATTGTTGAAAACGAGCAGACACAGTGTCGGTTTAGTGGACAGTTTCAGTCACTAATAAACTCTTGTGACCAGCTTCATCCACTTCTTCCTCAGTTATTACTTCTTTCTATCAATTAACCTTTAAGCTCTCTCTCCCGTCACAGACGCATTAATAGAGGACCAAGGAACAGGTGAGTAAAACCAAATAAGTGTGGCAAGCCAGTCTCCATTTCCGGGGCTGAAACAATCAATACTCTATGAATATTCTGATCAGAGAAACCAGGCCTGAGAGAAATGTCAATGTTTAGTCTGTAAGAGCTCCGAACTGAAGAGACACAAAAAAAAACAACCAAAAAAACAGAGGGGGGGGGGGGGGAAACTGAAGCAGAAATCTCAAGGGAGAGAAGAAAATATAGAACTTGAGGACATAGAAGAAAAAGACTTATGGAGGTGAAGATGTTTTTTTTTTTTAATCACATATCAGAGCTAGTTCTGGTGTCCAGTAATTACTGCTTGTTTTCCACGCCAAATTTGCTTTATTTTCTCCATTAAAACATAAAAACTACAAGAAATTAAAAGTTAAACCACGGAAGGTTGCGATTGATGCACTGGCAGATTTTGTGTGAGGAATAAGATGTCAATAAGTTACTTCCTTATTTATTTTACCTTCCAATCAAAAAAAATCACAGATGCCTTGTTATTTATAATAGCTGACTGTGTATGGAAGCATCTGCACAAAACACAGCTTCCAACATGTGTTGTTCTGTTGCAGTCATTCCACTCAAAGAGACCAAATAAAATATAAATTTACCAGAAACCTTAATATGAATTTATGCTGACAGAAATCAGAGAAATGTAAAGACAAATGTCCCCTCCTCTTTCATCTGAGCCAGGCTTACAGTCAGATATTAATGTTCTTTTTCCACTTATCACATTTCAATTGCTGATATCATGTTCACGGTGATAGATTACCTTTACTGGATGAATCAGAAGCCTGCACAGTGGTTGTTGCCGTTTGGAATCGATTGCAGATGAATAAGTCCGAGTAGTTTAGCATGTGTTTATTCATGCCATAGCTGACAATACGGTCCCCCCTCTGAAAAGCTGCTACCTGCTGCTGAATTGGTATTTGTTGCTAATATATGTAGACAAATCCAGATTCCGTACAACACGCAACATGACATGCCCCAGCCTTAATCACTTGCTGAGTGATATCCAGGGATGCTGCCTCATCAGCTTTAACTGATGCAGTTCCGTATCAACATTTTGTCACTGGTACCAAATCGTAGTCCATACGACATACTTTTTGTACATGTTATTCAGTCAGCGCACTAAGTTGTTGATTTGCACTGGCACCAACATGGCTGTCTTCACAAACTACTGTCTTTCTACATTCCTTGTGGTTGCTTGAGCATGGATGGCTACAATAAGCTTGTTTTATGCATAGTTGGTACCACAGTGCAACGAGTACATTTCTTGTCAATAAAAAATCCAAAGTCATAACCACAGCTGAACAGTAAACAAATCGTAATAGATATCAGCTAGGGGTCCTTATGTAATACTAGTACATAGTGAAAGGCTCTTTAGGGGTCCATTCAATCAGAGTTGGGCCACAACTAATCACTACAATCATTGCAATAGGCCAGTTATGGTTTCACTGTACTGATACAAGTCTGATGATGATACGTTGCCTCACATGTAAAAAACGTGCCATCAGGTTTGTGTGTCTGCATGAGTCAACCCTCTTTCCACCAAATCATGTTCCTGTATAACTAAACAGCATTTTCATTTATGCTTAGAAAGAAAATTGTGCCTTTAAAGAAATATATTTTCTCTTCTATGGCGTTAGAGATGCTTTCAGTTTGCAAGAGCTACAAATCTGCACAGGGAGGATGGAGGCATGAGTCAGGACAGGACCTCCACCTGAGAGACCAGGACTCATTCATGTCGCACACAGGACCATAATTCATAGACTTAAGTTTAATTTTCACTCATTTACTTTTCGTTTTCACTAGTGTTTGGTTAGCTATAGGCACCAAGATTATGTCTTCATGTTTTGGGAAATATCATTCTTTGGTTGAGACTGACAAATTATAAGTACATATTGGAAACACGATTAAATGTAAGCATTTGTTAGGTTTAATGTGATTTCAGTAAAAAAAAAAAAAAACCCTTTCGCTTCATGTTTGAAGTGTTTTCTCAGTTTGTTGGGTTAACAGGGTGATGGGTAGCCTAGTCGCACTAGACAACCCACGGCAAAGAATTTAATTCTCTGCCATGGTGGGTCTAGTTACCCTCCATATGGCTCGAGGTTGGATGCTCCTAAAACTGGCCGGACCAATCACCATGAAGTGTAGAGTCAGAAGGCGGGCGATTCTGACAGAAACAACCGGCGCACAATAAACAGTTATCTTTCAACTCGGCTTTGGCCACAGCTCTTAAACATTTGAAGCTAAAATTCAACTTGAAAGATAAACAAAGGACGGCACTGAAGTGTTTCATTGAGAAGAAAGACGTATTTGGATATATGCCGACGGGATATGGCAAATCCTTAATATACCAGTTGGCTCCGCTGATTGGGAAGCTAATGGGACTTAGCCACAATCCGGCGCTCTCGGAACTACGTCAGCCTATTCGTTGCGCTGATTGCTTGTATACCTACCCAATTGCTGCAGAGTGATTTGAAAGACAACCTTTTAGCCCACCTCCCTCCCTGTCAAGCGTTCCTAGACCCTTGTGTCTTAAGAGCTGGGTCTAGCGCGGCTAGGCTAGGTGATGGGAGTTGTTTGGCTAAAAAATGAGTGACAGTGAAGGATTATAATAGGGATCCTCAAATCATTTTTTTGGCCTGAGTTTGTGTCAGTTTTACATTGTGTCCACCGATCTGCCTGCTTCAAACACCAGGAGACACGACACATGGAGACAGGTCACTTGGACTGCCGGCACAGTGCTGTGCTGCAAAGCAGAGCACATTGTAGGGGTTTAGCTAGTAAAGGGCCAACATGACAAAGTCCTCTGTGACAAGAGAGTTTATGTGTTTTAGACAAAGGGGGGTTGACAAGAAGAGTGTTCCTCCCAGCAGTATATGTAACAGAGCTACCTTTGTGGCAAATTTCATGTATCTGTTGACTAAAATAGCAACACCAGCACAGGACAAATGACTACAAGGCTCAATATGTGTTATCAATAGATGAATCATTCATTGGTAATGCAACATTACAAAGAAGAATATTCAAAATCTGCATTCCTTGTCAGAAACCTGTGCTCTTCCTTTATGACACCTGTGTGCAAAGTAATTGCATTGGATTGTGTCATCTGTACCTTAAAATAAGTGGCAAAAATATGTTGATTTGAAATGTGAGTACAATTTCATTTCTGCATCATGTGTGGTTCGATTCCCACCTAAAAGAGCTGTCTCGCTCTGCTCTTATTTCCTGCTGCTCTTGAAAAAGCAGTCAAATAAAGGCAAAACTCTAAAAAAAAAAACTATTTGGGGTCGTGCAGGTCAACTCTTTCTATCACTGGGTTACTTGCCATATTGGCCTGTCCTACTTTTAAGTCTTTCCACAATTTCTGCATGTTTCTGTAGTTGAGGTGACGCAAAGGGATTGTGTTTATTATAAAAGCAATTAAAGTAGGGTTAAGCAACTGAAATGCATTGTAAGACTGTAAAGACAAGTTTTACATGCAGGTTTTTCACTAGCTCATGTCCTGTCAGACCAACATAGCCAACCACTCCACCAACATGACACATAGGGACCCTTTCATTTTGACTAAGTGACTGAGAATGCTGTGAATAAATGGCAGTGTTGATCAGCAAGTGTTCAGCTTTTACCACAATACAGCACCATTGCCATCTGGCAAGGTGCTGCGACTGCTTTTGCACAGGACTAATTTCAGTCAGAATGCCTACCGTCTTTCTTGTTTCCTACAAGAAGGGCACACGACCTTCTGGTTTAGTGCTGTAGCGTTTTACTGGATCCAAATTGTGTGTAACAGGCTGGTGGGCTGTTGTTTGGCGTGAGTCTGGCTGTCTTCAGGTCCTTCTTTAACTCTCTGATCGTTTTCTTTCTTGAAAATTAATTACTGGACATTGGATTGGAAGTTTATCATAGGTCTGTTTTGCATCAATCCACCAAAAAAAAAAGTACATTTATATTCTTGCCTATCAGCTAGTATGAATGAAAATGCAGTGGATTTTGACTTCAGCAATCACCATAATCAGAACATACTTTGGGGCTATGGAAATATCCTCATGGTTATTCAGTATGTCTAATGAGGATTTGATACAATTCATTTGTAGGAATAAGAGTAATGCATAATCTCATCTGTATGAAAATGCAATCTAAAATCTGGAAGTGGGCTCATTTAAAGGTTTCTATGGCCTCCAGTGGTCTGGCTCACATCACCATTGGTTTTCAGCCAGAGTAAGCTATGTGAGGAAGTAGCTCCCACGGGATAGAAACATCATGACTCTCTCTGAGCTTTGCTACACTGAAGGACTCCAGCACTATCCACTCTCATCTGTCATCACTCCACTTCATCATCAATGAAGAAACTACTGTAGCAGAATTCACAGAAGCCTCAATAACAACTGACTCTGTCTGCATTCAAAGAAAAGTATATCCAGGCTGTCACTGTGTCATGCCTAATGAAGCTTTGGAAAAACTCTTTTCTCCCAGCTTTGCCTTTTGCTTTTCCACGCTGTCAGAGTTGCTTACAGACTTACATTTTGATATCTTTCCGTATCAGTTTCTTTTGCCAACTTACTCCTGCCTGTATGGCACCAAACCATTTGAGAGGTAATGTGCTGAAGCCATTTGAATACAGCGTCTGAGATGCAAGAGTCAGCAATCAAAATAGATTGCCGTGAAATTTGGTAATCCCCTTACTTTTAGTTGAGCACTGCTACAAGATTGGAATGCTTAATGTTTTGTAAATAGCTTGACAACTATTGGATGGACTGCCATTCAAATCTGCCAATCCATCCTAGAATGTTTCTGCTATAATCTAAGCTGTACTTTGTACTCAATGCTACTTACTAAATGTCTGCTAGATGTTAACATTGCTATTGTGAACCTGCTAGCATGCTGACATTAGCTTTGAACTGAAATGAATGTCACCAATGTGAACAGACTATGTGGTGTTTAGGGATGTCCCAATCTGATCTCAAAGATCAAGATCAGGGCCAGTAAAAATATATATTTTTTAATCTGCTCCGTACTGGCACAAGCCTAAGACCAATCCTTTGTTCCAATGTTACACGGGAGTCAAGGAAGGAACACACAGTTTGTGACAAGATGCCAGGAATGACTATTTTTAAGCATTTTCATTATGAATTCAGCATTATCAAGCAATTTTTTGATAATTTGATAACACATTAAGCACAGTGGACATTTTTCTGTGCTGATACACATATTATGGGCTACACAGGCGGCTCTGTTACATATACCACTGAGATACAGTATAAGAACACTGTTCCAGTCAGTGCCAGCTTGTCTCAAACACATAAACTCTTGTTGGAGGTCATTAAGAGTCACAGAAGACTTTGTCATAACCCCCCACAATGCTCTCTGCTTGCCAACAGGGAACTGCCTGTAGTTTGAGAGATCACTTTCTCAGGTCACTGCAGCACTGCACAGTAAGAGCCTCCACCATGTATCGGATTGATAGATCCTAAATATTAGGTGACTAAGATCAGATCGAGGGGAAAAATTGTGGAGCCATCCTCAGTAATAACACTACTGCATTTGACTTTATGAGGATGGATTTCGGCTTAAGATGTTGGAAGTGAGGACATATAGACAAAGTGTCTGCATTTTGGTGAGCTATCACTTGCCGACAGGCCATTAAATCTCATTGCTTAAGGGTTAGGATTCACTTTCAGAGTTAAAGATAGACTTACTTTTAAGCAAAATTATTGTAAGCGTTAAGCAGGTAGTGATTATGGTCAGGGTAAGCCTCCAAAGAATGAATGAATGTCCTTTGAAGTGATGGAAACACGGCCCTGTTTGTGTGTGACAATATGTTCCACAGCCTGAAGGGCACACTATTCTTTGGCTGGTTTCATCTCCTAAGTGATGTCACCATCCCCTCTCCATTTAATCTGAGTCTCTCTCTCTTTCTCTTCGTCTCCATCTCTTTCTTTCTTTATCTATCTCTCTTTGAAGCCAACACCTTTAACACCACAGCTATCACCTCTTATCACGGAAAAACTGTCATAAAGAGAGTGCGGGATAATATCAGAGCATTTCTTACTCACACACATCACTCTTTATCTACTGTACTCTTTGTGTTATCTTGTTCACACACTCATCTATCTTCCTGGATATTTTTGTCTTCTTTTTGGTCCCTGTGACTCATTTCCCCCTCCCTCTCACCTTATTTTCTTCAACTCACTTATTCCTTTGGCCTTTCTTTCTCCGGTAGGAAGCGCAATAGTCGAGTTAAATCATTACACCGCTCTCTTTGCGTTTCTCTTCTCCTTGACCCCACTGTGTTTTCCTCCTGATTTCTTACATCAGCATTTTGTGCTGTTGAGTTCCCTTTTGTGAGGGGGCAGGGTTGGGGGTTGGAGTGCCAATCCCACAATCCCTCACTCCAGGGGTTGGGGGTTGTGAAGGGGGAGTTCATCATCAGTGGACTGTCCTTCAAGAATCACTTCCTTCTCCTCAGAACCTGAGTCAGCACCGGATCACCTTTAGAGAAAAAAGTGTTCATGGACTGTGCTAATTTCAGAACACTTCATACCGATGAGCCAGAATTGTGAGTGCACAGACATACACGAACATACATGCAATCATATGCACGTTCAGACACACAAACTGAGCAGCACTTTACTAAAGCATGAGGTACAGCACAGGGACAGATCAATCACAGCCCTTCACAGGAGGGCTCATTTACACTTTTCTGCAACACAACAAGGACTAACAGTGCATGAATCAAACACTCACAATGGACACAAAAGACTTAAACAAGCCTAGTCATTAACATTAAATGAATGATCAAACAGGTAATTCCCTGATTTGGTACAGCCAAGGGCATTTACCTGATTTGGCTGTGCTCCCCCCTGACAGACTGCTCTAAAGCAGGAACCATTATCTTAATCACCTTCGCTGTAAATGTTCATAAAGGAAGAACAGGTTCATGAGAAAAATAGCACAAAACAGCAAACATGTAGGGCACATTTAATTAAAAACTTCATTAGGACCTATGTAATGATTTAGGGTAAGTTTTAAAACAAGTCATTGTTGCTTTAGCATTTTCATTCATCTTTGTTTCAGCCATTAGAAGGGTGATAAGAGGACCGCTGTTTTTAGCGATATGAAAGCAGCATGGGATGGCAGTGTTGGTCCGTTTGGGAGTTGGTCCATCGCTTTTGTCCTGTCTGCAATATCTTAACAACTTCTACAGTTGTGCCTGTAACTAACCGCTCACTATTATGGCACCATGCCTTGGGCAAGAGGCAGTGTACCGATGGAGAGGCTGCCAGTCAGTCATAGGACTGCAAACCAGTCATCTTTAACCTCACCTACAAGTCTTCAGACTGTGGGGGAAAAAAACCCATGGAGTGAATACATAATTCATCAATGAATCATCATGTAACAACAACCTGGAGTCCAAGGTGATATACCCAAAAGTCTTACCGGATCAACTATTAGTCCAAAACCCAAATTAAATAATTGACCAACAAAATAACAAAATCTTTCATTTGGGAGCCATTGGAGACCGAAGAAACAGCAGTTGCCTTGTATTTGAGCTTTAAAAAAATCATGATTATGATGGATAGATTTAAAAACAAATTAATTCAAGTCACGGTTATTTATCCAGCATATTTAAAGCAGCAACCATTGTGCAAAAATGCTTTCCAGTAGAAAAAATTGATTGACATTATGAATTAAAGGACATGTTTAAAAATTGACAATTTACAATTCTATAGAATTATTTATGTTGTGATTTACCTAAGTAACTTAAACATTAAAAATTAAAATCCTAAAAATCTTAATAAAATACAACTTGAGCCATCCTGACAGTAATAAATATTAAGGCTAAGTTCCGTCAGTGTTATTAACTATAGAGGTTAAGCTAGCTAATCCACAACTGAAGTTATGACTTTTCATAAAACTAAAAGCTGATTATGTTTCTGTCAGTGGTGTAATCATTTAACATTAATCTCAGTGTTCACCTTATAGGACCAAATGTTTGGAAGCATTTTGCTCATTTTACTTTTATGGTGAAAGATAATGATTCAGCAAGTGTGCCACAATTACCTATAGATAACAGAAAATGGAAGAAAAATGATGCACCCTTATTACTAAGTCAGGAACTATTGCTACTGTGGTGTTGGTTTCTTACTATAGTGTCAAAAAATTTCACTCCATCCAAGTCTTTTGTTGACTTGATACCTACAAAACTATCTATGTGTTGTCTTTGCTACTTATTCACACTTATTAGCATGGCAACACATACACTTCAGCACGTTATCATTGTCACTAATTCAACCAATATTAACTCAACTCCGTGCATCAAAAATACATATTTAGATTGTCATTACCCATACACTTGGATGTAATTCTACACCTTTTCCTGATCTAGAAGGAACTATGAACATATAAATTGCAGCTAAAGCACACCAGCTCACCTACAACTTTTCTCAAACATTATAAAAATCCTACACAGTGGCTGTTGTACCATAAACATACACCCTGCATGATGACAGCATCAGTTCGTTTGTTTTGTTGCTTATGGAACCAAAGTCTGAATTGTCCGGTTTTGAGACTGTCATCAGTACACGGCAGTTTCAAAGTGGATATGCATCACCATGTTTTTGCTGGATTATTTCACTCATAATTTGTTTTCCAACAACCAAAAAAGCATCATATTGGTGTGTTAACACAGTGGGAAAAAATGTTGTTTTTAAGCATTAGAAGTCTATTAAAATAATGTAGGAAGGACACACAGCAGCTGAAGAGACACTACTAGTGTCAAGTGGCACAAACAGCAGCAGTTAGTCTACACCTCCTGTTATTTAACAATGTAAGAACTCATCAAACCTAGTGCCTGTTTCAATACATCTAAATATTCGGATCCATTCATTTGTGGAGGCGACTGGCTGAGCCTGTGTTTGGTAAAATGCACTCAATCTTAATTTTTTTTTGCACTAATTAAATTCTTTCAAAAATGTTGTACTTGTGAGTAGCTACTGAATCATTTGAGAGCTCTAATCCCTGCTGTTGATGGTTCTTGGAAGCTGGGAGTAGGCTGGTTTGTTGTGTCAGGGTTTTCCTTGCACTTGCAAGAAAAATAGATTTGCTGCTGCTCTTACACACAGCACACTGCCTTAACATCATTCATGCAGTGTGTGTACGCTGCTGTGCTTACACATCCACCTGTATCTATTTTAAGTCCATGTGTCATTCTGCTACACATCATCTTAACATTGTTTGTTATTGACAACCTGTCTGACCCAGAGGGCCCTATATGCCTGCACCAGACAGTTATGTAAATCCAGGATAGTGAAGTGGCTCTATAATAGTGTCTTCCTTGCCTTTCAGCAGGAGGGCAGGTCACTCTATCCAACAGCTGTCACCTTGCCTTATAGACTGTTTGTTACCTGTTCTTCTTATGGTGAGTTTTAGGAACAGACTAACGGTAGAATGGCAACAAAAACTGAACTAAAAAGCTAAAGAACAGAATCTATGATTGATTTTGGTTAGTTCTTGGAACTTCTTAAGTTCCAGGACAAGTGCAAATACAAAGAAAGACTGTAATAGGAGTCATGTTGCAAGAGAAACTGGCTTTTGATGATTTCACAAAATCAAGAATATGCAAAGTTATGAAAACCGCCACTTTCCACAATATCTGCATATGACACCTACGGTAAAGTTAGAATTATGGATTAAAGTTAAGACAAAAACACTGTGGTTGAACTAACTCTTCACAAATTTGCTGAACAGCGGCCACATTGGCCTTAAGTGAATGCTACAGAAGAATGGTTCATTATTTTCATGTTCATTCCTAATGCTGCTTTCACACAGGACACGGTATGCACTGTGCCCGCCACAGGTTCCAGCTCCTAGGGAGTCACAGACTAGCAAGACAAATAGGTGGAGTTTTCCAGCGGGGTGACATCACCACCCTCTCAAGCAAGAAACCATCAGTTGTTGCAAACACTTCAACAACGAAGATGCATTTGCACTGTTGCTAAGTAGCAAGTATTTGCACTATCCTTGCTAATATGCAACAAGTGTCAGCACTGTCCTTGCTAGTACGAAAGTTTTCCTCCCAGAGTTTTAGAACACCCAGAAAGTTGTGTCAGTCTCATATACTTTGGGGAATTGAGACACAAGCAGCTTTTTCTCCACTTTTTCCTCCAAGTCATCCAAGATGCCTATTGGTCGTGCGGTCATAAGGGGTCAAAGTTAAACAAAATTGTACTTTGACTGCGGTGACCATGTGGTTTCTCAGAGGGTTTTGTGTTGTGCTGCGCTTTGTTCGGTGCAGCGACATGCTGTTGTGCAAGCAGTTGAAATGAATGATTTTCATAGCACGGCGCCGCATCACTGACAGGTGCTGTTGGAGATACAGAGAATTTACTTGTCAATCAGGGATTTTAAAGTTGTGGCTTTGCACAGCCTATTTCATCAGCGACGCTCCACAGCGTAGACCGACAAAAGCATGTAGTGAAAGTGAGTTGCTCAGCATTTACTTGTGTACATGTGTTTATTTCTTCTTCAAATTTCTTTTGTTTTTTTTTTTGTAGTTTTTTTTGCAGTTTTCTGCTTTTCTACTGGTTGTTACAGCCATGTGTAATGTAGCCTATACTACCACCTTCTGATGACACTAAACAGCTTAGTTTATTTCCGTCAAAGAAGGTAATAGAAACAACCCAAATTTGCATTTTCTTATTTTAATTTTTTGTGATAAATGTTTGCTTCACATTCATTTGACAGCTATTTAGAAATGCAGCTTCTGTGCACTCTTCTTTATCTCAGGCTCTGAGCTGACACACACAGTCACAGTTTATAAGCGATAATTGACTCATTTGAACATTTGAATTCAGAGCATCACAGCTGTTATTTTACTCTAAAACTCTGACACATTTTCTAAAATCTAACGGTCATATAAGCATTTTTAAGGATTTTTGCATTGGTGTACACGCCCAGATTGTTGGTGTCCCCATACAAAAAATTTCCTTCACCAACCTACTTAATCAAGTTATGGATTACATCAATCTCTGTCCAGTCTTTTCTTTTGGCCTGTTGCATATAAATTGCCATCACTCAACATTTTATCCTGTTCGATAATTTTGTAAAATTTTGCCATAATTGGCATTTGAATTCTTGAGTTACGACCAAAACCATGTTTTGTGAGGTCTCAGTGGCTTTGACCTTTGAATTGTATCCCTCTTTCTCTCAGGTTTATTTACTGCAAATTTCATTTATTATACACAAGAAAAACTATTTCATTCAAGTGAAATGGTGCATCAGCATGAACATAACACCAATCACTTCATACAGAGTTGTGTTTATCCATCCATTCATCAGGTCAGGTCCCTCAGGCTGCAGGTGAAGTAGGCCATTCCACACATTCCTCCTGCAAACCACGTTTTCCTGTTCCTCCTGAGGAATCCTTATGCCTTCCCAGGCCAGATGAGATATATAATCCCTGCAGTGAGTTCTGGGTCTCCTCACAGCAGTAATTAGCTCAGGAGGCATTCTAATCAGATGCCTGAAGCACTTCAACTGGCTTCTTTTGATGGAAAGGAGCAACAACTCTATTTCAAGCTCCCTTCTGATATCCAAGCTCTTCATCCTGTCTCAAAGGCTAAGTCAAGCCACCCTACAAAGGAAACAAATTTCTGCCTTTTTTTTACCTTCAATTTCATTCTTTCAGTCATTACCCAGAGTTCATGAGCAATGGATGAGTTTTGGAGCGTAAATCGAGAGCTTCCACTTCCAGCGCAGCTCCTTCTTCACAACAGTGGTCCAGTGCAACGTTCACATTACTGCTGATGCTGCACTAAGCCACCTGTCAATTTCATCCTCCATTTTTCAGTCATTTGAGAACAAGATCACGAGTATCGCTAGATTTTTGTGTATATTAACAGGCGAATTTCAAATTTTAGGAATAGGGTGGGGCAGCAGATGATTGTAAAGATCTTTTAAGCAGTGTTGCACGTTTAGAACAGTTCATGGTGTTTCAGTCACTTCAGAGTGGTATGTAGTTTCAAAAATGATTGTTTAGATCTCCAAAACAGGAACATTGCTCCTCACTGACAGAGGAGTGGAGTTACCTAGACCTCTGACCTCTGTGGTGCAGAGGGAAAAGTCGTGTGGACACTGCACACCCTAAGACACCGTCTCAGTGAGCTGCTGGGCTCATTGATTTTTAATCTTCTAAAGCACTGTCATTATAGCGATAAAAACAACCGTCCCCTGCTTTTCCTTGATGATCTCTCTAATGTTTATTGACAATAAGCACAGATTGAGTTTGTGTGGATTTCAGCGTCCCCTCCGTCCATCACACCGTGTCCGTAAGTGTTACTCTATTAGATGGATGGATGGAACATCACTTACATGTGCACGCACATACATACGCATACAAACACATTCACATCCACCCGCTGCTGCACACATAAGCACAGACACGCTGCTTTGTCTTTCCCTGTGGCTGACCTCTGCTTTGCTCCCCAGCCCCACAGCGCCGAGAGCCCAGCTCCTGCCAGCAGCAGCACTTTAGGGTTAATAAATGAAACCCAAATGGGTTTGACCTCCAGAAGAGACACAAAGCGATGAAAAATGGCACTTTGACACAGCACGGATACAGGGCCTATCACTGTACGGCGACCTTGATATTTTAACCAAGTGCTTTGTGAGCCATAATTGACTTTCCCCTCTAAAAATCCATCCTCTCCTAACAATCAGACCCTTCACACGCTTCCTCTCTCTCTTTGTCCCCTCATCCATATGTTATAGTGGATCACTGCTCATATGCTGGAGAGAACAGATTGATGTCACTGTTCATACTAATGTTGTCATGCACTATACAGGCCACTACATATTTCAAGCCCCATGGGGAGGCACACAGCGAGCCACAACAGCGTGAGATGGCTTCCGGTTTACACCTTAGCTGCTAGTATTCTGTCGACAAAGATGAAGAGAGACTCAAATATTACAACACAGTAATAAATGATTTCTAACTAAAGGTGGAAATTTTGCATGTGCACGTTCATTCTGTTTGGTTGATGTTTAGTCCTGATTATTTGCTAGTGTGATGGGTTTACAGATCTATTTTGAAACCTCCTAAGCTGTACACAGATGCAAGAAATCTTTGATATTGACGAATTAGAATCAGGAAAGTTTCGATTATCAAGGAAGTGCCCAGATGCTGTTAACATTAACCTCAGATACTAAAGCTGATTAGTTAAAATTTCACCTCAGGTTCTCCATGAAGACTAGACAAAGCAGGCTGATCACATCTGACCAACTGTTTTCTCTCTGCAAAGTATTATTAGCATTCAAGCAAGTTGTTTTGCCACAGTCTCCACTTTGTTTCCATCTGCTTGTCCCTGAGATTACATGAGGTGGTGCACTGTTTCCTGATTACTGATCCTGGCACAATATTTTTAATAATAATCTGTAGTGTGTGATGCAAGATTATTTTTTAAATATTTTAGTGTGTGCATGTCTGATATGAGAAAGAAATACCTGTGAATTTTTTTTTTCTGAATCCAAAATCTGTCTTGAGT